>NC_070612.1:52535112-52835112 GCF_027172205.1 Podarcis raffonei | reverse complement strand
ATGTTTTGAGAGTTGGTTTTATTTTGCACTATTATATTCTAACGGATTATTGAATATTACCTTATTTGAAGTCGTTCCATTTTAAAGTTATGCCATATTATGACTTTTTGCATTGGATCAAATTATTATATGTTCTTTGCTGTCTATTTGGATGCTCAAAACCGCCTTGTGTATAGTAATATGGAAAGGTGGTGTACAAATAAAAAGAGAAATGAAATGAAATATTACGGCATAAGCTTTTGGGGGCTCAATCCCATTTTCTTGGATGCAAGGTGGGAGTTGGAAGACAATGAGATACAGAAAGTTGTGGAAACCAAATGCAGTGGGCCAGAAGTCACTGGGATAAATGGTGATTTAGGCTTATAAGTTTTACTGGAGTTTTTAAACAATTTTCACCACATCCCATTTTGTGTTGTCAGTTCTCCTGGCAGCTACCATTCCCTGACAGTCTCATGGAATGATGATGATAATGATGATGATGATGATTTATTTATACCCCGCCCATCTGGCTGGGTTTCTCCAGCCACTCTGGGAGGCTCCCAACAAAATATTTAAAGCTACTATGATGCTACAGGACGCGGGTGGCACTGTGGGTTAAACCACAGAGCCTAGGGCTTGCCGATCAGAAGGTCAGAAGGTCGGCGGTTCGAATCCCTGCGACGGGGTGAGCTCCCATTGCTCGCTCCCTGCTCCTGCCAACCTAGCAGTTCGAAAGCACAAAGTGCAAGTAGATAAATAGGTACCGCTCCAGCGGGAAGGTAAACGGTGTTTCCGTGTGCTGCTCTGGTTCGCCAGAAGCGGCTTAGTCCTGCTGGCCACATGACCCGGAAGCTGTCTGCGGACAAATGCCGGCTCCCTCGGCCAATAAAGCAAGATGAGCGCCGCAACCCCAGAGTCGGTCATGACTGGACCTAATGGTCAGGGGTCCCTTTACCCTTTACCTTTATGATGCTACAGTATCACACCTGATCACTGTGCTCTGCAGGAGAAGTCTGCCTGCAGATCTCTCTTCCCTGGGGGGGGCGGTTTATGTGTCTTGACACCAACCCTATAAAACAAGCCCCTGTTACATTATTAAACCGATGCCATCTCTGTTTAGAAAACACCAATGACTTGATGCTGTTTCATAAGGGTTTCAGGTAGGCTATCTTTCATGCACCTGCTGTGGTGGACTGAGAGTTGATGGAATTTCCAATTGCCTTTTCTCTACAAGTTGCAACTTTCATTTATTTACAACTGGACTCGGGATCTCTGGAGGCACTCAGACTAAAGGCGCCATCCACCCTACACTTAAATAGCATCATACCACTTTAAACAGTTGTGGCTTCTCCCAAAGAATCTTGGGAACTGTAGTTTGTCGAGGGCACTGAGAGTTCTTAGGAACTCCCAGAGCTACAATTCCTAGAGCGGTTTAATGACCAAACACTCTTCCCAGGGAACTCTGGAAATTGTAGCTGTGGAAGGGGAATGATGGTAGTAAGGAGTCTACACTATCCAAAGAGTGCCAGGTTGGTTAACCCTGTGCCATACCTGTCAACCGTCCCTTATTTGGCGGGAAAGTCCCTTATCCCAGCGCCGTGTCCCGCTGCTGTCCCTTATTGATGATGTCCCTTAAATTTCCCGGGTTTCAAAGGAAGCAGCTCCTCTCCCTCCCTCCCTGCCGGCCAGGGAGGAGGGAGGCTCCAACTGTGTTGTTTGGCTGCATTGCTCACCCAATAAGGAGTCTAAGAATGACTGGGGGGTGGAGCTTGCATGCCTTGTGCCGATCAAATCAGCCGTGTTGCCTGGGGACTCGCCTTTGCTCAGCGCTTCCCAGCGGAGAGGTGACGGTGGTTTTCCTTGCTGCATCCCCTTTGTTGGGTTGCTGCACTGTGGGAACCACCGCTTGAGGCTTCGTTTGGCTGCTGGCTGTGCTTTCTGCCTTTGGCTTGGAGGGGCTCAGACGCTGAACATACCTGTGCTTGGAAAATCCCTTATTTTGGCTGCTGATCCCTTATTTTCGAGGCTGCGGGTCCCTTATTTTCAAATCTGTAAGTTGACAGCTATGCCCCGTGCTAGCCCCTACTCTGCAAAATCTTAAACCCCAACTCTGTTATCGGATGGCATGTAATGAGTGTATATAAATAAAAATAGGATCAATGTGCATCGTTTTGAATCTTGACTTCTCTGTGCCATCCGGGAAGCAAAACTGAGCTGATGACATTGCAGCAAAGCCTGTCTGCAGATCCCATCACAAGCCTCTGAGAGCATCTTTCGCTTTCCTTCCTTCCAGCTGAATGACAGCATCCTCATAATGCTGCTCAGCCTGATTAGTCAGCCGGTTGTTGATGAAACCTTTTTTTTTCTTATGCAGGACACATTGTTCGAGGACATGATTGGCAGTGTGCAAATTTGCTGTGCCTCAGGTGGTTTCTAGCAAGTGGCCCATATCCCCTTTCATTGGTTCTGTGCTGGATGACTGGATTTGGCCACTCGGAAGCATCCGACACAGCTCTTCCCCTTCTCATCACACTCTCTGAAGTACCGCTGCTTGTTGAAGGGAGAGTGACTCAGATTCCCAGCACAGCCGCATGTTCCCAGCAGCAATTACATTGCAAAGCAGTCCCAAGCCTGACAGAGAAGAGAGTTTGCGGGGAACAGAAGGAGGGAGATCAGTTTTTTCTTCTGCCCAGCAGTTCTAATTGAAGGTGCTCAAACTGTTTCTCAGCATCTCTTCCAGCAATGCCATTCGCTTCACACTGCTTTTGTACTCCCTCTTAACACTATTATGCCTATAATTCTTCTCAAGAGATCCTTTTCCTCTTTCTTTCCTTCCCCTAATTTCATAGACTCATAGGCAGCGATGCCAACTTGAATAAAATACAGTGGTACCTTGGGTTACATATGCTTCAGGTTACAGACGCTTCAGGTTTCAGACTCCGCTAACCCAGAAATAGTATCACAGGTTAAGAACTTTGCTTCAGGATGAGAACAGAAATCGTGTGGCAGCGGCACGGCAGCAGCAGGAGGCCCCATTAGCTAAAGTGCTACCTCAGGTTGAGAACAGTTTCAGGTTAAGAACAGACCTCCAGAATGAATTAAGTTCTTAACCCGAGGTACCACTGTATATTTTTTTGGGGGGGAGCAGGTAAGCTCCACCCTGCATAATCGTCCACAAGACATGACACACACAACATTTGAATGGCAATGCCCATTAACTTGGGGGTGAGGTGAACCCCTCAAATATTTTATTGGGGACTGAGGGGACCTCAGCCCCTAGGAGCTGGCTCCTATGACCATAGAATTGCCACCCTCAATCTTTGTCAAGTGGTAGCAATATTCGGGGGGGGGGCGGTGTTCCAGGCGCTCACTAGTGGTTGGCTCTGTGGTCTAAACCACTGAGCCTCTTGGGCTTGCCGATCGGAAGGTCGGTGGTTCGACTCCCCACAATGGAGTGAGCTCCTGTTGCTTTCTCCCAGCTCCTGCCGACCTAGCAGTTCGAAAGTACGCCAGTGGAAGTAGATAAATAGGTACCACTGTGGCAGGAAGGCAAACAACATTTCTGTGTGTTCTGGTTTCCTTCACAGTGCCCCGTTGCACCAGAAGCGGTTTAGTCATGCCGGCCACATGACCTGGAAAACTGTCTGTGGACCTAACGCCGGCCCCCTTGACCTGAAAGCGAGATGAGTGCCACAATCCCATAGTCACATTTGATTGGACTTAACTGCCCAGGGGTCCTTTCCCTTTCCCTTGTGTTTCCATTGGGAAAGCAAGGCACCACAGAGGTGTGTATTTCAGAAATGTGGTACAGTGGTACCTCGGGTTAAGTACTTAATTCATTCCGGAGGTCCGTTCTTAACCTGAAACTGTTCTTAACCTGAAGCACCACTTTAGCTAATGGGGCCTCCTGCTGCCGCTGCGCCGCCGGAGCATGATTTCTGTTCTCATCGTGAAGCAAAGTTCTTAACCCGAGGTACTATTTCTGGGTTAGCAGAGTCTGTAACCTGAAGCGTATGTAACCCGAGGTACAACTGTATATTTTACCCATATTTACAACATGATAAGCCTTCAAGAAAGTGGATGCAGAACATGAAACTCCAAGAGTGTCTCTCACTGCTCCCCTCATAGCTTCAGCAAGCTTGGACCCAAAGCAAGCAGCAAGTCATAGCTGTGGGTTTCCTGGTGCAGCCTTCTCCAGTCAGTACCGCATGGAGTTCTCCCTACTTCCTCCTTCTGGTTCCCAAAAAACATTGTCAAAAATCCTCCATGTAAACGGACAGCTTCCCCCCCCCTTGTGGGACATCATGCCCATGCTGTCCTAGCAACCTCCCCCTCAATTATGGTGTCTTGCCGATTTTGCGATGGGTTCGTGGCAGGGCCATCATCTCCCTCTGCCCTTCTGTCTGGCAGAAAAACAAGCTCAGCCTGTCAGCTTGGCTAAACTATCAAAGCTCTGATTAAACCCCAGCAGCCAAGAATCTAGAGGGGGGAATCTGGCACCCACGGATCTGGGAGATCCCCCATTAACTTCCTCGGACACCAGCCAGCCAAGTTGCCCTCCCAGCACACCCGGGGCCCTTAGGAAGAGGCTGGGCACCTGCCAGAAGCATGGGGAATCTGACTTTATAACACAGAGGGAGCAGCGGAGACTGCTCAAAATCAGCTGTTTAAAGCAGTCACAATACTCCCCACACAGCAACACGCTTGGTAGGGATGAGGAAATTCTAAAGAACCTCTGCTGACCACGTGAGCAATAAACACACACACAAACAGCAACGCACCAGCGGAACTAACGTCGAACGGCTATGCAGTCACCCCAGGCACCCCAAGCAAGTAAAATTCAGCCAAGGTACCCCATTATGATGAGTGCAGCGCAATAAAGCCAAATTAAGCAGCGCTCACACCTGGGGGAGAAAGGAATAAAAGAAAGGTAAACTTCCCTGCCGGCAAGCCTCTTCCGAGATAGCTCCACGTGGTCCAGCAGCTGAGGCTCCTTCTGACTCGCGACGGGACGAGGAGAGGAATGAGGCCAGGGAGAGACTGGCGCTGCGGCAAAAGGCTGCTGAACACGCCCCCCCCACGGCACCTGGTTGGGTGGCCATCGGGGGAGGCGTGAGCGCCAGCCAGGTGAGCTGGAGGCAGGGGGCGACGCCCCCTGCTGGGCGGTGCTCGGGCTCCCGCCCACAACCACTCCCCTCTCTTTCAGGGAGGAGAGTCTTTATCTTGCACATGGCTTTTGTGATGGCATAATGGCAGCGACGGCATCTCGCTCTGTCCATCATCCTAGCAGAGAAACAAGCTCAGCCTGCCTATTATTATTATTATTATTATTATTATTATTATTATTTGTACCCCACCCATCTGACTGGGTCACATGAAGGTGGTTGAGGGCACCAAAAGAGCGTTTCAAAATAGGGCCTTCTCCCTGCCCCCCCCAAGGAAACACCTGAAATAAAGTGCCACAAAATAAAGTGCCTTGAGCCACTTACCAGCAGCACTCAGAAGATGCTGAAGGAGAAAGAAAGTTTTATTCATAAAAGCAGGGAAGAAAATCAAATCGCTTCCTATTTCTGACGACAAAAGCCTGTACAAGGCTGTATCTTGGCCCCTACCCTATTTAATCTATTTTTATCTGACCTACCATTATTTCTTCAAAACGCAACCACTCCTACTCCTTATTTAAACAATAGCCCACTCTTTTTATTACTTTAAGCAGATGATGCTGTAATTATTTCACTCTCTGTTTTGGGTTAAAAAAAATTATTTAAGAGTTTCTCAAACTACTGCTCTCTCAATAATCTCAAAATTAATTATGATAAGACAAAGATTATGCAATTCAGAAAGAGAGGGAACCCAAAAGGCTGTATAATTAATGGACATCTAATACAGGAAGTTAAGCACTTCAATTATCTGGGAATCACATTCAAAAATAATATGAATTGGAATACACATATATGTGCTGCAATAGTTAAGGCCAAACTGACAGCCCACCATATTAAATCCTATTTTTTTTCTCCAGTAGGAAACAGATTTATTCCAGCTGTATTGCAAGTGATTGACATGAAACTTTGTGCCCAACTTCTATACGGCACACCAGTGTGGATTTCAGGTGACCTCAAGAGGTTGGATAAATTTCACGCATCCCTTCTGAGGTCATTATTAGCACTTGCAAACTCTGTAAAATATGAAACAATATGTTGTGAGCTGGGAATATTGCCTTTATCAGCAAGAGCATGGCTGAGGACCTTGAAATATTGGATCCTCCTCCATTATAGAGCCCTATCCCCTAATTCTCTACTTTATGATCTTTTAAGTGATAGTGCAATTCACAATCTATCATTGACTTGCAGGAGAAAACTGGATTCGATAGGGCTCACTCTAACTGATTTTGAAATCTCTGATCCCAAAGATATATGGGAAATTATCAGGAAGACTCTTACAGAAAAAAGTGTTCTCGCCATGCTTGAGGTTGCAAAGCACAGCACCTGCTCTCCTATCCACTTAAATCTCCCTTTGTGTAGAGATTTCCAAAAGGGATACATGGCAAATTTGAAGAAACATGAATCGTGTAGGCTGTTTATGTTGGCCAGATTTAACATGTTTCCCTCGGCGGTAGTGAGAGGAAGATACTTAGCTATCCCAGAATCAGAGCGTCTCTGCAAATGCAGAAAACAGGAACCTGATACTCTAGAGCATATATTCTTTTCCTGTGATTTTGGCAGTTATGCCAGAAGACAATTATTTGAGGCCCTAAAATTTAATAGACAGATTTTTACACAACCAACTGTTCACGACCTGCTGGCGGACAGCGATGATCAAATTACTATTATAGTGGCTGAATTTTTAAGTGCTGTCCATGAAGAAAGAATGGGCCATGATAAAGAGACTTAGTGGTTCTTAATGGTAGGTGATGTTGCTGTGTTGTATTATATTATCTATGTACATCGATTTATTTTTTGGAGTTAAGAATAGGACTGGGATAAATTGTGTTCGCTGAGCCCGTATTTTATACAGTCTGTATATGATGTTTGTTTGATAATGTGTGGTGTGCTATGCCTAATAAAGGATTTTGAATTGAAACTGAATTGACAAAAGCCTGTACAGTCATACCTTGGAAGCTGAACAGAATCCGTTCAACTTCCAAAACATTCAAAAACCAAATCGCAGCTTCTGATTGGCTGCAGGAAGCTCCTGCAGCCAATCAGAAGCCGCAGAAGCCCTGTTGGACGTTCGGGTTCCAAAATAAAATTTGAAACCAGAACAATCATTTCCGAGTTTGCGGCATTTTGGGAGTGAAAATGTTTGAGTTCCAGGGCGTTTGATAACCAAGGTATGACTGTACAGTGGTACCTCGGATCAAGAACTTAATTCATTCTGGAGGTCCATTCTTGACCTGAAACTGTTCTTAACCTGAGGTACCACTTTAGCTAATGGGACCTCCCGATGTGCCACCACCACATGATTTCTGTTCTCATCCTGAAGCAAAGTTCTTAACCCGAGCTACTATTTCTGGGTTAGCAGAGTCTGTAACCTGAAGTGTATGTAACCTGAAGCGTCTGTAACCTGAAGCATCTGTAAACCGAGGTACCACTGTACTTGATCCAAGAGTCTTCCATCAGCAGAGAGGCATCAAACATTTGTATACAAGCAATTATCTACATATAATTTATTTATTTTTTGTAAAGTGTGTGAGTTTTTTGCCCAGGATACAAAAAATGTGCAACCAGCCAACAGACTTTACCATTGTAGGAGATTGTCTCTACATCAGACAATTGAAATTTCAACAGAGCTACTATTGCTGCTGTGAATAATTCATAGATCACTTTTAATTTGCAGCCTATTTCACCCTTTTTATTGCTTGTGATCTCATGGAAGCTCAGCAAGTCTGGCCACTAATATTCTCAAAGGGCAATATTAGGCATTCCATTCATTAGTAGTAGTATTACTGATAATAATAGGGAGGGAAGATGGGTGTTAGCATCTTGCTGGTGAATCTGGTTTAACATGTGAGGGGACTTGCATGCCGCCCCAAAAGAGTGATGTATTTGCTCCAAAAAGCATCTACAGTTCATGCATTTCCCCAAAATGGAAAACGAGCGAGATCCTAACCAAAAAAGAATGGCAACTCAAGTTGACAAAAAATGCACAACTTGCAGACTTAACGTATAGAATAAGAGAACAAGAAGAACATGTGTTTAGAGAAGATTGGAAATAATAATAATAATAATAATAATAATAATAATAATAATAATAAATAATTTTATTTATATCCCGCCCTCCCCAGCCGAAGCCGGGCTCAGGGCGGCTAACAAAAATAAAACAGTACAACAGTACAACACAAAACGTTTATTGAATATATGGGAAATAATTGTGTACAGCTGAAAATGCTGGCAGCATTGAGAAAAATTCAACAGTGTAAATAAGTTTTGATGGCTGCAATAATGGAATATTGAATGGTTTAGTTCATGCAAAATATGCACGGATGTATGGTACGCAAAGGGAACTAAAAGAGAAAAAGGGAAGTCACTGATTTAAGGTTGTTTAAATGAATATTTTGAAATGTAAATTAGAATGTGTGTGTGTGTATATGTGTATATATATATATATATTCTAAGATTCCTGGATCAAATTCTCAGTATAAGGTAGGTAAAGGTAAAGGACCCCTGGACGGTTCAGTCCAGTCAAAGGCGACCATGGGGTTGCGGCGTTCATCTTGATTTCAGGCCAAGTGTTTGTTCGCAGACAGCCATCCAGTCATGCGGCCAGCATGACTAAATTGCTCCTGGCACAATGGAACACCGTGACAGAAAACAGAGCGCATGGAAACACTGTTTACCTTCCTGCCACAGCACTACCTATTTATCTACTTGCACTGGCGTGCTTTCGAACTGCTAGGTTGGCAGGAGCTGGGACAGAGCAACGGGAGCTCACTCCATCGCAGGGATTTGAACTGCCAATCTTCTGATCGGGAAGCCCAAGTGGTTTGGTGGTATAGACCACAGCTCCACCTGTGTCCTCAATAAACAAGCACACAATCACTGATAGGCCCACCTGCCATTGTGAGGCTCAAAGCAATGAAGATGATGCCTCCTCAGCTGTTGCCATTGGCTGTGGGTTTCTTGTGATGTCACAAAAGCCCTTGGCAACTGAGTGGATATAAAGGGAGGCCAAGGGAAAAGCCCCTTTTTATTACCAGTAGGTCACACCTGGCAATGGATGTGACATTCAGCACTGCCCAGGTTTCTTCCACTTGGAGGAGACAAACTGGTCAATGGAAGGAGGCAATTCTCAGGCAGTGAGATGCTATGGAGCAATAATAAGGCACGTTTGCTTGCTTGAAGGCTGCTGGTATCTGTGGTTGAAAACTGGGAGACGTCTCATGATGGACCTAACAGTAGCTTCCGGCATAACAGTACACCATGATGGAAACCAGAGGGCACGTCAACACCGTTTACCTTCCTGCCGCAGCAGTACCTATTGATCTACTTGCACTGGCATGCTTTTGAACTGCTAGGTTGGCAGGAGCTGGGACAGAGCAACGGGAGCTCACTCCATTGCAGGGATTCACACCGCTGACCTTCCTATCGGCAAGCCCAAGAGTCTCAGTGGTTTAGATCACAGCGCCACCCGTGGCCCTAAATTCTCAGTTTATGCAATACACTACTACTAATAATAATAATAACCGTGAAAGTCTTGGTTTCATCCTTGTTAACAGAACCACAGTTAATATAATTTAAAAAGACCCAAACTTTTGTGCTTTAAATTGAAGAGGAAAACATTTCTGTGAACAACAGAATGGAGTCCTTAATTGATATTTCCTTATGGACATGTTGTATTTTAGGGACAGCATAGCAAAAAGTAAACTGTTGCCACAATGGCATTAACTCCTTGC
The DNA here is from genome assembly GCF_027172205.1 of Podarcis raffonei. Classification (NCBI taxonomy): domain Eukaryota; kingdom Metazoa; phylum Chordata; class Lepidosauria; order Squamata; family Lacertidae; genus Podarcis; species Podarcis raffonei. The sequence continues at coordinate 52,825,241 of NC_070612.1, read as the reverse complement.
TCTGCACTGTGGTGCTAGTGTAATACAGATTGGACTTTGAGTGCCTACATTATGCGTCGGGAGGGGGTGCAATGCCTCTTATTTGGTCCAATGGGAGCTTTCCACCCCCAAATTCAAACAGGCACAAAGGTCCCAATCCTGATCAAGATCAGAGCATGGGACAAAGGTTTAAACTTTCCCTTCCTGCCCGCTGGGTCCTGATCCTTAGGCATATGCCTAAAGATGGGTGAACCTGTCAATTGCAGTATCTCTCAGCTTTTCATTGTTGCAGTCTTTAAATTCATCTCCACATTTGCACAGTAGTTAGCTTAAATTGTAATCAGTGTGTTTTTCTCCGAATATACCCATTTTTGCAAGCAATTTCCCCCAATGGAATGCATTTCTCTGTGTTAGTTTTAGTAACAAATGCATTTGCACACTTGACCCTAACATCCCCATTTTGGTAACCATTACATGGCGGGAAAACTGTGTGGCAAAATTCGGAGAATGCAAATTTCGACAGATGGCTGTGTTTTGATTCACATATTGCTTCCGGAAGTGAGTTTGGTAAGTTTGTCTGAACTGAATTTCTCCTCTACCCCTAATTTATCAAGTCTGTGGATCACAAATGAGATGTATCTCTGTGCACATTTTAAACCAGGAACTCATCAGGAATGGGTTCCAGTATTCATAAACACGCTGTATAGTTAGTTGTGCAAGTGACTTGATAAGGTGTTGATTATACAGTTTGGTTTGCTCAGAGTTAGCTTTGTAAGTCACAAAAGCAGCAAGAGCACATTTATTCTAAAGGGCACTGCAAATCAGTCCTTCCCTTTGCCTTCTGTGAAGAGAGATGACCTAAGAAAACAAGCTGTTTGGCTTGGTATGATCTTTTCCCGAATCACACTAGCTCTTAATGAGGAGCAAATGAGACACCTGGGAAATCTAATATTCTGGTGGATATGATTCATAGGCTGCCTTGGGAGGCCTGGCTGGGTGAGTCCTGCTTTGTGCCCCATTATTTCTAGTGAAATTCAGGTTCGTGCAAGGCCGCTAGGTGTCAGCAAAGAAAGGAACTGTGTTGCTATAAGTCTCCAGCAATAGGCAAGGATGGTCACATATTCGCCATGCATTTAAAGCAGCATAATACAACTTTGAACAGGCATGGCTTCCCCCCAGGAATCCTGAAGTCAAAGTCTGAAGAGAAATATATAACAAATTTGGAATCTGGAATTTATACCTATATATGTAAAAGTTTAATTTTTAAAAATGGACTTAGATTTTTAAAAACAAAACAAAACAACCAATCCCTCTTCCTAGAGAACTCTGGGGAAAGTAGCTCTGTTTGGGGAAAGGGCTCTCAGCACCCTGAACAAGCTTCAGTTATCATTTTATGATGGGATAGGGAATATGTAGCCTTTGGGCCAAATGTAGCCCTCCAGACCACTCCTCCAGTACTTTTCCCTGGATGGAAAAATTTCTTTGGAATGTGATGCTGCTGCTTGCTTAAAGGAACTGAAATATTTGGGATGGTGGTGTAGAAACTTCTGGCTTTTGCACTATTGAAATAGAAGCCATGGTACAAAGATGAGACTCACAGCCATTGTTTTACATCCCTGTGCCTCTGACCCTGCCCAATGTTCCCCTAAAAGAGAATGCAGACCTTATGGGGGGGCAGGATCCTCTACACCAGTTTTATGCCATTCCCATTATCTATACAGATGAAGAGTAGGCTGTATATATTTTTTATAATAAAACTTTTTCATAATAAATAATAATAAGCAGGTAAAAGGTAAAGGTAAAGGACCCCTGGATGGTTAAGCCCAGTCAAAGCAGCTCATCTCGCTTTCAGGACGAAGGAGCCAGCATTTGTCCACAGACAGCTTTCCAGGTCATGTGGCCAGCAGGACTAAACTGCTTCTGGCACAACGGGACACCGTGACGGAAACCAAAATGCACAGAAATACCACTTACCTTCCTGCTGCAGTGGTACCTATTTATCTACTTGCACTGGCGTGCTTTCGAACTGCTAGGTTGGGAGGAGCTGGGACAGAACAATGGGAGCTCACCCCATCATGGGGATTCAAACCACCGACCTTCCGATCGGCAAGCCCAAGAGGCTCAGTGGTTTAGACCACAGCTCCACCCGTGTCCCAAATAAACAAGCACACAATCACTGATAGGTCTACCTGCCATTGTGAGGCTCAAAGCAATGAAGACAATGCCTCCCCAGCTGTTGCCATTGCCTGTGGGTTTCTTGTGATGTCACAAAAGCACTTGGCAACTGAGTGGATATAAAGGCAGGCCAAGGGGAAAGCCCTTTTCTGTTTCCAGCAGGACACAACTGGCAATGGATGTGACATTCAGCACTGCCCAGGTTTCTTCCACTTGGAGGAGGAAAAACTGGTCAATGGAAGGAGGCAATCCTCTGGCAGTGGGATGCTAGGGAGCGATAATAAGGCAAGTTTGCTTGCTTGAAGGCTGCTGGTATCCGTGGTTAGAAGCTGCTGGACGTCTCATGATGGACCTAAGAGAAGCTGGCAGATGTTGGTGGATGGAAGCCAGTGGCATTTGAATTTGGAAGTTGGTGGAGGCTGCAAGGCTAAAGAAGACTGATGTTTGTGGATGTTGGCTGGTGGAAGTTCACCTTTGGAAGACAGTCAACAGAAGCCAGTGGATCTTTGTGGACTGAAGCCAGGGCAGGAACGTGAATGGATGTCATGTTTTTGGATGTCGGCTGGTATATATTTGTGTGAGTACATGGGAGGTTTCAAATGTGGTTGATGCAGAATGGTGTTTGCATGTGCACGAATGTGACATGTGAAAAGTAGATATTCATGAATAGATGGGACCTGTGGGAAGGGGGATATTGGTTTTATGGAATCAGAATCAGGGAATAGAGTTTGGGAGGGACCATGAGGGTCATCTAGCCCAACCCTTTATAATGCAGGAATCTTTTGTCCATTGTGGGGCTCAAACCCATGACCCTGAAATTAAGAGTGTAGCGTTTTTTGTGTTTTCGTGTTGTATTTTCATGTTGTGAACTGCCCTGTGATCTTTGGATGGAGGGCAGTATTCAAATTTTAATAATAATAATAATAATAATAATAATAATAATAATAATAATATTGGTAGGCTGAAGTTAGCAGGTGAAGTTACCAGGCAGAAGCCAATGGAGGGTCCTGAGTGATGCTGTCAGATGGTAGCCTTAAAGCCTGGCCATCTATGAGGTCGGGTGAAGCAGCTGCCTTGTCCTTTACAATCATAGAATCATAGAGTTGTTAGGGCACACCAAGGGTCATCTAGTCCACCCCCTGCAATGCAGGAATCTCAGCTAAAGCATCCATGATAGATGGCCATCCAACCTCTGCTTAAAAACCTCCAAGGAAGGAGAGTCAATAACCTAATATGTTCAAGAACCTAATATAATTGTCCATATGCTAATACATTCCTCCGTGGAAGGAGAGTTCACAACTTCCTGAGGGAGATTGCTGTCTATGTCCTTTGGCATCCCAAAGTATTTATTAGTTAGTACATTTAATAATAGTTAGCTTTTATGCAGAGCTCTTGGGGCTTCAGAACACTTCACTTCCAGTGTGTGCTATAATCCTAACAAGGACAGTATTGAAAACACCCTTATCTCAGATAGGAAGCTACAATTTACCCAGGAGCACCCAGTGTATTCATGCCAAGGTGAGATTTGAACCAAGGACTTGGGTGATTTGTGGCCCAGTCTCCACACCACACCATGCCTTGACATTTGTAATATCCTTCTTGAAATTGAAAATCACAATCAATACTGCAATAGCTGCTGAAAGGCTTTTTTGTAGTTACCTTCTTGAGTAGAAGGCAATTACACGCCTGTCATTAGAACAATCTCAAGAAGACTAGGAAACATTATGTTCCCTTGCTATAATATGTTCCATACAAAGCAAAAACATATAATCTGCGGTTGGAGCAGAGAATGAATTACAACAGTAACAATTATTGTACTTAATAGAACGCTCACAAGCTGAAACCTACCTTGTTAATCCAGTTTGCTCTGCCCAACGCTGATTAAGGTACATTACTGCATAGCTTGGTAAAATCATGCAATTTCACAAGCATTTTACAACAACTGCTATTAGACACAGGGACATAGTGTTCATCTTCCAATAGCACATTTCTACAGTTCCATAAGATCTGATCTGCAACTGCTGAAATGACCCAGTCATTAGCCTAAATTTAAAATTGCATAATTCAGACACTCTAGTGATGGTCAAAAATGTGCACTATTCGGTCAAAACTGTACTTATTTATTTATCTACTTGTTGTTAATATGTGTGTTGTTGTTTTTAATTATCTGATTGGTTTTTTAGGGGTGTGCGTCTTTTAAAAAATACTGTTTTTATTTATTTTCATGGTACAGAAGATAACTCTTGAGACAACAATTGTTACAACAGTAAACATTAATTATCTGATTGTTGATTTATTGTATAGTTAAAAGTTTGGGCTGTTTGTGTTGTGTGCACACACAGTACCCCAAATTGTGTGTTATCACAAAAATTACACAAATTCTGTGTTCTCACAAAAACACAAATATAAAGCCATAGGTGGGAGAGACAATGATAAAGCGTGTTCTCCTTCAGGGAGAGCACGTGTTGCGGTGGGGTCTACTGAGCCACCCCCTTTGTTGCTGGGTAAGTTCTCCAAGATGGCCAGGGGGCATTGATTGGATTGCCGAGTTGCTGGGGGAAAAGTTATGTTGCAATTTTGGTGGGAGGGGTAAAAGGTTTAAATACTCTGCATGCAGCCTTCTACTTTCTCTTTTGCTGCATGCAACGGATCACCTGGAGCACTTGGACCGTCTGGAGGACAGTGGAGCGATCTTCTCATTGTCTGGTTACATTTCTTTATTTTCCCCTTCTTTTTAGTCTTCTCTAGTCCCTTAATTAATTTAATTCCCCCCCTTTTTCTGTTTGATTTCCCACCCCACCCCTTACCCTGCCCTTTGGGAAGATTCTCCCTGTAACTGTGAGCACTGCCTGTGCATAATCCTCCTGGGCTTGCCTTTCCCAATAGGGAGAGAGCCCCCATTAGGGGCTTTCTTTTGCAAAAAGGTTTCCCCCATTTTCGCCTGTTTGATTGTGGGGCTAGTCAGGGCTGTTCCCAGCTTACCTGGAATCACTTTCATCTATAGTATCCCCATAGGTTGGCTTTATTTTGGGTGCGTGCAGTGCTGTTGGCCAAGTTTTAATCTAGCCTTGGGCGGGAGCACTATATTGAGTTCCTTTAATATTGCAATGAGACTGTAAAAGGCAGAGAGCAGAAGCAGGGAGGCCTTCACGGCCTGCTCGGCCTGCACATATCATTCAAGCCTAGCCTGCTACAGTTAGCAGTACAGTAATTGTTAAGTCACTGTGACATGTGACTCTCTTTCTCTATAAGAATTTATCTGTTTGTTTGCAGGCTCACTTGTTGCTAATGTATATCTTAGGCAGACAGAGTGGAGCCAGAGGCTCTCTGTGCCTCCAATGAGCACTCTTTGTATGCTCTTTAACTAGCTGTTTCTGAACAAGTTTATTTTCTTCAAGTTTGTTTTGCCCTGATAGTGGCGACTGCCGTTTTAGAGACGAGCCATTGTGGCTTAGCGGCTAGAGTGCAGGACTAGGACCTGGGAGACAGGGTTCATATCCCCCACTTAGCCATTGTTATAACAAAGCAAAACAAGCTGCTCCTTTTGGACTATTTTGTTGCTGGGTAGTTTGGCCCATTTGTGATATTGCTCCCAAAAAGAACTTTGGGTTTCTTGAGGAGGTGCTTCCCTCTAAAGGGCAAGCAGGGGTACCTGGACAGGCGGCGGGCTGCCTCAAGTTTGTTATCTCATTGGAAACATTTATGTCTGGCCTAGCAGGTGATCCTAGGGCTTGGCCCGCTTGGCCCTATAATTTGATGGCCTCTGGCAGCGTTTCTGGCCTGAATAGCGTCCCCATATGGTGCACAAAGCATTGGTTTCACCTGTTCCTCACATTGTTTAGGTTTTTTCTTTTTGGAGTCTATGACAGGGCCTTTGCAGATGCCTCCAGAGCTTGCCTCTCCTGCAGAGGATGACTTGCTGATGCCCCAGGTGCCTTCTTCCAGAAGGAAGCGTCTTCAGAGGCAGAAAAAAGCGGAGCAGGGATGATGCTTACACCTCCTTGCAGGTAAATCATCCCTGGGCTCTGATGATGATTCAGACATCACCTTGGACCTCTCCAGGGGTCAGGGTGAGGCTGTTCCGGGTCTTTAGGGATCATCCTGGATAGCTCAGCTGGTCAGCGTATGGTGCCGGTAATGCCTAGGTTGCAGGATTGGTCCCTGTTTGGGACAGCTGCATGCTCCCTCATCACTCTACCCGGACACTGAGGTCCAGCGCCGAGGGCCTTTCTGGTGGTTCCCTCACTGTGAGAAGCCAAGTTACAGGGAACCAGGTGGAGAGCCTTCTCGGAAGTGGCACCCGCCATGTGGTACACCCTCCCACCAGATGTCTACTACCAGACTTTTAGAAGACATCTAAGGCAGCCCTGTTTAGGGAAGCTTTTAATGTTTGATGCATTACTGTATTTTAATATATATATATATATATATTTTGGACGCTGCCCAGAGTGGCTGGGGAAGCCCAGCCAAATGGGCGGGGTACAAACAGATTATTATTATTATTATTATTATTATTATTATTATTATTATTATTATTATATTGTGGGAGAGTGGACTAGATGATCCTTGGAGTCCCTTCCAACCCCACTATTCTATAAGTGGTAATTCACTATGATGGGAATGTTAGACGCAGGGCTGCCATCATCCCCTCAGCTCACTAGGATCCCAGGGACGGGGACATGTGGACCACTTGCGCAGCTCCACATTTCAAATGGAAATTCCCTGAGCAATAGAACCTGAAGCTGGTATGCAGGAAGCTGGCCCGGTGGCAGCTTTGTTGGGACTTCTTTAGGGTTTCTGGCCAGCGTTGGCCCTGTAAATTTACACATCATGGTGGCAACACGAGGCAGGGCATCTTGCCCAAGCGGGAGCCGGCAAGCAATAACTCAATACCTCTTGCCCATATTTCCATAAAAATATCTCCCTTGAAAGCCTGGCTAAAAGGTTATCTAGATGGGTCAGTGGCTTTGTGCTTGTGGGAAGGATTTTTCCCAATGTTTGGGATTCCTCTGGCTTTTCAGCCAGTGGCTCGGAATACAGCAACTCAAAAGCCAGTTAGAGAGCTACCTGTGGTAGCCTGAAAGAAGGTTAGGAAGCAGCTTGCATTGGGACGTATGGTGGGATCCCCTTGATTCTCCTTCTATTCCCAATTTTCATTTATCCCCATTGGGGATCGTCCCTAAGAAAGCCCCATATAATTCCATCTGATCCATATTTATCGCATCCCAAAGGCACCTCAGTGAATGATGCTATCCCTCCGGAATTGTTCCGTGAAATATGCATCTTTGGATCAGGCAGTTGAGCTTACCAACAAATTGGAGGAGGTGCCTTGTTGGCATTATGCGATATTGAATCGGCTGTTAGGCTGCTGCCGGTTCACCCTCAAGATTTTAAGTAGTTAGGCTTTAATTGGATGGTCCTTATATTGATAAGGCGATGCCGGTGGGTTGCTCAATAGGCTGTGCAGCACTTGAGTCCTTTAGCGCCTTTCTGGATTGAACATTGCGAGTCAAGACTCGTTTAACTGGGGGTATCGTTATGTGGATTATTTTACTGGCTGGTTCATGTGACACCAGCCACTGCTTAGGCTAACTGGACGCCCCTTTATTCCCTGAGGAGCTGGGTGTTCTGTTGGCAGTGGAGGACAGTGGCTCCTACTGCCCCTTTTAACGTATTTGGGGGCTAGCTGGATACCATTGCTCAAACATCTGCTTGCCTGTGGAAAAGCTGTTTGCCTTGAAGGACGTTATTCTTGTAATACTTCCTCTGAAGCAAGTGTTGCTTTGTCAGATCCTATCGTTCCTAGGTCAGTTAAATTTTGCATGCAGGGTGGTTGCTCCAGGCTGCCCCTTCCATTCCCGCTTGGCCAGGTGGTCTCATGGCCCGGGGTCCCTTCATCATCATGTACAGTGGCCTTGAGCCTGGCAGGGCAAGGCAATCACATGTGACCTAACTTTTCTCGAGTTTTCCCCATTGTAGTGTCAGTGCACATCTGGACTGAGGAGTTTAGGGACCGTCGGGTCTGTCTTGGTCTGATAACCAAGCAGTGTGAGAGTCCTGGCAAAACGGTGCTCGTGCTCTGGCAGAGTCTTCGCACTGCTTAAGGTTTAATATTGCGTTTCTGCTCTCTTTATTTCGGGATCGTCTAATGTTTTCGCTGTCGCTCTATCCCGTTTTTTCAGTTGGAGAGCTTCAGATCCTGGGCTCTGGACGCCCAGCTATAGCCGGATTTTTCCGGAGCTCCTGTGGCACTTGGCAACAATTAATAATTATGAGGAGGAGTAGTAGCTTACGTTTCCCCATCCGCTTTCAGGTCTTATGAGAAGGCCTGGACTGATTTCTTAAAATTTAGTTGGCAGTCCTCGGCCATTCAGAGGAACCTGCCCCCATCTTCTGAGCAGGACCTGCAGTAATTCGCCCACCTGCTGCAGATTGGATACACTGTTAAAACTATCAGAATTCAGTCCGCTGCAATGTCTGCTAGAGTAAAGCTTTAATTTTTCAGAGACCCTTCTAAAAGTGTGTCGTGCGCAGGGTCTCGGAAGGTGGGAATAGGCTCCAACCTTCACAGGACAGCAGGCAGGAAGCCGGTCAATCTTTGACCTATGCAGTATCCGCAACAAGTTAAGACTGGTCGGCTGGTTCAAGATCAAGACGAGACTTCTTTCAGTATTCCATTGTAATTTTGGTGTACTGAGGGTTGGGGAAATTGTGTTGGAGCCAGCACGGGGCTGAGAGTTTGGAGGCTTATTGCCTCAGGACTTTTCCTTATCTGCGTTGGAGCTTGTCATAAGTGTCTGGAGCTCTAAGTCAGACCTAGTGAGCAGGTTTGCCACCATCAGGCTTCCAGTCACAGGTGAGGTGGGCCCTTGCCCTGTTATTGGATACTGGAAATATTTGGCTTTTCGTTCCCTTGGGGGCTGCCTCGATCTTAGTGCACAGAAATGGGTTCCGGTTCGACAGGCATCTAATTGCTCACGTCGTGCGCCAGTTATTGCAGCCTGCGGCTTGCCTACCGCTGAACACGCCTCATTCAGCCCGGTTAAGGATTTGAGGAAATTCTTAGCAGTGAGGCCCTCTGGGGGGGGGGGGGATCCACTGTTCATTCATGAAAATGGTCGTCCCTTGGCACGGCATCAGTTTTCCAAGGTAATGCGTAAGGTTATTTCTGCTTGTGGGGTCCCGGCTTATGGTTTTGCACCCCATTCCTTTCGCATTGGTGCTGCTACAACAGCAGCCCATTGGGGGTTGTCGGCCCACAGGATTAAGGACTTGGGCCGGTGGAAGTCTGATGCGTTCAAGGGTTACGTGCGGAAGAGATGTTGAATTATTGTATTGATGTGTGCTTGTTCTCCACCCTGTAGGTCTCGCTCCAGTCCGTATCTGGATTGTGGGGCACAGCATCGTTCACTGGGCTGGCATCAGAGCGAGGCAGTCTGGAAGGGGACCGGATCTTGGCTTCCCACAGCACGTACAGGTGTCGTGGATATCCAGACGGGGAATGCGGTGGAGTGAATTCATCCCACTAATTAAGCGGAGGGTGCTTTCACATGGTCCCCCTTTGGCAATTGTGGTGCAGTTGGGGGAGAATGATATAGCAAAGGTTGATTGCTATACTTTGCGCTCCACAATTCAAAGAGACTTGGGGGAGTTGGTGACCTTAATACCTACCGTTAAAATATTTTGGTCACAATTGCTGCAAAGGAGCAATTGGCTGGGCATTTCTCAACCCAAGGCTGCTGAAAGGGCCAGGAAGCGAATTAATTCCGCAGTGAGCAAAAGGGTAACGGAATTGGGTGGGTTGGTGATTTACAACCCAGATATTACCTTCAAGGATCTGGCCCTTTACCGCAATGATGGGGTACATCTTTCTGAGCTGGGGAATGATGTCTGGTTGGATGCGGTAATTGAAGGGTTGAAGAATGGGTTGGGATTGTGAGTGGTTGGCGGCAAGCATAAAGGGCTCGATTGGCGGTTAGGCATTGGTTATAAATCTGGTGGAGGAGGGGTTAGGATAGGCTGGGCCTGCCCCTCCATGGTTGCTGTGGAAAGGGAATTCCGTTAAAGGAATCCTGGGGCTTGCCATCTTTTCGTCCAATCCCTGGAATGGGACTAGGGCCGGCAAGCCTTCGGGGAGCAGGCGGGTGAGAGTTGAGGGTCTGTGTCTCAGCTCCAATTCTTCCCCAACTTGCTTTCCCCCGCACTGTCTTTCGGTGGTGCCCGGAAGTCAGTTCTGTCCCCAGGCGGGGGGACAGATAGTCTTAACCAATGCCTAAACAACCACTCACAGTTTGTATTTTAATAAAGTTGTGGCCAAAATCATGCCAAAAATCTTAAACAAAAAATTACGTGTCCGTTGTGAGTTATTTTGGGGGGTGGATTGGGGACCTCAACACGCAAAGCGTGTTCTCCTTCAGGGAGAGCACGTGTTGCGGTGGGGTCTACTGAGCCACCCCCTTTGTTGCTGGGTAAGTTCTCCAAGATGGCCAGGGGGCATTGATTGGATTGCCGAGTTGCTGGGGGAAAAGTTATGTTGCAATTTTGGTGGGAGGGGTAAAAGGTTTAAATACTCTGCATGCAGCCTTCTACTTTCTCTTTTGCTGCATGCAACGGATCACCCGCCCGCCCACCCTAGAATAAGGGGTTGTTGCGTTGACCTTGCTATGCCTGTCATGGGGTCGTCTGCCTTTGAGCAGGGACCTGGTAGGAATTTTTCCACCTGGCAAATTGGCTGGCTGGGTGGTTTTTGCCTACTGCGTAGCAAATCGTCACAACTTGTAAGGTTGTGGTTAGGCATTGGTTATAAATCTGGTGGAGGAGGGGTTAGGATAGGCTGGGCCTGCCCCTCCATGGTTGCTGCGGAAAGGGAATTCCGTTAAAGGAATCCTGGGGCTTGCCATCTTTTCGTCCAATCCCTGGAATGGGACTAGGGCCGGCAAGCCTTCGGGGAGCAGGCGGGTGAGAGTTGAGGGTCTGTGTCTCAGCTCCAATTCTTCCCCAACTTGCTTTCCCCCGCACTGTCTTTCGGTGGTGCCCGGAAGTCAGTTCTGTCCCCAGGCGGGGGGACAGATAGTCTTAACCAATGCCTAAACAACCACTCACAGTTTGTATTTTAATAAAGTTGTGGCCAAAATCATGCCAAAAATCTTAAACAAAAAATTACGTGTCCGTTGTGAGTTATTTTGGGGGGTGGATTGGGGACCTCAACACGCAAAGCGTGTTCTCCTTCAGGGAGAGCACGTGTTGCGGTGGGGTCTACTGAGCCACCCCCTTTGTTGCTGGGTAAGTTCTCCAAGATGGCCAGGGGGCATTGATTGGATTGCCGAGTTGCTGGGGGAAAAGTTATGTTGCAATTTTGGTGGGAGGGGTAAAAGGTTTAAATACTCTGCATGCAGCCTTCTACTTTCTCTTTTGCTGCATGCAACGGATCACCCGCCCACCCACCCTAGAATAAGGGGTTGTTGCGTTGACCTTGCTATGCCTGTCATGGGGTCGTCTGCCTTTGAGCAGGGGCCTGGTAGGAATTTTTCCACCTGGCAAATTGGCTGGCTGGGTGGTTTTTGCCTACTGCGTAGCAAATCGTCACAACTTGTAAGGTTGTGGTTAGGCATTGGTTATAAATCTGGTGGAGGAGGGGTTAGGATAGGCTGGGCCTGCCCCTCCATGGTTGCTGCGGAAAGGGAATTCCGTTAAAGGAATCCTGGGGCTTGCCATCTTTTCGTCCAATCCCTGGAATGGGACTAGGGCCGGCAAGCCTTCGGGGAGCAGGCGGGTGAGAGTTGAGGGTCTGTGTCTCAGCTCCAATTCTTCCCCAACTTGCTTTCCCCCGCACTGTCTTTCGGTGGTGCCCGGAAGTCAGTTCTGTCCCCAGGCGGGGGGACAGATAGTCTTAACCAATGCCTAAACAACCACTCACAGTTTGTATTTTAATAAAGTTGTGGCCAAAATCATGCCAAAAATCTTAAACAAAAAATTACGTGTCCGTTGTGAGTTATTTTGGGGGGTGGATTGGGGACCTCAACACGCAATTCCGTTAAGAAAGGTACAGTATGTAGTGTTCCTGTTCACAGTTCTAGCCAGGCAGCCATGCCCTTTCACACGATACCCCATTTAACCTTTCATTGTTTAATCTTCTGCAGGATACTCCATTTAACCTTCCGATTATATATATATATATATATATATATATATATATATATATATATATGTTGTTGTTTACATATATCCTGCCTTTTCCCCAAACCAGGACTCAAGGCGACTTATACAAATAAAACACAGATAAAATACAAAAAGCTAGCAAAACATATAAAAATAACCACTAAAAAGTTAATGGACAGTATGCTCCGTCCTCTTTGGACTGTTTTGGGATGTTTCCCCATGTCCCAAGGTTGTCCACCCTGAAAGTCTTTTTGTACTTCTCCCCCCCAAAAAAATATTTATTTGATTTTCCGTATTAAAATTTACATTCACACCACAACATATTATATAAAAACAGGATTCGCAAGGATCTCCCAGACTTCCCTCCTCCCCTTTGCGGGTCTTATTGTTAGTCCTTTCCTTGTGCATCTTTTGTAATAATCCAATTTTTTATATCTCCATTACGTCCATAGTTCTTCGTTACATTACAAGTGTTATTGCAATCCCACTAACGATTTTAACCATTGTAAATTAAAACTTCCCCCCATTCCTTATTAAAGTTTTGATCCTCCTGATTTTTTATTCTTCCTGTCATTTTTGCCATTATGACACAGTCTTTTTCTACTTCTGCAAATATCCCCCAAGACTGCTGATATCAGCCTCTTATATGTGAAAGGTGCCTTTTAGTCACATAAGACTTGGCACTTGAGCCTTCTTTTCCTTTTCCATCTTCTGATGCTAGAAAATGGCTCCTGTACAATGTTTGCCCATCTGCAGTGGATAACAATGCGCACAAGTACTCAAGTTTCCTTATCAGAAGGAGCAAGCAAACATACATCATGGAACCCAACAACCTTGGAAGCAGGGACAGGGCAGATTTGGTACTCAACAAAGAAGTTCACTATTAGTATATATCAGTGGTCGGCAGACTTTTTCAGCAGGGGGCTGGTCCACTGTCCCTCAGACCTTGTGGGGGGCCGGACTATATTTTTTTGAGGGGAAATATATGGACGAATTCCTATGCCCCACAAATAACCCAGAGATGCATTTTAAACAAAAGGACACATTCTACTCATGTAAAAACACACTGATTCCCGGACCATCTGCCGGCCGGATTTAGAAGGCGATTGGGCCAGATCTGGCCCCCCGGACATTAGTTTGCCTACCCATGGTTTATATTATGAGACTAAACCTGGCTCTGAGTGAGTTTCTTTTAAATACATATTTTTACATTTACAGTGGTGCCCCGCAAGACGAATGCCTCGCTAAACGAAAAACCCGCAAGACGAAAGGGTTTTCCAATTTTTAGCGGCTTCGCAAGACGAATTTCCCTATGGGCTTCTTCGCAAGACGAAAGCCCATAGGGAAATCTCCGGGGACAGCGGGGAAGCGCAGCGCGCCTTCTCCTCTGTTCCCGGACCTGTCCTGAAGGCTTGCAGTGGGAGGAGGGTTTTTCCTCCCCACCGCCAACATTCAGAACAGCATTCTGAATGTTGGCGGTGGGGAGGAAAGCCCTCCTCCCACTGCAAGCCTTCAGGACAGGTCCGGGAACAGAGGAGAAGGCGCGCAGCAGAGCGCCCCTCGCGCGGGGCAGCAGGCTGCTATCCGCAGCTTGGAGAGCCCTGCGGGGAAGTCCTGCAGGGCTCCCCAAGCTGCAGATGTCTGCCCCGCGCGAGGGGCGCTCTGCTTCAGAGCGCCCCTCGCGCGGGGCAGCAAGCTGCTATCCACAGCCTAGGCAGCCCTGCGGGAACTCTTCTGAAGGCTGGCGGTGGGAGAAGGGCTTTTCTTCCTACCGCCAGCCTTCAGAAGGCTGTTCTGAAGGCTGGCGGTGGGGAGAAAAGTCCTTCTCCCCCCGCCAGCCTTCAGAAGAGGTCCAGGGACAGACTGTCCCCAGACCTGGTCTGAAGGCGGTCTCCCTAGGAATGCATTAATTGATTTTCAATGCATTCCTATGGGAAACCGTGCTTCGCAAGATGAAAAACTCGCAAGAAGAAAAAACTTGCGGAACGAATTAATTTCGTCTTGCGAGGCACCACTGTGTTTTCTCTAAAAGTATGTGTCTCCAAAAAGGAAACTGAGCCAAGTAGCGCCAGAACATTTGAGAAATCATTACATTCAGAAATCATTACATCCCAACTAGTGCAATTAGTTTAAGGAGGTGAAAATCAGGTTGGTTCATCTCAGAAACCAAAAATATTGAATTTCTTAATCATCTCTGATATAGGCTTCTCCAAGGAATTCAACAACCGCTTTATTCTTTCTACATGAAATTTTGGGAGGGGCTATAATGTTAATTGTGGATCGAGGGCCCAACCCCCGCTATGTGAAATAAACACACAAGGAGACGTGATATAAGGTTAATGGGCAAGAAAAGGCCACAACTTTATTGATTACAGCAGTGAAAAGGTATTGGCTTAGGCATTGGATGACTATAGGAGGTGGGTTTATTCAACAGTAGGTGGAGCCTGTTGATGCTAATCCAACTATAGGCTCACCCCTGATGTCACCGAGGGTCGTGCCATGGCCTCCCGCCAAGCAGGCATCGGACGGAATACACGACCGCCAGATTCCTTTAACGGAATAACCCACGGTAGATAGCATAGGCGATGGCCACACCTAGCCCTTGACACACATGAATCCAATGCCTAACCTACCCACCAATACCACAAAAGTTGTGACGATTGCTACGAGGTAGGCGAAAAAACCAAAAAGCCTAATGCCAAATGGAAAAATTCCTACCAGGCCCCCCAGACAATTAGGGCGACCAACCTAAGGTCCATAGCAAGGCCAAAAAACCTAGACCCTGAGCTAAATGGGAGTGGAGGGTGGGTGACTCGCTGAGGGACGACGACGAATGAGGAGGAGGCGGAGCTGGCGCCACAGCATTAAGCTGCTAAACACGCCCCCCGGAGACACCTGGTTGGCTGCCTCCGGTGGGCGTGGGCGCCAGCCAGGTGAGGAGGGGCGGGGGCTAAGGCCCCCGGCCAGGGGCGGAGCTCGGGCTCCCGCCCACAACCACTCCCCTCTCTTCCAGGGAGGAGAGTCTTTGTGGATCGAGGGCCCGACCCCCGCTATGTGAAATAAACACACAAGGAGACGTGATATAAGGTTAATGGGCAAGAAAAGGCCACAACTTTATTGATTACAGCAGTGAAAAGGTATTGGCTTAGGCATTGGATGACTATAGGAGGTGGGTTTATTCAACAGTAGGTGGAGCCTGTTGATGCTAATCCAACTATAGGCTCACCCCCTGATGTCACCGAGGGTCGTGCCATGGCCTCCCGCCAAGCAGGCATCGGACGGAATACACGACCGCCAGATTCCTTTAACGGAATAACCCACGGTAGATAGCATAGGCGATGGCCACACCTAGCCCTTGACACACATGAATCCAATGCCTAACCGCCACCCGAGCCGCAAAGGGGCTCGCCGCCAATACCCTCACAGCTGCAACCAATCCCTAATGCTACTAATGACGCTGTCCAACCAGATGTCATTCCCAATGTCTGTTAGATGAACTCAGTCATTCCGGTACATGGCTTGTTCGCCGATCCGGATACGGTCATGATAAATGACTTGGCCATACATAAAGCGTACACAACGGGCTACCGCCCGGTTCAAGAGTTTCCTGGTTTTTTCAATGGCCATACAGCTCTGCGCACCGCGCCAAGAAGGAGGACCAGAACACCATTGTTCTGGGGCACCAGGCCGCGATCGCCTCCAAGTCTCTCTTTATATTCCACAACAAGTCCACGCTTCTCCTATTAGCAAGGTCATTCTCTCACAAGTGAATGATAAGGATGTCAGGAGGGCCAAACGTGGCTACTCTGTCAATCCGCAATGGTATAAGCTCTTCCCAACGCATGCCGCGTCTCGAAAACCAGGAAACTCGCATCCCAGGTGGCAAACCAAAATGATGGGTAAGGCCACAGCTGACCGCCCGAACGCGGGCCCAATGGACTATACTGTGGCCACAAATCCACACACTTCACCTGGGAACAGCTGAGGACGAAAGGAAAAGGGGAAAACGGGTAAGTAGATTCAACATAGCGGAGGATATACTAGCGGATATACCCTTTATAAGCATTGGATTTCCATCAGCCCATTTCTTTAAACTTGTCCGCAGGCGAGCCCAAGCGCGCAGCAGTTGAGGCAGCGCCGTCCTAAAGGAGTGGGCAGCACAATCCCGGGAAGCTAAACCGCAAGCATCAATAGCTTTGCGGAGTACCCTTGTGAATTGGTGTCTCAATAAGGGGGACCCGTCTTCGTGAATCAAAAGCGGACCTTGGCCAGGCGGTCTGAGGCAAAGATACCGCCTGGTGTCCTTTACCGGGCATGGGCCCTGCTCCCCCAGACGCTGTGAGTTTAAGAAGGACACCCCTACCGGCCTGATCAGTTTTGGATTGACATTTCCGTACCATCATGCTCGTCTCGGACAGCTGCACGTCTTCCATAAGGAGGCCACGCATTAAACCATTTGCACCACCTTCAACTACAACCTCGCCCACTCTTAGGGCGGCAAAAAAGCGATGGCATATGCCGAGGAAAAAGAGGCGGGCCTCAAACCGAGACCAACAGATTGACCTAAGTTTTTTTTGTTTGTTTGTTTGTTTTGTTTTTGCGTATTTGAGAGAGCAACCCGTAAGAAATTGGCTTACGGCCCTCGGCCGGTTGTAACCTGCCCCAGCCTTCGATAGCTCTGCGGATCAGGAAGTCACTGCATGGATCGGAGGAGAACGTGGCCTTAGTGAAGAAGCTAATGGCAGCTACATGTATTTTTAAGGTTTTAGGCGCACGTCCTAAGTCATCGAGGTGTGAAAGGTATTGCAGAACGTAGTCAGTGGTGGGCGACACGTTAGGTGAAAGCCCAGATGTCCCAGACCTGAAGCCCAAGAAATCGCACCAGGCCTTCTTGTAAAACCTGAGGGTGGAGGGTGCGACAGACGCTAATACTCCCTTAATCACTTTGCGTCTCCAACGTTCCACAGGTGCTCCGGAAAGGGTTCGGGCAACAGCTGTGCTCGAGGTGCCAGCGACCGGAAGCGAGACATCGCAGGAGGGAGGAGACCCTCTCAGACCGGGATGACTGCCTCGCTAGAATGTTCACCACTGCCAGGTTGTTGGTTCTGAAGCACACTCTGCAATTTTGGAACTCCTCCGTCCAGATATGCACGGCCACTACTATTGGAAAAAACTCGAGAAAAGTGAGATCCCGCGCGATGCCCTTGCCCTGCCACCCCATTGGCCAATGTTGGGCGCATCATCGACCCTTGAAATACAAGCCAAATCCCAGAGAGACTGCTGCATCCAATTGGACCTGAAAATCTGAGGACAAGTTAAGGACATCCTGCCATAGGGACACTCCATTATAGTGTTCCCAAAAATGTCGCCCAAACCTCCAGGTCGGCCTTAACTGTCTTTGAAAGACGGACTCTGTGGTGTGGGTGCTTGAGACCCACCGAGAGCCTGGCTAGGCGGGCACAGAAAGGGTGTCCAGGGGAAACCCCTCTACAAGCAAAATTGAAACGGCCTAACAGGGGTTGTATCTGTCTGATTGTATCTGTCTGAAATGGCCTAACAGGGATTGTATATTTCCTAAGTGTGAGGGTAGCATGAATTAATTCCTTAAGGGTGTCAATCTTCTCTTCCGGTAAGCGGAATGATTGGGCAACTGTATCCAGCTCAATACCCAAATACGTGAGGCACGTAGTCGGACCTTCCATTTTTTCCGGCTGCAAGGGGAACACCCTGGTCCTGAAAAGGCCCCAAGCAGAGAGGCGCATTCCCCAGTGTTTGGTTTCCCCACGAAAAGAAGTGTGTGACCCCATTGGCGTTAGTTCGGAATCGTAGGGCCCAATCCAAGAAGGAGCTAAATGATTCAAATGCCGAGCAAGCTACTGAGCAGCCCATTGGCATAGCCTTGTCAATGTAATACTTCTCTTGGAATTTTGAAACCCAGCAGCCAAAAGTCCTTGGGGTGCACTGGCAAAAGGCGAAAAGCCGATTCTATATCACTTCAATTGAGCAAATTGGTCAAGCAGGCCAGGCACTGTTTAGAACCGCCAGCCTGTGTCTTTCCCTTTTAACTCAAGCCTTTATTACCAGAGGACACTTTAGCCGGCCTAGTTCCGTATTGATTAAACTGACCACACTTGGAAAGAAATCAGATTCAAACCACTAATCCCTAATGGCAAATGAAACTGGGATCAATTGTTTATTATTTATGTATTTTAAAAGGGGTCCTCTAGTCCAGCCCCCTACAAGGCAGGAATCTTTTCCCCAATGTGGGGCTCGAACCCACAACTGTGAGATTAAGAGCCCGATGCTCTACTAACTGAGTTAACCCAGCTGCTTCAAATCTATAACAACTCAATAATGGACAGAGTTGTATTACCTTCCCCCCAAAAAAAGGACGTGAAAGATACTAAACAAACACCGGCCTTTATGAACAAATAACCCAAATCACTTACCATGAATTAATGTATTCAAATAAACTGTGCTGGGCGTAAGGCAACAAAATTGCAATGAAATAATTATTATTATTATTATTATTATTATTATTATTATTATTATTATTAATGAATTCAATTTATTCTATTCTATTCTATTTATTTATTTATTATTTGTTTATTTATTTATTTTTGGTGTGCAGTCAACTGCGTTCGGTTCAATAGACTTGCCCCTAATGACTACGCCCAACTTCGGAAATAAATTGTAGAAAACAAGCTAATTAAAATGACCGTGCCAACATCAATTAATGAATGTATTAGATTAGCTTTGGCTAGTGATTGCTTTGAATTGCAATGAAATAATGCACCAAGCAACACTTGTGCTGTGCTCAGCTGTACCCAGACCAGTGTAACTTCAGTGCAATAAAGCCAAAAAGTACAGAAAAGCTGTGAAAACTCACGAAGACAAGGTTCCTAGTTCAAATATACAATCCCCCCCCCACTGGTCACGAGGTTACTATAAAGGGGCACTCCGCCTTTTACTAATATACCCGAAAACTTAAATAAGCTGTATGAAACGTCAGTTGGCTACTATGAAATGATAGATGTATGAGCAGCCACTTGGTTTCCGAAGCACTATATAAATCTTGCCGCAAAGTAACAAACCGAGGAGTGGATGCTGCGAAAAGTAACTGGGACCTAGTCCGGACTGGCTCTGCCCTGGTGCTTACACCCGCCCTTGTTGGTTGAGAGTCACCAGAGAGTGCAACCGAGGTGCTGGGAAGGTCATCCCACTGAGAAGGAGGAGGGCTCTCTGGAACAACCTGAGAATAGGCTCCACTCTCTGGATTGTATCAGGAATGGCATCAGCGGATGGGGGTGGGCTGGGCTTTTGATCGGGAAAACGTTGCTCATAATCATCCATAATTGACCTAAATTCCTTGAGAAAATGGGAAATGGGCTTTTGGTTATAATTCCTTCCACGTAGCCCCCCGTGATGGATTTCCCGTCGCATTTCCAGTCGCATTACGTGCTGTTTCTGATGCGTGCTTTCTTTAGGGCACCATGAGCTGTGTTGTGCTGTGATAAAGTGTAGTTGTTATTTAACGAGTTGGGTTGTTATTTAATATTTATTTATTTTACTTTTTTGTTATTTTATTATTTATTTTATTATTATTCATTAATATTTATTTATTACTTTTGTTATTATTATTTGTTCTATTATTTATTTTATTATTACTATCGTTAAAATGATCAATATTATTACCAGCAATCAATTAATCACTTGATTGTAATGTTAATATGTAATTACTGTACAACCAATAGCGTCCACAGCAAGGTAGATGAATTCAATATTAAACAATTGTTATTAGTTCCTCAAGTAACCCCCAATGAAATTGTATCTATAACTTAGTTTTAATATTACTGTTATCAATAGCTCGCCGCCACTGGAGGCAAATGATTCAGCTGAATGTCAGTGAGCTATTTAAAATATAATAAATAGTATTTGCTTCCTCCCTCCTTTATTTATACTGTATATAAATTGCCACTGAGGCAGATGTGCTCAGAAGCTTACTTAATACAATAAATTGAATGATCTGAAGGCATTGAGGAACTGCGAAATGGGTTTGGGTTTATTATTACGACGGTTGCCATCTGCAATGTGTGCTGGTACTGCACCCGTGCGCTTCCTCTTGGGCGCCATGAGCTGCTCTGTGCACTAGTAAAATGCACCTACTATTTATTTCGTCACTAATTATTTTATTTTATTTTAAATTTAATTTTCATTTATTTATTTATTTATCTATATTTTTAATATTAATTATTATAATTTTCATTTTTTATAATTATAATTACTTATTATTATTATTTATTATTATTTATTTTTCAAATTTATTTTATTTTATTATTGTTGTGGTTATTTTAATTAGTATTAATATCACCAATCAATTAATAGCTTGACTGTAATTAAATGTCAGTATACAATTATTGTGCATCAATAAAGTTCAAAGCACGGTTGATGAATTAATTATTAATCGATAGTATCTCAATTAATAGCCAATGTATTTATAGCTATGAGTAGAAATTACTATTATCAATTGCTCCACGTAACTGCTGACAAAATGAACAAGCTATACGTCACTTAACTGCACCGCTTGTATTTATTTATATTTATTAAATCACAACCCAGCAAGAGTTCAAGCAGCAGCGCTCAGCTACATATAAGCACCTGGCTCCAAGGAACAATCCCATACACAAAGCAACCCCAACTGCAGTCAAACAGAATTAGAAGATAATTGCCTACAATAAAAAGTTGTCCCTTTTAAATGATAGGCAAATCTAGGTGCAAAGCATTGCCAAGTAATCAAACAGAATTGAAAATAACTGCTTACAAGGGGATGCTCAGAAGCTGCAGCCAAATTAAGAGAAAAGGAAATCAATAAGATTCCAGGCCCACACCAGCGGCCCTCTGAAAAGGAGGGGTGAGGTTGCTCTTAAGGGGAAACTTACACCAAACAAAAGAAACTTTGCCAAACAAAGAAAGTAAATTTTTTGCCCACAAGGTCGGCTCAAGACCAGTTGATGGAAATAAAGGTGCTTAAATAGACAAAAGACTGTAATTGGTCAAACTGCTGGTTAATTAAACTGACAATGCAACTAGAGCTGCTGAACTGCCCGGTGCTTAAAGACAATGCCTCACAATCTGCCGGTCACTCAAAGAACAATCAAGCCTGCCCAGCATTTGAAAAAACCTGTCTGGTAACCGTGATGACTCAGGCAAGAAGCAAAGGGAAATCCAAAGATGCCTTGTTTATTTGTTTATTTATTTATTTATTTATTTTTTAAGGTTAATGTGATGTATCTCTTTCCTGAAAGGGTGGGGGGTGTAGGGAGGGAGGAGGGGTGGAGGGAGGAGAAGGAAAGCGTGGGGGGGAGTTTGGAGGGAGGAGGGGTGGAGGGAGTAAAATGAGGATGCGTGGGAAGGAAGAAGTTTGAAGAAAAGGAAAAATAGCTGTCCTTTACAGTGAGCTAAAATGAAGTGGAAATATAAACCGTGAGTTAACCTGGACTTTTTAGTAAGGTACTATAAGCCAAAACCTTTTTGTTGTTGTTGTTTAAAAGCAGTTTTCTTTAGGGAGCCTGTACTGGCAAATGCAGCCAATGACAAGAACCAGGCAAAGGCACACCTTCAAAGGTTCTAAACGTATAAACATGCAGTGCTGAGGAATTGTTCCTTGATCATAAACCCTGAATTGTCCACCCCAAGCCCTGCCTTATTTCTTCCCCCAAACATCAAGCGAAGGGGGGGGGGGTGGCTTAGAGAAACCAAGAGGGGTGAGGTTTAAGTGCACAATGTATTCCAAGCCCCAGCAGCCTTTAAATTTTACAGTGGGCTCCCGATTTAAGTGGTACCAATGGAAGGGATGGCAGGGTAAATTAAACCCACGCTAGAAGAGTAATAATCAATAAACGGCAGGCACAAACACATGCTGCAAACACACACACATGACTTAAAATTGGAGAGGAGCCCTGAGGATCATTTAGTCCAACCCAAGCAATGCAGAAATATTTAGCTGTCCCATACAGGCTCTCAAGGACAATGGAGGGGGGAAAACACATAAGCACCCTGGCCAACAAATTAAATGTAAGGCAAACCCACTCAGTCACCCAGACCAGCCATGCAATTGGACAGGCAAGGGCAATAGAGGGGAAAACATACAAGCATCCTGGCCAAAATGGAAGGAAAGCGAGGAGACGAGGGAGAAAGAAAGATGGAGCCACACTCACACTCAGACCTCGCTGGGGGCACGTGCTGGGCACAAACAAATCAAGCACCAGGAGTGGGGGGGAATAGAAGGTTAAATGTAGGTTTTTACACGGAAAAGAGAACACAGCAAGGCAAACCTGGATGCCTGGGTTTTTCAAAGCAGTAAAGCAATGAGCGCACGCAAGCCTCTTAAAGTTAAAAGGCATGCAAGGAACCAGACCCCCCCCCCCGACTCCAAACCTCATGGCTCTTCTCTGTGATGACTCTCCTAGCTGATGACTCGCTGCAGGGCGACGACGACTGAGGAGGAGGCGGAGCTGGAGCCGCAGCATTAAGCTGCTAAACACGCCCCCCGGAGACACCTGGTTGGCTGCCTCCGGTGGGCGTGGGCACCAGCCAGGTGAGGAGGGGCGGGGGCTAAGGCCCCGGCCAGGGGCGGAGCTCGGGCTCCCGCCCACAACCACTCCCCTCTCTTCCAGGGAGGAGAGTCTTTCTCATTAGCACTGCAGCTCTGACCCTACTGCATTTTATTAACCTGCAATTATATTACAGGTTGCCCTGAGATGTGGAAGACAAATAAAATAAATGGCATATTTTATCACACCTGGAAATAAGCACATGCAGGAACCTATATATTGCTTATTTTGTTTTTGTGTTCCCATGGTGGTACTTCTGGACTACCTGTCAGATATTATAAAAAATACAATAAAGACATTGACAAAACAGAACACCTTTGTCACCAAGCTTGCATCTTCTTACTTCCAGAAAATAGTGCAATAAAAGTGATTTTTTTTCCTGGGGGCACGCATACCCCTAAACAATTTGTGAATCTTTGTACTTTTGTCCATTTACTGTCCTATAAAATGGTGATTTTCTTGAGTCAAAATGAGAGTACCCCTAGACATTCTTTTTTTTAGAAGAAAAGCACTGAATAAAAGTATCTGTATGATCCATTTTGTCTTTCTCACGTTATAAGGCCTTATGTTGTATTTATTTCCTGAATCAGAGTGATGCAATGTAGCTTCCTTTAGAGACCTTTAGGAGTATTTATGGGAGCCAGTTTCCTAGGAGTTTCCTAGGTTACTGGATCTGCGATATGGGAACGACGTTGTGAGATGGCTGAGATCATCATAAGCAGAACTGACAATCTGGAACAAATCAAGAATCTCATAGGTAAATTATTTGCCGCCTAGATTGTCTAAGAGGATGCAACTTAATCCCGGAGATATGCCTTTTCAATTGCCTGACCAAAGGATGTTACCATTGAGTGAGAAGGTTTGCATCATACAAAACAAGGTGTGTAATGAATTTAGCCAAAAGTGAAGGTAACAGGAACATGGGTCAGCATCCCTTTCTAAAATTAACCGAAGCACATTAGAATATAGAGTACAAAGAGTCACCAGCAAGCTCCACTCAATCATTTCCAAGAAGATATCCCCAAACACAAAAGCTACCCATGTTGGGCAGCACAGCAAATAAACACAAGTTAATTTCCAAGTTTAGTTCATTAAATATTTCTAGTGTGACAAGTGACATGTTCTTACAATCACTGCATGCTCTAGGAGTATGGAGGATTTAATCCGTTTCATGCCCTCCAACATTTCTCAGATGAAAATAGCGGCATCCTATATAGTATCAACAATTTTATTATTTAGATCCCACACATCTGACTAGGTTGCCCCAGCCACTCAGGGTGGCTTCCAACATATATATAAAAACATCAGTAAACAGTAAGAACACCTCCCTATACAGTGGTACCTCTGGTTATGAACGCTTCTGGTTGCAAATGCTTTGGGTTACGAACTCCGCTAACAAGGAAGTAGGTGCTCCTGGTTGTGAACTTTGCCCCGGGATGTGAACAGAAAGCCCTGTGATGCGCCAGAAGCACACGCACAGTGGGAGGCCCCATTAGCAAAAGTGCGCCTCAGGATAAGAATGGTTTCAGCTTAAGAACGGACCTCTGGAACGAATTAAGTTCATAACCAGAGGTACCACTGTACAGCGCTGCCTTCAGATGACTTCTATATATTGTATAGCTACTTATCTCCTTGGCTCTGGGGTCACATAACTTTAGGTTGCAGGGTATCTCCAGAGGCAACAAGGGCTGAAGAGCTCCTCTGGGGCCGTTTTAGGCTGTGGGCATCTCTGGACGTGGCACAAGTTGGGGCGACCCTCTGGGGGCTGCTCTAGGCTGCGCTGTGTCTCGTGAGGCTGCACAGGGCAGGAGGCAGAAGACAGCAAAGAGAAGAGGGGAGGGAAGGAGGGGGTGAGAGAATGGGTTGTGGCTGCAGGCAGGCAAGGAAGGGATTAGTGCCAGTGACGGGGATGGTGGTGGGTGCCCCAAATTTCCGACACAAAATGTTAGAGTGTATGTATTCAGCTGTCTGAAGTGGTATGCCAGAATACTTGGTGGATTGGTTCAAGATGCAAAACCTATTATCCAGAGACTCACACCACTCCACTGAAGGTCATAAAATTACCAAAGATTTTAAGTTGTATATATGTACTGTGACGGCGTGAGCTCCCGTTGCTCTGTCCCAGCTCCTGCCAACCTAGCAGTTCAAAAGCACACCAGTGCAAGTAGATAAATAGGTACCACTGTTGCGGGAAGGTAAACGGCATTTCCGTGTGCTCTGGCTTCCGTCACGGTGTCCCATTGTGCCAGAAGCGGTTTAGTCCTGCTGGCCACATGACCCGGAAAGCTGTCCACAAACACCAGCTCATTCAGCCTCAAAGCGAGATGAGCACCGCAACCCCATAGTTGTCCAGGTCCTTTACATTTTTTGCCTTTACTATGACTGGTTAGCAAACTAACAAAAGATGTAGTTAAAGTCTTCTGAAAGTGAGATATTATTCATAATGCATGTACTCACTTTTGGTGATGTGTTTCTACCACATAACCCTAACTCATGATTCAAGCTGTACTGCAACTCACAGGCTAGAGTTATTACTTTTTCACCAAAATTCAGTGCCCTTCTGCCTCTCGCACTCCATTCTAAATAATATTTGCAGTGTCCCCGGCATCAACCCCAAAGTTCTGTGCCTAGTGCAATTGGAGCTGTCACGCTCCCCAAATTCTGCCTCTGATGCATAGCTGTCAAGTGTCCCTTATTTGGAGGGACAGTCCCCTATCCCAGCGCCATGTCCCGCTGCTGTCCCTTATTGATGGATGTCCCTTAAATTTCCCGGGTTTCAAAGGAAGCAGCTCCTCTCCCTCCCTCCCTGCCAGCCAGGGAGGAAGAAGGCTCCAACTGTGTTGCTTGGCTGCCCGCCCCGCCCCCCTCTGGTTTCCTCTCACCAGCCTTGGCGCCCGGGAGCCCCTCCCCGCTGGGACTGGTGGGAGCCTCGGGCCTTTCCACCACCATCCTCCTCGCGGCTGCCAAACTGAGCGTCTCTGCCTGGGGCCTCCGCTCTGCCAGTCGCCACCCCTCCCGCTCCCACTAGGCCGTACTGCGGCTGTGCCGCCGAAGGACCCTGATGAGATGGGCAGCCTGGCATGGCCTATGAATTGCTGAGGTGCCTTGAAAGGCGAGTGAAGGCAACCATAGAGAAAGCAGTTCAGAGAGAGGAGGAAGAGGAGGCGGCGGAGGTGCGGGCAGGTGTTCCAAGGGCTACAAGGGAATGACTGCAAGCGCTTCTCCCATAGATTTGTAGTGGTAGACTAGCATAGATGGTCTGATCTGCTGGTTTACTTCAGGCGCTATTTCCCCCCCCCCTTCCTCCCGCCCCACCTGATGGAACTGAGAGCTGCAGATGGAGCACGAGAGAAAAGATACAGAACTGAAGCAGCATCTTCGTAGCTTGGACTTCGTTTTGTGTGAAAAGTGGTTGCTGCTTGTAGTTATTTAATTGCAGTGTTTCATCAGCTGGTGTCTTGAGCAGCAACCTCTGGAAACGAAGGACTAAAAACCAGTGTTGCTCTCCAAAATTATCTGGTCCCTTTTAACTGGTTGACTAAAATCCCTTATTTTGGCTGCTGGTCCCTTATTTTCAAGGCTGCTGGTCCCTTATTTTCAAATCTGTAAGTTGACAGCTATGCTCTGATGGCAAGTAGCTCTGCCACTGTTTTATTCAATGGACAATGATTTCTCCTTCTTGGGTGTCATCCCCCAGAAAGATTTGAAATCCTACAATAAACCTCATCACAAGATGTGTAATATCTGCCTCTGCTTTTCAGTAGACAAGAAGGGACTTTCGTTATAGGCCTCATTTTATAGTAAGCAGAGCAAAGTGTACTCTGAGCCTGTAGGGTTTTATAATTATAACATTAGATGCCCACAACCTCAATATTTTACCCTTGCTGAGTACACAAGTTGGAAACCTTTTGGACATGCATTAAAGGAATGCTGAGACTCACTTCTCCTGTAATTGCATTTGGGAGTCTGCATCGCTGGCAGAATTTGTCTGCATTTGAAGCCACCTGGTGTTATTTGGAACATATGGCAGCAGAAAGAGAGATAAAAGAAAAGAAAATTAGGGCAAGAAGCACCTGGCTCAAAAGCATTTGCTCATCACTGCTGGCTAGAAATATTGAGCTCTAGATCCAGTTTTGTTACATTTAGAAATCAGTGATGCTCCTCAAGCACATGGCAAGCTATTCTCTATATTTAGCCCCAACGTTGCATCCAGGCAATACTGGGAGCAATATCTGAATCCTGTTTGCTGAGGCACAGTTCACAATAGGACAGTTTCCCCCTTTCTGAAGCCTCGGAAGAAAGCCAGACTCTTCAGGGGATGGAGTTGTTTGCCTATCCTTAGGGGCAGTGGTGTAGCGTGGGTTGCCAGCACCCGGGGTGGACAAGAAGCCAATGCCACCAGAGCACCCCAACGAGCCAAGTGGGGCTGCACTGTACCGTCTGCCTGCCCATACAGGGCGGAGCCTGGCCAACCTACGGCCCTTGGCAGATGAATCCCCCCAATGCCTGTGGAGAGGAGACCAGGCCGGGCCACGCTAGGGTCAGCCCTTTCCCGCCTCCCTCCATCCATGCCAGCTCACCATGGACCCGAGCTGCTATGCTGCCTTTGCCAGGGCAGGGATCCCCATGAAAGCCTGTGCCTGCATGGGGGCGTCTGGTTGTTCCCGCTACAAATTTTGCGCCCGGGGCCACGGTCCCCCACGCTATGCCACTTCCCTTGCAGACAAGTGGGGTTGGTTGAATCTGTCAATCACTGTTTCTGTTTCTCATTTTTTCCAATTTCCAATTCTCCACAAATCCACATCTTTTGCATTTTTTTTAAAAAAAGAAGTCCTTATGAAAAGTCTGTAACATTTCTCCTACTATCCACATCTTTGTAGGCAATGCTTATTTACAATCTTACTAGAGGAAGGTAAGGAACGTGGACGTCCCAACTTTTGAAGTTGCAAAGACAGGGAGTTTTAAAGTTCATCTCTTATTTTGGAATTCTTTCTCCCATTTGACTTGTGATGGAAGCGAAGCTTAATTAACAGTGATGTTCTTTAACTTAAGAAATTGCAGTGTACAGAAAAATTAACGCAGGAAAGACAAAGTAGGCTGATTAGTTTTCAAGGTGGAAGGAGACAATACATAGTGTGGGCTTGCTCAAAAGTGGTGAGTTGTAAGCTCCAAAGGAGGGGAATTTGATTTATTTTGAAGATTTCTGTTCCACTTTATCTTCAGTGAGTGCAAAGCATTTTCCATCAAATCACTAAACCATCAAGCTGATGAAGAATAAACAATAGCAAAATTATTATCAAAGAAATAAAACGTTCCCATCAGAATGAGCTATAGCACTAATCCATAAAAAGGAGGCTGACCCCACTTGCAGCAACAGAAAAGTAGTGAATATTTTAAAGACCATCTGATCCTGAAGGCATTCAGTGCCCGAGGTAGGCATTCCATAAATTTGGTGCCAGTACTGAGAAGCCCCTGCTTCTGGCGGAGCCCAGTGTGGCACGGCTTCCGCTCTCATGCTCGGGAGCAGCTAACTATGGTCCTGTGTTGAAGGGAAGGTATTTATTTTCCTATAAAATTGCTTAAACATTAAGTGTTTGTTTTGATATCAAATTCTTTACTTACAAACCTACTTACTTGCTTTACTTACAAACTCCAAAAGTCAGATTAATGCGTTATTCCATGCAGCAGCAAGAAGAACACAGGTATAAATTCTTGGGTTAGAAAATGCAGAAAAATGCTTCTGAGCACATAGTCTGCACTTGAAGTGGTCAGCCCTGACATGTTTAGCACATCCAGAGGGATTTTAGCACATGGGCACATTAATACTCCCATTTGCACTCCAAATGCAATCTAGTTAACCTGGGGAAGACTGTACAATGTGCCTTTGCTAAATGTGCAGTGGTACCTCAGGTTAATAACTTAATTCGTTCTGGAGGTCCGTTCTTAACCTGAAACTGTTCTTAACCTGAGGTACCACTTTAGCTAATGGGGCCTCCCGCTGCTGCCGCCATGCTGCTGCCGTGCAATTTCTGTTCTTATCCTGAAGCAAAGTTCTTAATCCAAGGTACTATTTCTGGGTTAGCAGTGTCTGTAACCTGAAGCGTCTGTAACTTGAAGCGTCTGTAACCTGAGGTACCGCTGTAATTGGATCTGAAAACCCTCACTGTTTCTTGTTTCGCCATTATCTCCCGATTTTAGTTTTATTTTGAAGTTCCCACTCTATCAGTCTAATTAGATGAATTTGTTCCTCTTGATTTTAAGCTAAACGTTTTATTGACAATAGGATTGATGTATGTTTCTGTGCTTTCCAAGTATCATTTGTGAATTTCTCTATCAGTTGATTTATTTCTTGAGCGTACGCTGCCACAGCAGGGTACATTAAACAAAAATCAGTCTTGTAGCGGTTGATTTATTTGTATCCTCTTTTCCAGTTTAGAGGATGTTAAATTGATTTTGAAAGGAACTTAACTTCCTTTTCATATACTTTAAGAGAAAATACCACTTAAATAACCCAGATCAGGTCTTTCTATTCATATTAGAATGGTTGCAATCAGGGTTGCATTTTGCCTTATATATGAAACAAATCTTTTACACCACATTTTTATACTAAAGACATCTCTTCACACATCGCCTTCCCCAACTCCAGAAGTTGTTTGACTGCAACACTCATCAGTCCCAGCTAGCATGACCAATGGTCAGGATCAAAGGTCTGATAACATCCGAAGATCACCAAACTGGGGAAAGCTGCCATGTAAATTGGCTGCATTTAGAATGTGCTTAACCTTCCTCAGGCTCACTTGCTTCCCTCACTGCTGCCACTGCTATAAGGAGGAGTTCAGAAGCCTCCTTCAGTTTGTCATCCAGACCTGGCAAACTATCATCTTAACTGTGGTTTGCTTAAAGCAAATCCACTCCAAACTGTGGTTTATGAAACTGGTTTGTTTCAGCATATCATACCTAAGGCTGTCCACAGTTTAGAGTTCAAATGTACAGTGGTACCTCGGTTCAGGCTTCAGGTTACATACACTTCAGGTTATAGATTCCGCTAACCCAGAAATATTACCTCAGGTTAAGAACTTTGCCTCAGGATGAGAACAGAAATTGTGCTCCAGCAGCGCGGCAGCAGCAGGAGGCCCCATTAGCTAAAGTGGTGCTTCAGGTTAAGAACAGTTTCAGGTTAAGTACGGACCTCCAGAACGAATTAAGTACTTAACCCGAGGTACCACTGTAATTCTAAACTGTGGTTATTTGAAATCGGAACTTAACGCTTCCAAACTCCTCTTCAGGACAGCACCAGAGAAAGATTGGGGAGAGCACAGGATCCCCAGGAAAGGCTAGGCTTGGTTTTTTGTGACATCTTGATGCAACCGCTGATATATATTGTACCCACCATATGAGGTAGGCAGTCTGTGTTGTGGGAATGTACATATGGAGCTGCCCCCTCTACTAAAACCATTGGAAAGCTATGGTGGTGAATTTTGCTCCTTCAGTGCAACCGAGGCACAATATCTTAGGGATGCCATATTTCAAACAGTGAAAAGTTGGAGCAAAATTGCAAGAGAGAGAGAGGATTTTCCCAAACATTCCCCCCCCCCCCCGGATTTCCACCCAGGCACTGCTGCCAACTTCAGTATTCCGGATATGTCTGGAGAAATCTGGATGTATGGCAACCCTAAATATCTACAACAGATTGCATATCAAAGTGCTATAGTCTGGATAGAGTGTGTTCCCTAGCTTTTTCTGTAGAGCACATGACACTTTCTGAACTCTACTAGTGGCTTCACAATCCTATTTCCCAAGCAATGAGATTTTCAGGGCAATCTTTAGAAAATGCTGGAGACTTGCACTATCTTTGTAATTATCTGTTCGTTATTTTTTTTTTAAAAAATTACAGATTGAACAGGAGTCACAGAGCACAAAATCAACTGCACAGGCTTTATCAGTTGTACAGCTACATCAGTCCAAGTCTCACCAAATTCAGATCCATATTCCAGACAGTTGATTGATGCTGTCAGGCATATGCTTTCAGACACAATGCACAACTTCCAGCAATCACCCTCCAGCTGGGTTTTACCAGAGATACAGTACAATGTGGTTTTAGATCAATGCCACCGAGTGACTGTCGGTTGTCTAAGCCATTCAAACTTAAGAGCTGCCACTTTTCTTAACAGGGCAACATGACTAACCATCGCATCAGTAGTGAGTAAGTAAGACTGCATGATTCTCACCAGATGATTGCACAAAACTGCCTTGCAATGGCAAGAAAATCATTGAAGGAGAGCCCTGACCTGGTCGCTCCACACAGATAAGCATTGAACAGCCTCTGGAGAGGTTTGCAGCTGAACTCAAAATAATATTTTTACTGCTTCCAGATTTTGATCTCTGCACATACAGTGGTACCTCAGGTTACGAACTTAATTCATTCTGGAGGTCTGTTCTTAACCTGAAGTACTACTTTAGCTGCCGCTGCCTTGTGATTTCTGTTCTCATCCTGAAGCAAAGTTCTTAACCCGAGGTACTATTTCTGGGTTAGCGGAGTCTGTAACCTGAAGCGTCTGTAACCCGAGGTACCACTGTACTATAAATCCCCCAAGAGGTCTTTGTAAATGACAGCATCTGAAAGACACTGTTCGTCTTTTAAATATACCTGCACTCCTACAGCGGCTGAGCTTTACAAAGTACTCACTCTTATTAAAACAGCAACATGGGGGGCATATTCCTCCTTTGATGATTGACTACCATTAATTAAAGTCATCTGACTGACTGAAGGGAGAAGCAGCACAAAGACTTTAGTTTTGTATAGCAAGTTCGAATTCTATAAAGCAAAGGTAAAGGGACCCCTGACCATTAGGTCCAGTCGTGGCCGACTCTGGGGTTGCGGCGCTCATCTCGCTTTACTGGCCGAGGGAGCCGAAGTACAGCTTCCAGGTCATGTGGCCAGCATGACTAAGCCGCTTCTGGCAAACCAGAGCAGCGCACGGAAACGCCGTTTACCTTCCCGCCGGAGCGGTACCTAGTTATCTGTTTGCACTTTGACGTGCTTTCAAACTGCTAGGTTGGCAGGAGCAGGGACCGAACAACGGGAGCTCACCCCATCATGGGGATTCGAACCGCCAACCTTCTGATCGGCAAGACCTAGGCTCTGTGGTTTAACCCACAGCGCCACCCGTGTCCCTATATAATTCTGTACCTGGTACTAAATAAATCCTGGTACTAATCTCTGTGGCTTGCTTTTCCAATAAAACCTATGGTTGCTTCTAGGTGACTCCAATGTCTGGAGTTTTTCTGGTAGATCTCTCTCAACAGTTCTGCCTCTTAGTTGCACCTGTCAGTCATTGTAGTCACTAAGCAGTCGCTTAAATCTCTTAAATCTAGGTAGACTTTGAAAGCCATTTCCCGTTCCTGGGAAGATGATGCTGCGGGCTGGGAGCAAGCCTTCCCCATGCACATGGGGCGGGATAGCCCTTGCGCCATTGGATGGTCCTTGGCCACGTCATCCTTAGGCCGTCCAATCCCAATGGTCCAGGGGCGTGGCGTGGGCTATTTAAACTGCCCGTTGCTGAGGACTTGCCCCTGTTTTCTTGCTGCTCTGTCGGTTCTCCTGCCCTTAGGTTCATAGCTGTCAACTTTTCCCTTTTCTTGCGAGGAATCCTATTCAAAATAAGGTAATTTCCCTTTAAAAAAGGAAAACATTGACAGCTATGCTTAGGTTAGGTTCTTTGTTTCTTGACCTTGCTATGGACCTCGGTTGCTCGCCTTGGTTGTCCAAGGGGACTGGTAGGAATTTTTTCCCACTTGGCAAATTGGCATTTGGTTTTTCGCCTACCTCGTCACAACTTTGTAAGTTTTGGCGGCTAGGCATTGGAGTATTCGGTTGGAGGTGAGGGGAGGTAATGGCCATCACCTACACCACCTAATTTAAGGGTATGTCGTTAAAGGAATCCGGGGTGTGTGGTCTCTGCCCTAAGCCCCAGACGGGGGGGCTAGGGCCATGGCACAACCCCTAGCAGTGACCCTGGGGGAGTTCCTAGTTGATGTGCATCAGCAGGGCTCCCCCTTGTTGTTATTTAGTCGTTTAGCCGTGTCTGACTCTTCGTGACCCCATGGACCAGAGCATACCAGGCACTCCTGTCTTCCACTGCCTCCCGCAGTTGGGTCAAGTTCATGCTGTTAGGTTCGAGAATACTGCCCAACCATCTCGTCCTCTGTCGTCCCCTTCTCCTTGTGCCCGCAATCTTTCCCAACATCAGGGTCTTTTCCAGGGAGTCTTCTCTTCTCATGAGGTTGCCAAGTATTGGAGCCTCAGCTTCAGGATCTGTCCTTCCAGTGAGCACTCAGGGCTGATTTCCTTCCGAATGGATCGGTTTGATCTTCTTGCAGTCCATGGGACTCTCTCCTCCAGCACCATAATTCAAAAGCATCAATTCTTTGGTGATCAGCCTTTTTTATAGTCCAGCTCTCACTTCCATACATCACTATTGGGAAAACCATAGCTTTAACTATATGGACCTTTGTTGGCAAGGTGATGTCTCTGCTTTTTAAGATGATGTCTAGGTTTGTCATTGCTTTTCTCCCAAGAAGCAGGCGTCTTTTAATTTCGTGGCTGCTGTCACCATCTGCAGTGATCATGGAGCCCAAGAAAGTAAAATCTCTCACTGCCTCCATTTCTTCCCCTTCTATTTGCCAGGAGGTGATGGGACCAGTGGCCATGATCTTCGTTTTTTTGATGTTGAGCTTCAGACCCTACTGGTGGTTAACCCTTCCAATACTCCTGCAGACGGGCGGATATAGTCATGTGGTTTCCAGTGCCTAAGC
Source organism: Podarcis raffonei (assembly GCF_027172205.1). NCBI lineage: Eukaryota > Metazoa > Chordata > Lepidosauria > Squamata > Lacertidae > Podarcis > Podarcis raffonei. Next base: position 52,791,501 of record NC_070612.1, on the reverse strand, counting down.
CAATACCATTACATTCTGTAACAATAAAGTTGTGGCCTTTTTCACCCATTAACCTAAAATACTGTTCCATGTGTCTTTATTCCACTTCCCAGGAGGGTTTGGGACATTGCCACACAAAAACAAGGCAACTGAATTTCAGCACCCTCCATGAACTCTAGGGTGTTGACAGGTCATTGTCTTGCATTGAAAACAAGCCTTTCAAACTGTCAGCAAACAGTTGCTTAAAAAGAAGAAGAAAAAAAGAAGTGGCTTCATGTAGTTGTTAAATGAGAACAAGGCACCCTGGTTCTATGGGGCTCCTATACATTTAACAGCCTTTACCAAAAGTGTCATGGGTTTTGAATACACTCAAACTCTGGACGAAAGGGAGTAACGTGCTAAGAGGAAGGCACGCTTAGCAAACCCTCACCATGATCAACTCCCACCCGGAAACCAATGTCCCCACTGTGGAAGGGGGTGTGGATCCAGAATTGGCCTCCACAGTACGGACTCACTTTTAAAACCGTGTTTATGAAAGACCATCTTACTTGGCTACAAGGGATTGCCAAAGAACTAGTTGCATATTCTATCTCAGCAGACAAATACAGATTACCATATTTTTCGCCCCATAGGACGCACCGCCCCATAGGATGCACCTAGTTTTTTTTGGGGGGGAAATAAAGAAAAAAAATGTATTCCCCCCCAGGCGCGGGGCTGGCGCAGGGGAAGCCCGAGGTTCCCCCGACCCCAGCCCCAAGAACAGCCTGCTATCCGCAAGTCTAGGGAGCCCGGCGGGAAGTCACCCCGGTCTCCCCAGGCTTGCGGAGAGCTGCGCGAAGCTCGGGCGTGCTCTTCAGCACGCCCCAGGCTTTGGAATGCAGGCAGCTCTGCGCAGCCCTCAGGAGACCGGCGCGACCGGCGCAACCCTCGGGAGACAGCCTGCATTCGCCCCATAGGACGCACACACATTTCCCCTTCATTTTTGGAGGGGGAAAAGTGCGTCCTATAGGGCGAAAAATACGGTACCTACAAATGCTCCATGACAATAACTCCAGATAAAACACTTGCTAACCACCACCTATGGGCCAGCAGCTTTTACAGCCTCAGAGACGCCAGAGATATTGAAGCAGTTGATTAATTCTTACGCAACAAAAAAACCTGGCCATCAGCATACATCAATCTTTGTTACTAGCAAACCAATTTGATACACAGGTACTGAGAGAAGATCGGAATAAAGAATTAGGCATCTCACTTTCGACCACACAGTGGGAAACTGTTTTAACTGCTATAACAAGAGTGTCTCTGGACCTTAGATTGACAAAAAAAAAAATATTTAGAATATACTGGACCCCATTACGTTTGTTGAAAAAAGGGCTCTGTTGGAGATGCAATAGGGATAATGCTTCTCTAAAACGTATGTTTTTTCATTGTCTTAAATTGAAAGATTTTTGGCAGAAGGTAACTGAAACTATCAACAGAACTGTACGGAACAACCTTACATTTACAGAGCAAAAAATCCTCTTGAATTATATACCCAACACATGGAACCTTACGAAAGGACAATACAAATGGACTCTTCTGCTTAACTCAATGGTGCAGGACTTTTTGGTGACCCTATGTGAAAATGAACTTCATGCTTATGCATGTTAATTGTTAAACGTTCAACATCCCTGGAGAAGGTACACCCTTAAAATGCTACTTTATGCCTTATAACTCTGTTTCAAATGTATGCGCTAGCCTGGATCTACAGCCACACAATATGAATCATACTTAATTCTAGGGACTCAGCTATACAGCTGCAAATAAAACGTTTTAAGTGTGTTGTAAAGTGCAATATACAAATGCGACACTAGATGGCAATGGTGAGCTATGGCAAATTCAATATATTTTTCGAAACGTTTTTAAAAAAGCATTTTCATAGCATTTTTTTTATATGTGTGTAGATTCCACCCAGGATTCAGTGAAAACAGGCTTTCAACCTTCCCCATACTATTTTTAGATGGCAAAGTTGGGGATACATGTAAACTGCTTAGATACCACGGGCAATTGAGCACATAATGTAATAAAATAATGATTTTACATATGGATGAAGGAAGACATGGGTTAAAAGCTTCAAGGAGGGTGGGCCAAGTCCTTTGCTTTCCTCATTATTAAAATAATATAGAATAATACTTAAATAGGATCCGCAGTTGCAATTCACAGTCACAATTCACAGACAGTGAAACTAGGAGGAGCCAAAATATATTCAAGCAATAGACTGAAAATTTTCAACACTTGAGGACTATCTATAGCTATAAATTGACAGAAAATCTGTCAGAAAGTATGATTAACCATGGAGTCCTATGCATTTACTTAGGAAAAAGTCTCATTGTGTCCAGTGAGACTCCCTAATAAGTGTCCTCAGGACTGAAGCCTTAGGCTACACATTGCAAATGCATGCTCACTTGCTTGGCAGTAAACTTGATTCTACTCAGTAGTACTGCCAAGGAAATACAGGATCAGGCCTGCAATCCTACTACATTGGAATTAAGTCCCAGCAGTGAGTTGACTGCTGAAGAAACATGCTTAGGATCAGGCTACATGGAGGGCTGTAGTTTGTCTGAAACTCTTCACTATCTGCAGAGATGAAAGGAGCCTATAATCCAGATTTCTTAGATCTCACCACTAGATCATGCTGTGACACAACAGATGCCTCTACAAACCTAATTTTCAAAATCTGTTATCTAATGCTGCGTAACACAGTGGGCCTGCAGAAACTGACACATTTCCCCTCGGTTCGATAAGGCCGTTTTTATCCGGAGAACCGAACACGATTTTAATCTTTCTGAGAGAAGCTGAAATCTTGTAGGGGCATTTGGGTTCTTTTGGCAAACGTTGCTGAATCTGAACTCCTGATTCATTTATTTTTTCCATTTTACACACAAGGGCTCTGTTTTGGGAATGGGAAGAAGGAAAAAGCATCTTGCTGTTTGTGTAGAAACATTTTTATACAGTCATACCTTGGGCGCTGCGGGTTGCGAATGCTGCAGGTTGCGAACGTGCTTCCTGCACGGATCACATTCGCAACCTGAGCGTCCACTCGGGAGAGCCAGTGTGGTGTAGTGGTTAAGAGCGGTAGACTTGTAATCTGGTGAACCGGGTTTGATTCCCCGCTTCTCCACATGCAGCTGCTGGGTGACCTTGGGCCAGTCACACTTCTCTGAAGTCTCTCAGCCCCACTCACCTCACAGAGTGTTTGTTGTGGGGGAGGAAAGGAAAGGAGAATGTTAGCCGCTTTGAGACTCCTTCGGGTAGTGATAAAGCGGGATATCAAATCCAAACTATTCTTCACTGTGTGTGTGTGTGTGTGTGTGTGTGTGTGTGTTATGAGAAAAAAACTGCTCCTTTTCCCTTATTGGGTACCCGAGCCCATAGAGAGTCCTTTTGTAGGTTCTCTATCAGTAGGAGAAAATAACAGAGGCCAACCAGAGAATAATGAGAAGCAAAGCAACTAGTAAGCCTGATCTTTATTAAGCTGTTGCAACAAGGTGTTGCCCCCCCCACACAGGCGGGGAGGACCCCGAGCCATGTGCGCAAGCCCTTATATAGACACTTTTAATTGCCCGCCCTGGAGTCCAAGACCACCCCTGAAACATCATACATACAGCACAGAAGGGGTGTGGCCCAAGACCACCCCCTTAACACATCAGACAAGGGGCGGAAATCTGGGTGTGTTGTTTCTTCCTGTCTGCCAGGTTACCTGAGTGGATTACCTGGGCATCCTGGCCACTCTTTTGTTATGATAACTACTCAATTCCTGAATCCAGGTCACAGGTCACAGGCTCACACCCTATTCATATCTTAAATGTGCCCTTAAGACAGGATTTGTGAAAGAGACAATGGGGAGATTTCCCATTTCCTTCGACCTTGCATAGAAATATTTGAGGTCATTTTGGGAGAGCGAAAATTGTTTCAGGACTTTTCTGTGGGTTTCAGACATGTGGTTTACATATTTGTATGTGTTTGCTTGGTGCATTTATGAACATCTATTTTACATATGCAAGACCTTAAAATTCTTATAACAATACATATTGGTGAATTTTGAACTTGTCCAGTTTTGTGATGAAATGCAGACAGATCTCAAGTGCAGCAGCCCACGGTGATTACCAAGCAATTCTACTTGTGGAATTGCAGGAGTGGCCTACAGTAATTGATGCTGCAAAGATGCATGCTAATTAGCAATATGCATTTGGTATATAGTCTTTGCCAATTTCTGAGTTTTCACGTTTTACCCTATAGGCATTTTGTGTCTTCCGAAAGTGCCATGTAATATCAAACCAATCTAGAAAATAGTTATGTAAAGGAAACAGCAGGGGCGAGGAAACCCCAGCATCTCCTGCTCTTCATCCTACTCTTAGCGATGATTAGCTGAATGAGATAACCACAGATAAGGACAGAAGGCGAAAGCCCACTGTCCACTTTCCCTTCCAGTAAGATGTCAAGGCAAGTCCAGAGGGAGCCTTCAGAATACCAAATAATTAGATTCCAGCTGCTTTTCAGGTGATGATTAAAAAGCAGATGGCTCTACGGTCTAGCAGAATGTGGTAGGACGCTTATGGTGGGGTTCCCCACCATAGTTTGTAACTGTGGGGATCATATTTGTTGTTGTTGTTTTAAATACTCACAAAGAAAAAAGACTCCTCGTAAGTTGGAGAAAACATAGTGGGTTTCCAAAAAAAGAAAAAGGACACCCCCACATCCTGAAGTGGTACTGTCTACTATTTCATGTCATGATTCTGCCGTCTCAGTCCGATGCACGTCAAGATGAGGCACAAGAGCTACTTTACACCTGATGCACAGTGAAATGGTAGAATGCCTGATTGTGCCATTTTAAGCTGCAGGTGGGTGTGTCTTTGAAAACTCCCTCACGTTAACACACATAATCTTGTGTGCGAAAGAAAAGAAAGCCACATTGTGTAGCTCTCTACCTGTTGTACAGCAACACGAGCAGTTTTGAGGAGAATGTGCTTGAATATGTGAAAAGAGGTGTCCTGTTTGAAGTCCAAACAGGACAGGAGACACTTTTCTCCAGGCGAAAAAAGAAGAAGGATAATCACGGTTTTCTAGAGACAGGTGGCAACCGTAGTAAGTTCAGGTGCAACAGGTAAGGTAAAAGACCCAAGGATGGTTAAGTCCAGTCAAAGGTGCTCATCTTGCTTTCAGGCTGAGGGAACCCATGTTTTCCACAGACAGCTTTCTGGGTCATGTGGCCAGCATGACTAAACAGCTTCTGGCGCAACGGAATACTGCGACAGAAACCAGAGTGCATGGAAATACCTTTTACCTTCCCACCACAGCAGTACCTATTTATCTAGTTGCCCAGGTGTGCTTTCGATCTGCTAAGTTGGCAGAAGCTGGGGCAGAGCAACAGGAGCTCATTCCATCACAGGGATTCGAACCACCAACCTTCTGATTGGCAAGCCCAAGAGGCTTGGTGGTTTAGACCAAGGCACCACCCATGTCCCAAATAAACAAGCACACAATCACTGATAGGTCCCCCTGCCATTGTGAGGCTCAAAGCAATGAAGACGATGCCTCCCCACCTGTTGCCAGAAACCTGTGGGTTTCTTGTGATGTCACAAAAGCACTTGGCAACTGAGTGGATATAAGGGCAGGCCAAGGGGAAAGCCCTTTTCTGTTTCCAGCCGGTCACATCTGACAATGGATGTGACATTCAGCACCGCCCAAGTTTCTTCCACTTGGAGGAGGCAAACTGGTGAATGGAAGGAGGCAATCCTCTAGCAGTGGAATGCTAGGGAGCGATAATAAGGAAGTTTGCTTGCTTGAAGGCTGCTGGTATCCATGGCTGGAAGCTGGCGGATGTCTCATGATGGACCTAACCATAGCTTCTGGCACAACGGACACCGTGATGGAAACCAGAGCGCACAGAAATGCCATTCACCTTCCCGCCACAGTGGTACCTATTGATCTGCTTGCACTGGTATGCTTTCGAACTGCTAGGTTGGCAGGAGCTGGGACCGAGCAATGGGAGCTCAGCCCATTGAGGGAATTCGAACTGCCGACCTTCTGATTGGCAAGCCCAAGAAGCTCAGTGGTTTAGACCACAGCACCAACAATCTCATCTTAATAAATAACAGTTGATTAGGCTGAGAACAAGTGCCATGGCTGCATGTTCCTACAGCTATCACATTTGAATCCTGCTCTTCTGAGGCATCCAAGCTTTTCTGCATATTTGGTTAAGGGATTATGAATGCAAAAACAATTATAGCATACTGGCGTACTCTGAACCCCATCTTTTGCTGATATCATATCATGTTCCTGGCTAGAGTCATCTTATGCAAACAGATTATAATATATTAAAAGTTTAATGTTAAATAATGTGTCTATAATAAATAATATATTAAATGTTTAATGTTAAATAATGTTAAATAATGTTAAATAACGGCTCCCAAGCTGCAGCAATGAACAGTTTTACTACCTCTATTAGTACATTTGGATGGCTGCCTGTTTGTTTCCTAGTTCCATCACTCACAAAGGTAAAACAAAAACTCTGAACCAATTTCTGATTGAAAATTATCCATTGTTTAACTGTTGCTGCACATTTCCTGTTTAATGAGAAGTGTTTAAAAGCTTTAGGAAAAGCTATTGTTTTTCTGCAATTTCTTGAACGGCCAGGAGAAAGAAGCATTTCACTTCCAAGGCCAATGCAAAATTTATAGGCTAAACTCCTTTCAGTGACAACATTTCTCAAAGTAATGTGTAGCAGAACTTAACTTTTTTTTTTTTGCCCAAGCATATCCTGTTTAACAAAATGCAACACCCGCCTGCTGCTTCTGTAACTCTCTTTAAATAGTAATCCTATTTTAACAGAACTTGTGGTTATGCAAACAATGTGGGTTTTCCCCAAACCACTCAGTAAATGGGCCTTACTGTCCCAACAGAAAGAAAAACATACTTAGCTGTCATCACACATATTCTTCCTTTCCCTATTTTCCCTCCAGTAACCACCAGTGAGATGATGTGGGCGGGACACTCTTCCTCTCCCAGTACAGAGGCTGACTGGCAAACATTTATCAGAGGAGGAATAAGACTCAGGGAGATTGACTGTGTGACAGTGCAGACCCTCCAGGTGTTTTCCAGGGACACTTCCAGATTTACAGAATCCGATTTGATCCAAGAATGTCCTGCTTTTCTTTAGGCCATCCTTATTTTCATCAGAGGTGATGGAGTCATGCGATCCCCAATTCAAGGAGATAAGTAACTATACAACCTTTAGAAGACATCTGAAGGCAGCCCTGTAAAGGGAATTTTTAAAATGTTTAATGTTTTATTATGGTGTGTGTGTGTGTGTGTGTGTGTGTGAGTGTCAGTCAGGATGCTGTCATCGGCTCCTGGCTGGTTGCCCAGGAAAGTATAAAGACAAGGAAAAGTTTCTTGCCATCCTTTTTTATTTCAGTCTTTTCAGACAGAGGCTATAGAACCCAGCCTCTTGGACAGGCATAGGCAGACTTGGCCCTTCAGATGTTTTGGGACTACAACTCCCATCAGCCCTAGCCAACTGGTCAAGGATGGTGCGAGTTGTAGTCCCAAAACATCTGGAGGGCCGAGTTTGCCTATGCCTGCTCTTGGATAATGGCGTTGTCCCGAGTGAATCTCCAACCCTTGTCTTTCTCTCTCTTTTTAATTTATTTAATCATTTTTTCAATACAAACAACCGCAAAAGACACATACAACAAAAACTATAATAACACCAATAACACAATTTGACAATTCAGATTTGAATACTGATATACCTATGACTACACCTTTTTAACAATATTTCCCCACCTCTCCTCCCCCTACTTCCCACCACTGTCTACCTTATCGCTCTTGGATAATGGTGTTGTCCCGAGTGAATCTCCACCCCCTGTCTCTTCCACCTTCTCATTCATCATTCTCCTCATCTCCTCTATGGGTGCTGCTATGTGCCTTCTGTCTCTGAGCTCTTTGTTCTCCTACTATTAAGGCTCACCGGGTTCTGGGAGATGGAGGGTCTGGGATGCTTTCTAATGATCCCAAGTCAACTGGGTGTTGTTCTGGCTCTCCCATGATTTCCCAGCTTTCCCCCTCATCTTCCTCTGAGCTGTGACCTCCCTCAAACTCATGTAAATCTATACCGTCTTCCTCTTCCTCCTCCCTGAAAGGGTCAAGCTGGGGAGGCGGTCTCCACCATTCCTCCTCTGCCCAGTCTCTGACAATATTTTGTGTGTGTGTCTATTATAATAATAATATAATATAATATAATATAATAATAATCAGTTAATGACCAGCAGAGAAGATAAGAAGAAAACAAAATGCATAAAACACAATAAAATACATTGAGTATACTATTACACATGGAGATTAAAAACAATGTAATTTTTAAAGAAAAAAATAAGAGATATAAAATAGTTTAAAAATGGTAAAAAGAGAAGGTAAGGTGTTAAAAATTCTAAACAGGACATGATCCCTCGCCGACAAACTATTGCTGCTGCACAAAACTAGCTACCTTGACAGTGATCTACTATTCAAACTTAAGAATGTGTACCATGTTTCATTCCAATATTGCAGTCTTTAATAAATATATCACGCTACAAAAGAAACAAACTGAGAAGCAAAGTAATCGTTGAATGGGGCACTTAAGATAAAGGCTTCACTTTGCTTCACTGATGTTGTCATACTGTATTTGCTAATTCTTCCAAAAAACCAAAAATAGACAAATAATAATAATAAACCCCCAAAACCTGGACATTTCATGTAAAATGCAAAAATCCACCTGGGCAGGCATACTGCTCCCCCCCAAAAAGAGGACGTGTCTGGGGAAACCTGGACATATGACAACCCTGTCATAAGGAATAATTGTTTTGGATCTACCATTAAACTGAATGGGCTCAAGGAGCTGGGGATTTTATAGGAGTGTATCTGTGCAGTTCGAAAGCACGTGAAAGTGCAAGTAGATAAATAGGTATCACTCCGGCGGGAACGTAAACGGCGTTTCCATGCACTGCTCCGGTTCGCCAGAAGCGGCTTAGTCATGCTGGCCACATGACCCGGAAGCTGTACACCGGCTCCCTCGGCCAGTAAAGTGAAATGAGCGCTGCAACCCCATAGTTGGTCACGACTGGACCTAATGGTCAGGGGTCCCTTTACCTTTACCTTTACCTTTACCTTTATCTGTGATTTAGGCTGCAAAGGCAGGTGACGCAGTAGGACTGTGCACTTACGTGACCTCCCTGCAGCTGAGTCAATGCTGCTGCTGGGATGCTGCTGGGATGGAGAGCAGTGTGGTGTGACAGCGGTGAGGTCAGTGCGGTGCAATCACATAGGCAGGAACACCAGATTGGCTCCGCCAGCGCATTCGCACCACGCTGACCATTCCACTACCTCTTCTTCCCATTGCATTCTGGTATCCACCAGCAACTCAGCAAGAGGAAGATCAAGTAAGTGGCGTAGCCCCACTGAATTCCATATCCGTGTAACTGGGAGCAAGCCTTGCTGAACTTAATGGGAGTCCCTTCTGAGTAGATAATGTAAAAGATTGGTGCTGTTATGAGATCTCTGTTTCTCTCTCTGATCGGATTCATTACGTTTCATGAGATCTAAAAATATATCCTCTTCTTGTAGCAGATGGCTGAAAGGCTTCACATTTATATTCAGAGATTCCTGCTCATCCACGAGCATCTCAATATGATTTATGAACTAAACTTGGCATTCTGTGCCTCTCAAGAATTTATCTGCTTGCAATTCTAGGAACAGATTGGAAAACTGGGTATCATTCATTTTGTCTCTTTGCAATACTTCTTCAAGAAGGAGAAAAAACTGTTGCTACAAGATTTAAAGCCTTCAGTAAACCAAGCACTTTTGCTTCTGGAAACGGACATCATTGAACATTTAACTAGAGAAGGATTCCAATGAAACCATTGTCTGAGTATGCAACTGTACTTCAAGGAAATGACATAAATATTTATTTATTAAATTTATATCCCACCCTTCCCCCTGATTTAAGGAAAGCCCAATGAGTACAAATACATCTCTGGGTGGATATTACTGGGGCTTTAAAAAGCCCACAACCTTCTGAATGATGGCTGCTAATACTCTTTCAGCTAAAACAAAAATTTTTTTGCCTTCCAGTAGCACCTTAAAGACCAACTAAGTTAGTTCTTGGTATGAGCTTTTGTGTGCATGCACACTTCTTCAGATACACTGAAACAGAAGTTGCCAGATCCTTCTATATAGTGAGAAGGTGGGGAGGGGTATTACTCAGAAGGGTGGTGGGAATGGGTGATTGGCAGATAGCTGTGATGAGCCTGTTGACGACTCTTAACGACTGCAATACGTCTTACAGGAAAAAGCAAGGGGTGAGAAGGTGAAAAATGGCTTTGTCATGTATAATGAGATAAGAATCCAATGTCTTTGTTCAGACCAGGTCTCTCCATGGTTTTAGGTTTGGTAATGAGTTGCAATTCAGCAGCTTCTCTTTCCAGTCTATTTCTGAAATTCCTTTGTAGTAAAACAGCTACTTTGAGATCTTGTATAGAATGTCCTGGGAGATTGAAGTGTTCTCCTACTGGTTTCTCTGTCTTGTGATTCTTGATGTCCGATTTATGTCCGTTTATTCTTTGGCGTAACTTAGTTGGTCTTTAAGGTGCTACTGGAAGGAAAAAAATTTTTTGTTTTGACTATGGCAGACCAACACGGCTACCTATCTGTAACTCTTTCAGCTGTTACAGATATCAGTGGTAGACAACTGAGGGGTTGAGCTCTTGACACTCTAGCTGCTTACTAGATGAAATAAATAGATGCAATAAGGTTCTTGATAATGTAAACTCATTTGTATTACAGTGGTACCTTGGTTCTCAAACACTGAAAACCTGGAGGTGTTCCAAATGTTTTTCAGAAGCCGAAAGTCCGATGCAGATATCAGTTATTGTTTCCGGGGTGCCTGCACCAATCATAAGCTGCGCCTTGGTTTTTGAACATTTCAGAAGTCAAACGGACTTCCGGAACGGATTAAGCTTGGCACTTTTGTGTTTGCTATTTATTTTGTGTGTGGGTTTTTTGAGGCTTTTTTGGTTAATTTGTTTTTGTGGCTTTGTGGATGATAATTTTTGTCATCTACAATGCTGTCTTATTTATTTTATAGTACAGCACATTGATTATTGCTTTCATTTTATGGGTCAATGGTCTCGTTAGATAGTAAAATTCATGTTAAATGTTTTAGGGGTTGTTTTTAAAAGTCTGGAATGGATTAATCTGCTTTGCATTACTTTCTATGGGAAAGCGTGCCTTGGTTTTGGAATGCTTTGGTTTTGGAACGGACTTCCAGAATGGATTAAGTTTGAGAACCAAGATACCACTGTACTTGGAACACTGTGACACTGATCAGTTATATTTGATTTTGATATGTAAATTTGTCTTGCTGTGCTTGGTCCTTCATATTTACCTTTTTAGAATCATAGAATCATAGAGTTGGAAGAGACCACAAGGGCCATCGAGTCCAACCCCCTGCCAAGCAGGAAACACCATCAGAGCACTCCTGACATATGGTTGTCAAGCCTCTGCTTAAAGACCTCCAAAGAAGGAGACTCCACCACACTCCTTGGCAGCAAATTCCACTGTCGAACAGCTCTTACTGTCAGCAAGTTCTTCCTAATGTTTAGGTGGAATCTTCTTTCTTGTAGTTTGGATCCATTGCTCCGTGTCCGCTTCTCTGGAGCAGCAGAAAACAACCTTTCTCCCTCCTCTATGTGACATCCTTTTATATATTTGAACATGGCTATCATATCACCCCTTAACCTCCTCTTCTCCAGGCTAAACATGCCCAGCTCCCTTAGCCGTTCCTCATAAGGCATCATTTCCAGGCCTTTGACCATTTTGGTTGCCCTCCTCTGGACACGTTCCAGTTTGTCAGTGTCCTTCTTGAACTGTGGTGCCCAGAACTGGACACAGTACTCCAGGTGAGGTCTGACCAGAGCAGAATACAGTGGCACTATTACTTCCCTTGATCTAGATGCTATACTCCTATTGATGCAGCCCAGAATTGCATTGGCTTTTTTAGCTGCCGCGTCACACTGTTGGCTCATGTCAAGTTTGTGGTCAACCAAGACTCCTAGATCCTTTTCACATGTACTGCTCTCAAGTTTGTGGTCAACCAAGACTCCTAGATCCTTTTCACATGTACTGCTCTCAAACCAGGTGTCACCCATCTTGTATTTGTGCCTCTCATTTTTTTTGCCCAAGTGCAATACTTTACATTTCTCCCTGTTAAAATTCATCTTGTTTGTTTCGGCCCAGTTCTCTAATCTGTCAAGGTCGTTTTGAAGTGTGATCCTGTCCTCTGGGGTGTTAGCCACCCCTCCCAGTTTGGTGTCATCTGCAAATTTGATCAGGATGCCCTTGAGTCCATCATCCAAGTCGTTGATAAAGATGTTGAATAAGACCGGGCCCAAGACAGAACCCTGTGGCACCCCACTAGTCACTCTTCTCCAGGATGAAGAGGAACCATTGATGAGCACCCTTTGGGTTCGGTCAGTCAGCCAGTTACAAATCCACTGAGTGGGAGCATAGTCAAGACCGCATTTTACCAGCTTCTTTACAAGAATATCATGGGGCACCTTGTCAAATGCCTTGCTGAAATCAAGGTAGGCTACATCCACTGCATTCCCTTCATCTACCAGGGTTGTATTTCTGTCAAAAAACGAGATCAGGTTAGTCTGACATGACTTATTTTTCAGAAATCCATGCTGACTATTGGTGATCACAGCATTCCTTTCTAGGTGCTCACAGACTGTTTGCTTAATGATCTGCTCCAGAATCTTCCCTGGTATTGATGTCAGACTGACTGGGCAGTAATTATTTGGGTCCTCTCTTTTCCCCTTTTTGAAAATAGGGACAACATTTGCCCTCCTCCAGTCTGCCGGGACTTCGCTGTTCTCCAGGAATTCTCAAAGATGACTGCCAGTGGTTCTGAAATCACATCTGCCAGTTCTTTTAATACTCTTGGATGCAGTTCATCTGGCCCTGGAGACTTGAATACATCTAGACTAGCCAAGTATTCTTGTACTATCTCCTTAGTTATTCTGGGCTGTGTTTCCTCTGCTGAATCATTTGCTCCAAATTCTTCAGGTCGGGCATTGTTTTCTTTATCGGAGAAGACTGAGGCAAAGAAGGCATTGAGGAGTTCAGCCCTTTCTGTGTCCCCTGTTTGCATTTCACCATCTTCTCCTCTGAGTGACCCCACGGTTTCTTTGTTCTTCCTTTTGCTACGAACATACCCATAAAAGCCTTTTTTGTTGCTTTTAACCTGTCTAGCAAGCCTGAGTTCATTCTGAGCTTTAGCTTTTCTGACTTTGTGTCTACATGTGCTGGCTATTTGTTTGAATTCCTCTTTGGTGGTTTCCCTCCTTTTCCATTTTTTGTACACATCCTTTTTTAATCTTAACTCAGTTAAAAGTTCTTTAGATAGCCACCCTGGTTTCTTTAGGCACTTTCCATGTTTCTGTTTCATTGGTATTGCCTGAAGTTGTGCTTTTACTACCTCCCTCTTAACAAACTCCCAGCCATCATGAACTCCCTTTCCTTTTAGTATTACTGTCCATGGGATCTCACCCAGCACTTCCCTAAGTTTTATGAAGTCGGCTTTCTTAAAGTCAAGAAATTGAGTCCTAGTATGCTTGGCTGCTCCTTTCCGCTGTATAGTAATTCCACTGTTTAGTGTTTGTTAAGCTAAATATTTTTGTTATGTTCTGTTTCAATGAAAATTAAAAGGCAACATTTTTTAAAAAAAGAAAGAAAAACAAATGTTAGGGCAATAGAGGGGCACTGACAACATAGTGGATCCAGGCAGAGGAGTCTTCTGTTGCATGTGATTAATTGTATTTCTGTACAGATATTCAAGGTTACTGAAGATAATACAAAATAACACTGGAAGGAAAATAAGTAAACATGTGCAGATCCAAATCTGTTGCCAATTTTTATGAATTCATTTGCCCCCTGCAAAAATTAGAAGGGAGTTTCTGCTGGGGGTTTTTTTTGGGGGGGTGTTATTGTAATGCAATATAATTCATTTATTCTTTCACCACCACCTAGGTTGAAAGGCATCCACTCTAGAAGGAGTGCTGAAACATGCCTGTGAATTTAGATTAATTGGCTAACTAATACCACAGTCAGTGATAAAGGAGGGGAGAGAAATATTACCTCATTAGTTCAAACAAATGGCCCTTCTTGCTAACTTCACGCAGAATGCCATATTTAAAATGTCAGACAAGCACAATATCAGCATCACTCAATTGCAGACCCCAAGATAAACCATGTGGAACCTCACTGAGTAATGAATTTTAGAATCACCCTTGACAGCAAGGTCCATAACTGTGTTGACCTCACTAAAAATAAATTAGAAGGTAATGGCTCCTCTTCATGGTGAATTTTGCATTGCAAATGGATATTGTCCTCCAGGAGACTCACTCAGATTGTTTCTCAAAGAGATTTCAGGAGTGCTGTCATGCCATAATAAAGCACTTGGCAAGGTTTAACAGGCACTGATACCAACCAGGAATAATATTTTTAAAATCTGTTTTTATCCTAGTTTCGAGAATGCCTTTTACCTGTTGCTCAACCTATTGTTCTACATCACTACGGCCATAGATCCTAAATAAAAGTAGACTTCATTTTAGCCTCTCTCCAAACATACAAATCAACATTCTTAACCTATAACTTCATTTATGCTTTAGGTACAGAACTGTGGAAACGCAAACAGAAAATAACAAGTAGGGAAATAATTACAACAGTGAATAGAGTAGCAACAGGAGGAAACTCCTCAGTTTTACTTGCAACAAGTTTATTAGAGGGTGGCACTGTCGGTTAAACCACAGAGCCTAGGGCTTGCCGATGAGAAGCTCGGTGGTTCAAATCCCCGCAATGGGATGAGCTCCCGTTGCTCGGTCCCTGCTCCTGCCCACCTAGCACTTCTCACAGTGAGGGAACCGCCAGAAGGCCCTTGGAGCTGGACCTCAGTGTCCGGGCTGAATGATGGAGGTGGAGATGTTCCTTCAGCTATACTGGGCCAAGGCTGTTTAGGGCATTAAAGGTCAGCATCAACACTTTGAATTGTGCTCGGAAATGTGCTGGGAGCCAGTGTTTGTACTGAGAGGTCTGTGCTCTCCAGAGTCAGCGATCTACGAAGATGTTGAGTCCATAGATATACACATGACCAAGTATTGTCGAACACCAACGCAATCTCCGAGCAACGTGAAATTCCTGGGGTCCCAGGCACTTACCCAGGGTTCAGTTTCCTTTGGAATGAGGAGCAGCAGAGACTGTAGTGTTTTTACGATGTATGGTTTATTTACACATATAAACACCCTGAGCCTAAGATAGAGGGGTTCACAGCATTAACACCCCAAGAGGGCCCTGCTTACTCCCATAGCCACAGCCTTGGATTTCAACAGAAATTAGGCATGATTCTGGCTCCTGGCTGCCCAGCCTGCGGCCTGCCAGCTTCTAGCTTCTAGCTCACATAACTCAACTCTCAGTTCTGGCCTTTGTCTTTCTAGCTACCGGCCAGTAGAGGGATGGGGGCCCACCCACTGGCGGAGGAAGAGGAGTGTGGGGGGAGTGCACCACCCCCAGCAGCGCGATCCCGGTGGGGTGCCACCATGGCTGCCCCTCACCCTTGTTGGGCGCCATGCCCCCGCAGGCATACAGTCTACTCGCCCTCTGCAAACTCATAGCAGTAATGGTAGAGGATGGATGAAGTTAACAAAGTGAGAATTCAAGAACAGGAATTCTATTAACACTTAGGATAGTTGGTGAGCTGTAAATCCAATGGAAGGTAATTACATTTTACTGAGAGAGAACCACTTATATTGCTTATTGAAGCCTAAAGAATGTGTCACATATGCCCATGAAATTTACTGAGCTATTTTTTTGGATTTTTGTTGTTCAAATATAGCAACTTTTAAAGTCAGAGACAAAATGCCCAAGGAAACATAGAAGGGGCCTTATAGGTTCTTCTACGTTTTAGTTGCGGCTGGCAATACACATTTCACCACTTTCCATTTTAAACCGTCGTTAATACGCATACATTTTCCATTTCTGTCTCAATTAAATCAATTATACTTAACAGAACCTGTGCCTTCAGGGGAAGTGTAACTTCAACCAACCAGTTTCTTGGACACAGGAAACTTCTTTTGCTAGTTTTCCCTGTATCTATATGGCTTTGTTTTTGTTTTGTGTTCAGTGGGAGCACATTCTCCATTCACACCTATGATTCACCTCCTGAGTCAGGCTAAGAAAAAATGGATTATATGATTGTATTGTATACAGAGCAGCACTCACCAGACATGCCAAGCCTTCTTTCACACCCTATTTTGCTTGCTTTTTCAATTGCCATTTGGCATCTCAAGTCCCATCAATCAGGTTGCTTAATGAGGTACTGCAGGCAGCTGTATTTGTCAGCCCAGAGGCTAATGCACAATGTGCATGTTCCAAAGAGGTTTTCTGTTTCATGCATATGATGAAGTAGGCTATTACCTACAAAGTTCATTCCGAAAGCTCAGGCTCCAAATGTATTAACATTTGCACGGTAGACGTTAGTGTTACAGAATCTACAGGTTCTTTCCTGTTGCAGAATCTATACATCTATCTTAACTCTAATCACGCAAAGTACAAAAAAATGTAATGGCCAGCGTGAAGAGGAATTGCAGGCTGGGAGAGGTAGATTATAAATACACATTTCCACAGCCAATGAAAATAACATTGCAGTATTGAATTTGCTTTCTAGATAACCCATCGGTCATGAGAGTTTACTTCACTAGATAACCTATCGGTCATGAGATTTTACTATACTTTTTTACTCAACATGTTCAAACTTGGGGTTTGATGTGATTTTAGAAGAAGTGCTATCATGAAACACTATGGTGCTGTAATGAAGTATAACACGTAATCTTTGCAAACCAAAAAACTAAAAACCCCAAAAGGCAATTGAACTCAACAGTAACTTAAAACTGTATTATGAAGCAGCAGCTTTCTGCTGGCTGAAAGATTGGCTACTTCTTGAGAACACAGACATTTTGGACTTAGAAGGGTTCAATAATAGGTTTGGTTGGCATGCATATATATGGTATGACAAGGTAAAAATTCATAAAAGTTTCAAAAACCATATTGTTAGGAAAGCATTATACAATGTTTGGATTCGTTATAAAGATCTGTTGGAAAATAAAACCCCTAGGTGGTTGTCACCAATGGAGGCCAAGGAAGTTAAAAAACTTAATATGGAATCTAAATGGCCAAAATATTGGGAAATTGTAGAACAAGAAGGTGGAAATGTGAAATTACAGAGCTATGAGAAATTGAAGTTCAAAGTAAGAGATTGGCTTCATTATTACCAGATAAATGAAGTTTTTAAACAGGACAGGAAAATCGGCTTCCAAGTGGAGAAGTCGAAGTTAGAAACAGAGTTGTTAGAACCCAATACAGAGGTATTACTCTTATTCTTGACTGCAAATCTCACAAAACAGAGAAATGTAACCAATGCCAAAACCAGTCAAGCACATCTCTCTAGTGAGCTAAACTGGCTCGTCTACAAGGGAGGACGCAATGGAGGCAGCTGAAGCCCCTTCACCTTGTCCCTATGACTGAACACACTCACCCTCAATGGTGGCACTGAGGAAAAGGAGAAAGAGGAAGATCAAAAGGGCCAGGGGAAACAGACAGTGAGCTCCCAGATTGTGGCTCTGGTCCCAGGCCAGAAACCGATGGTGCCATCCCTTGTCTCAAGTCCCGACCTTGCTTTTGGTTACAAATACTCAGAGACTTTAAGAAAGTCTCTTTGCACAGTAGACCAAAAGGGTTAATTAAAATATGTAGATGTAATTAACATTTCATTCTCAAAGCTTTTTCTATCACATCCGAAAACAAATGCTGGAACTGGATGCTGGAGCTACGACCTGGAGCTGTTTCCTGTTACCCTCATCTGGACAAGTCTCCCACTTAAAAAACAAAAACAAAGCCTTCAATGGTTTTCATAAGAAGAATAGGTTTATCACAGGGCATTGGTGTACACTGCTGAGGGAGAGTGTTGCAGATACAGTGGTACCTTGGTTCTAGAACAGAATCCAATCCGGAAGTCAGTTCAACTTCTGAAACTTTTGAAAACTGACACACAGCTTCCGATTGGCTGCAGTAGCTTCCTGCACCCAAGAGGAAGCTGCATCAGATCTTCAGCTTCTGAAAATCGTTTGAAAACCAGAAGACTTACTTATGGGTTTTTGGCATCCAGGAGCTGATTTGTTCATCAACTAAGCCTTCAAGAACCAAGGTTCCACTGTATTAATATTAAAAAAAATTTTTCCTTCCAGTAGCACCTTAAAGACCAACTAAGTTAGTTCTTGGTATGAGCTTTCGTGTGCATGCACACTTCTTCAGATACACTGTATCTGAAGTGTATCTGAAGAAGTGTACATGCACACGAAAGCTCATACCAAGAACTAACTTAGTTGGTCTTTAAGGTGCTACTGGAAGGAAAAAATTTTTTTGTTTTGACTATGGCAGACCAACACGGCTACCTTTCTGTAACTGTATTAATATTGTGCAGCTTGAACTGGATGCTCAAAAACTGACTCCTTTTGGAATAAAACATTGTCCAGACCCATAAGTATTGTTCAAAGCTTTACTAACCAGAACTTCTACAAAACAGGTACAAAACAATCAAAGATACATCCAAATAATTCTATAAGATATATGCTTATCCAAGGCATAGGTTCATTTTCTTAGAAATAAAATAACTTATAATCAGGGTTGACAAACATAGCTCTCTCTCTCTCAGGCTCCATTAGCCAGCATGGAATTCCAGCCCAAGGCTCCTGAGCTCCTGGAGAGGCATCTTATCACATCCTTTTCCCACAGAGCCTGGGAAAAGCCAAGACCCTTCCAAAATGGCGAATTTGCAACTGAATACCTTACTCATTTGATCTAAGGTTAAACACTCATTATTATTATTATTATTTGCCTACATAAAGCCCCCATCATCTCTAGGTAGGAATGGACAAGGGCACTGCCTGAACCCCACAGAGTTGGTGTAAACAATAACAGATGGACTAATGGTCTCTGACGCCGCATAAGCCAGCTTCCTAATGGCTCAGGACCACAGTACTTCAAGGACTGCCTCCCCCCCCCCCCATATGGGTTCATCATCTGAGGCCCTTCTTGGTGTGCCTCCATGTGGCAACATGAGAATGGGCCTTTTCTGTAGTGGCTCCCAATTTGTGGAATGCTCAGGAGCCTTCGTTATATATTTTTAGGTGCCAGGTGAAAATGTTCCTCTTCAGCCAGACCTTTGGCTGATTAATATCCTACAGCCTTTAAAACGTGTCTGTGGGAGGGAGGATTGTTGGTCTGTTGTCTTGGTTTAATTGTTTACTTGTGTTTTATCTTGTGTCTTATTCTGAGGGGAGAGAGACTTTCTGCAGGCAATGGCTTCTCCACCTGCCTTGCCCCACCCTCCAGCCCCGGGAGCCTTTCCCAGACCCATGACTTTGAGAACAGTAGAAGCAGCTGGAAAGAGAGGAATTCAGGGATATTAAAAAAGAAATAAATTATAAGTTGTGTGTCCTCGTTTCTCAATTTGATCCTTTTACACTGTTTTGTATGTCTCTATGCATTGTGCAGAGACATCACCTTCCCAACAAAGGTCTGTATAGTTAAAGCTATGGTTTTCCTGTAGTGATGTATGGAAGTGAGAGCTGGACCATAAGAAAGGCTGATCGCCGAAGAATTAATGCTTTTGAATTATGGTGCTGGAGGAGACTCTTGAGAGTCCCATGGACTGCAAGAAGATCAAACCTATCCATTCTGAAGGAAATCAGCCCTGAGTGCTCACTGGAAGGACAGATCGTAAAGCTGAGGCTCCAATACTTTGGCCACCTCATGAGAAGAGAAGACTCCCTGGAAAAGACCCTGATGTTGGGAAAGATGGAGGGCACAAGGAGAAGGGGACGACAGAGGACGAGATGGTTGGACGGTGTTCTCGAAGCTACAAACATGAGTCTGACCAAACTGCGGGAGGCAGTGGAAGACAGGAGTGCCTGGCATGCTCTGGTCCATGGGGTCATGAAGAGTCGGACATGACTAAACAACAACAACAATGCATTGTGATTTACTTTTATTTTTGTTGATTATAGATTAGTAGTAATTCTTTATTGTAATTGATAAGTGCAAACTGTTGATTATTTGCTGATATTTAATTTTACTGTTCACTATTGGATTATAATGGATATTAGAATATTGCTTTATTCAATATAAGTTGTTTATTGTAAAGTTATTGTGACTTTTTATATTGGATCAGATTGTTACTATTAATGTTTGATGTTTTATTGTTATTTTTATGAATGTTGGAAGCTGCCCAGAGTGGCTGGGGTTTAAATATATTAATAATAATAATAATAATAATAATAATAATAATAATAATAATAATTCTGTAAACTGCCCTAAGAACTTTTGATGAAGGGTAATATAATAATGATGATGATGATGTGCTGACTGCACAAGTGTGTACAACCCTTTGAGAATTTTTTTAATTTTAATTTTTACTTTAAAGTGGCATCCTATCAAATCAATCAATCATGTATCTGGCTTCCCAGGTACAGCAATTGTAGCAGCGACATTGAGCAAACCAGGCTTATTGCCCATGGTGTCCTCAGTTGCTCCTAAGAGATTATTACAGGGTTGCATGGGCGTGAGGTTGGGCATGGCTGAACAAGGTGGCAGTGCCAAATCACTGGTCTCACGAAGCCTTAAGGTGTCTTCTGCGGAGGACAGCCTGTGTCGCTCTGCTGTTCTGTGGCCCTCTGAGCGACAAACACCTGTGGCTTTCTGTTTTCTCCAGCATCTTTTTCATTCCCCACTAATAACTTGTGAAGAAAGAGAAACCAAATTGACTGCTGTGGCTTCCGAGAAACGCAACTGGTGAGAAACTGATTAATGCACTTGACAGTTAATCAAATGCCCGAACAATATTTCCCTAAGCCCAGAAGGGGCTGTGTAATTGCAACAGCAGAGATTTCATAGCTTCCCACTTGCCTCAGGCGCTGGGTAGGCAAAGTTGCTGCCTTTTGAAATGAAGTGCAGCACAACATTTAATTCATTCGCCGGGTTAGGAAACCAACCAAACGATAAATGCAACCCACATGAATATCCAAAGGACAAGCCCACTTAACAATGTTGTGTCGTTTTGTATTCACGCAGGTTAAACACACAATGGCAGGAATGTTACAGCGACTCGATTCGGACTCCTTTGCCACGGGTTTGGAAAGAATTCCGCTGCGATGGTGATCAATTTTTAATTACACTTTCTGGCAGCATAATAATATGGTGATTCGTTTTCCTGACAGGAACCTGGAAGATAATTATGCAGCATGAATAATTCAGAGAAGCAAAGTTCTTGTTGACAAGAATAGTAATAGTTTTTGCATTTTTTCCCCTCGCCCAAGGGGATCTTGTTGACACCCCTAGCTAGAGTTAAGACATACCAAAAGACTTTAGCCACAGGCCTCGGGTAGGTTGGAAAAAAAACAACACCTGGAATGGAGTTTGGAAAGTAGATTTGAAAATTTTGTTAGGGCAAGCAAAATAACGTTTGTCAGCTGAAATTTCTTTTAAAAGTTTGAATAAGCATTATTTATTTTATTAACATATTGTTCATATGGGTCTTTATAAAACAACAACACACAATTGTGCTGTGTGGATACGTTCTCCATCAAACTTATTGGTAAACGAAATATGACCTAATTTTCATGATGGAAATGTTGCCTTTGCTTATAATGTGCATTTTACAGCAGGCTGCACAGCGAAGTGGTTGTTTCTTCATTCCATTGTGCAGCAAACAGGCTACATTTTCAACCAACAGGGAGGTGCAAGGAAAAAGTTAACACTCTCCAGACTGAAAATTGATCTGGCCTCAGCGTGGAGCCATCAGATGACCACCTCGCTGTACAACCCGTGTGAATCCACCATCTATTTATAAGCTATATATTTTAATATTTATATGTAGCTATATGGAAATATACTGCATTTTCTTTTACATAAATGGATAATTTGTTATTAATTTTGCAAAACTGCTTGCTTCTGACATTAAACACACACAGACACCCCTTTCCCTGAACTTATGCAGCAAAACTATGTATTTCAAAGTTTGGAGTTTGGATTTGATATCCTGCTTTATTACTACTCAAAGGAGTCTCAAAGCGGCTAACGTTCTCCTTTCCCTTCCTCCCCCACAACAAACACTCTGTGAGGTGAGTGAGGCTGAGAGACTTCAAAGAAGTGTGACTGGCCCAAGGTCACCCAGCAGCTGCATGTGGAGGAGTGGAGACGCGAACCTGGTTCACCAGATTACGAGTACCGCTCTTAACCACTACACCACACTGGCTCTCAAGTTGCAGTGTTTTTGTCTATTAATTGCTCACCTGCCCCCCCCCCCCCACGATCAAGGATATTCCGTTAAAGGAGTCCGGGGGTTTGGATTTCGTCTGAAGCCCAAGGAGAGGTGAAGGCCATGCCATGACCCACCAGGAGCCCCGAGGTAGAGCATGAGTTGATTGCTATGAACCGAGCTCCCTCTTTGTCTGGTTACCCTTACCAGACTCCTGCAAGGCGGGTAGGAGTCACTTATAGTTTTGGATTCCAATGCCTAAGCCAATACCACTCACATTCTGTATTCAGTAAAGTTGTGGCCAAAATTTGCCCATTAACATTTAAACTTAATTCATGTGTCATTGTGTCTTTATTACCCGGGGGGTGGACTGTGGCCTTGACAGCCAACCTGGGGTCTGAGGGCATCTGGAGCTCTAGCTATGCCTGCTCCAGGTGGCATAGCTAGGGGTCCTGAGAGGTCCAGCCTGCCTCCACCAAAATGCTTCTCACATTAAACCACTGACAGGTGGAACACACACAGTGGCTTACCACTTGCCTGGATATAGATTGGGGTCTCTACCACAGGGAAGTCCCCCACCCACTGAGCCTCTTGGGCTTGCTGAACAGAAGATCGGCAGTTCAAATCCCTGCGACGGGGTGAACTCCCGTCACTCTGTCCCAGCTCCAGTGCTAGTTTACTACTATTACTACTATTACTGCTATTAAAATTTGAATACTGCCCTTCATCCAAAGCTCACAGGGCAGTTCAAAACATTACAACATAAAAACACAAAATATATGGGACTCTTAATTTCAGGGTCGTGGGTTTGAGCCCCACACTGGGCAAAATATTTTTGCATTGTAAAGGGTTGGGCTAGATGACCCTCACAATCCCTCCCAAACTCAATTCCCTGATTCTCTGATTCTCTGAAACCAATAACCCGCCTCCCATCGGTTTCATCTATTATTTCACACATCTCATTCGTGCACATGGAAACACCATTCTGCCTCAACCCCATTTGAAACCTCCCATGTACTCACACAAACATATACCAGCTGACATCCAAAAACATGACATCCATTCATGTTTGGGCCTTGGCTTCAATCCACAAATATCCACTGGCTTCTGTTGACTGTCTTCCAAAGGTGAACTTCCATCAGCCAACATCCACAAATATCAGTCTGCTTTATCCTTGTAGCCTCCACCAACTTCTGAATCCAAATGCCACTGGCTTGCATCCACCAACATCTGTCAGCTTCTCTTAGGTCCATCATGAGACATCAGCCAAGCAAGCAAACTTGCCTTATTATCACTAGCATCCCACTGCCAGAGGATTGCCTCCTTCCATTGACCAGTTTGCCTCCTCCAAGTGGAAGAAACCTGGGCAGTGCTGAATGTCACATCCATTGCCAGGTGTGTCCTGCTGGAAACAGAAAAGGGCTTTCCCCTTGGCCTGCCTGTATATCCACTCAGTTGCCAAGTGATTTTGTGACATCACAAGAAACCCACAGCCAATGGCAACAGCTGGGGAGGCATCATCTTCATTGCTTTGAGCCTCACAGTGGCAGATGGACCTATCAGTGATTGTGTGCTTGTTTATTTGGGACATGGGTGGTGCTGTGGTCTAAACCACCAAACTTCTTGGGCGTCCCAATCAGAAGATTGGTGGCTTGAATCCCTGCAACGGGGTTAGCTCCTGTTGCTCTGTCCCAGCTCCTGCCAACCTAGCTGTTCAAAAGCATGCCAGTGCAAGTGGATAAATAGGTACCACTGTTGTGGGAAGGTAAACGATGTTTCCATGTGCTCTGGTTTCCATCACGGTGTCCCGTTGTGCCAGAAGCAGTTTAGTCCTGCTGGCCACATGACCCGGAAAGCTATCAGTGGACAAACACTGGCTTCCTTGGCCTGGAAGCGGATATGAGTGCCACAACCCTTTGACTGGACTTAACCGTCCAGGGGCCCTTTACCTTTTACCTTTTTCCTTATCCCCTCTAATTACTACTTCAATGGAAATGTGAAAGAACTGCAGTCTTAGTCTTCCCCACAACTTAGAAGTCTGGGTCCTTATATGAAAACCCCCAAAATAATAAAGCTAAAACAGGTATTCCATTACTGGTTGGCTTACTCAAACAGGACTCTGGAATTTCTGACATCTGGAATTCCTAGGTTGTCCATGTGTCCTACTTTGCAGATGAACTGAAGGAATCTTCTGTTCAAAGGCCTGTGCGAACCAAGCTCAATTCAAAGATAAAGAACTATAAGAAGGGAATGGACCTTGAAGTTGTCTGAAAGTTGGCACCCAGACAGCAGACCAAGGAGGCATACAGAGCACCCAATTGCAGCCTTCCCTGCTAAGGTGAGATATCTTGTTTCTATTTAAAATATAGTAATTATTTCCAACTGTATATATGCATTAATTAATACATGCAGATTATATGCAAATCCATGTCTTCTTTCTGGTATTGCATAACTGGCCACTCTACAGATTTTGCATTTTCAGTGCCCCAGGCAAAAGGAAGAGGAGTACCTCCCAGTTGTTGCTACTTCTTCTCCCACCACTACCAGGTTAGATTTCCATACCCTCCAACATTTCTCTGATGAAAATAGGAACATCCTAAATTATTAATAATAATAATAATAATAATAATAATAATAATAATACTACCCCACCCATCTGACTGGGTTGCCCCAGCCACTCTGGACAGCTTCTTCCAACATATATAAAAACATAATAGAACATTAAACATGAAAAAACTTCCCTATACAGGGCTGCCTTCAGATGTCTTCTAATGGTTGCACTGTTACTTATCTCCTTGGCTTGGGGGTCGCATAACTCCACACCACCCAACATTTTCCAATGATAATAGGGTTGTTCTAAGGAAAAGCAGAGCATTCTGGGACCAAATCAGAAACTGTGACAGCTTCTGTAAATCTGGGACTGTCCTTGGAAGATAGGGACACTTGGAGGGTCGGGATTCTAGAGAATGAAAGAGAGCAGTAGGATAATATTTAGGCTTGTTGGGGGAAGAATAAGCTTCAGAGAGTCATGGAGGAGTATGGAAATTCTTGGGGAGGTTTTGATCCTGCTTCAGTCCTGCTGATGTTATCAGGTACATAACAGGTTTCTAAATTATGGAATCAGGAGGTGGAGAAAGCTTTTTTGAGGGGAAGGGGAACAATTCATTTGCTGAGCCCAGTTCCAAATGCAACTGAAAAGGTTCACCATAACAAACATGCACTACAAAATCTACTGTACATGCACATCTCATATATTTTCCTTTGCTATTGTTGTCATTGGTAAAACTTTGTGGCCCAGCAGTCAAGGGTTCCTTCAGATTGAAAAGATGGATGAAGCCCAAAAGGGTTGCTAATGGAGCACAGATACCCAGATGTCTGCAGAATCTGAAGATGCAAGGGGTGAGAATTATTTCACATTGTGTTGATGAGATGTGGATTGCCAGCAATTAAAAATCAATTATCCCCAAGCAGCTGCGTTCATATTTCAGCAGAAATGGGGAAGCAGAGTTTGGGGCTTCCCAGGCAAGCATTTCCTCCTCCCCCATGTTATTCTTAGTGCTATATTAGCTCCATCCTTGATCCACTGCTACTCATGAAAATGAGAAGGGCTGCTCCTTGTTCTTTCTCACAGAAAGCTGCAGTCGTTCTTCACCCAAGTAGAGTTACTGGCAATAAAGGGATTCAACTCTGGCCTCTTGCATGTCCTCTCTTACAAGTAGATACACTGGCAGAGAATAGCACTAGTCAAGGCTTTCCCTCTCTGCTGGAACTTGCTGTAATGGCATCCCAGTACCTCTCAGCTGGGTCCCAGTTATGAGGGAGAGACCCAACAATGAGGAGACTTTCCCAGGAACCTGAAGAGGACATCCTCTATGGCAGGGGTCAGCAAACCTTTTCAGCAGGGGGCCAGTTCATTTTTATTTTTTTTCCAAAATATAGTCCGGCCCCCCACAAGGTCTGAGGGACAGTGGACCGGCCCCATGCTGAAAAAGTTTGCTGACCCCTGTGGTAGACTCTTATATTTGTTCTGCGGGGAAAAGCAGTTTTATTCTGTTTAGCAAGCAGAACGCTGAAGCACATAGAATATTCATTCAAGGACCTTGGAAGAAAAACAGAGTGAACATCTGAATTGATGTCCTCCTGCACCTCACTGTCAACTCTCTACAATAGAAACTGTGACTAATGCTTCCAGCAATATTCCTGTTGCCGCCATGAAAGTGTGTTTTTATAAACAGAGACTATTATTACAAAAACAGGAAGTGAAAAAGAAAGAATGAGAATGCTGTAACGGTAGCATTATCTCTCTTTGTTAATCTGTACAGATAAGAAGGGCAGGATTCACCAGTGCAGTGGTACCTAGGGTTACATACGCTTCAGGTTACAGACTCCGCTAACCCAGAAATAGTACCTCAGGTTAAGAACTTTGCTTCAGGATGAGAACAGAAATCGTGCTCTGGCGGTGCTTCAGGTTAAGAACAGTTTCAGGTTAAGAACAGACCTCTGGAACGAATTAAGTACTTAACCTGAGGTACCACTGTACAGGGCACAAGATGGTTGCTGAGAACAGCAAACACTTTAGGTACAACAACTGATAAAGCGGATTTTTCCAGCAACACCTTAACAAACACAGGGGTGCCCTGGTTTTAGGAATGGGGAGAATTCAAATCAGATTGCATTTAAACATGAATTTACCCATTTTAGACTTGATAAGATAATATGTGGACTGAAACGCCACCACCCTTTGAAATTTGTACTTCTCTAAATTTTGCAATTCAGTTCTCCAGCCCAGCAATATGCACAAAAATGCATATACTAAAGTAAAGTGTGCATGAAAATGCACATATTAGTGAAAATAACAGGGGGGAAATGCATTAGATTAGGGAAAATACAATGATGGGATAAAATATAAGGTACTTTGCGAAAATGTGTAAGGCAAAATTGCATACGAAAATGTGCACATATTAGAAATGCTGATGAATTTTCAGGATGACGATTTTTTATTTTTTTAATTATTTTTAAAAGGTGAATTCAGAAGCTTATGTGGAAATGTGGAGAATTGAAGACTGGCATGACATGAGCAACCAAAATTGACAGGTTTGTCCAACCCTACCTGGTCAAAACATGTCTGAAAATGGAAAAAAAATGTGCATGTTTTGGCAGCAGCGGCTGGTGAGCCAACACAATGGGAAGATGCTGCTATTGCCAAGTACAACCAGTGGGTAGGGAAGTCTCCACACCCTTACTGGTGGGAACAAGGGTGGCAGAAGGCCACTATAGTCAACACCATGAAACACATGAAACACTGCTGATGTATCTTATGTGTTCCTGGTGTGGCCAGTCAGTAGCTGCAAACCTGCACAGCTTTGACTCTACAATTCCTGTTGCTGACAAGTCTGCTACCAAAAAGGGTGGGAATGGGGGGGGGCTTTCTTACCCTTGCTCACTTCTGAGCATCAACGGCCTCTTTCCAGTCCTTCCCATCCATCTGCTACCTCACTGGACGCTGGTGGTTCTAGGAATTAAACCTCAGCGTGTCATTGTGGCTAATACCCAACCAGAGTGGTGCACGCTTGTTATCTCCCACTTAGACTACTGCAATGCACTCTATGTGAGGCTACCTTTGAAGGTGAACTACAACCAATGCAGAATGCAGCAGCTAGACTGGTGACTGGAAGAGACCGCCAAGATCATATAACACCAGTCCTGAAAGACCTTCATTGGCTCCTAGTACGTTTCCAAGCACAATTCAAAGTGTTGGTGCTGACCTTTAACGCCCTAAATGGCCTCAGCCCAGTAGACCTGAAGGAGCGTCTCCTCCCCCATCGTTCTGCCCAGACACTTAGGTCCAGTGCCAAGAGTCTTCTGGCGGTTCCCTCATTGAGGGAAGTGAGGTTACAGGGAACCAGGCAAAGGGCCTTCTCAGTAGTGGCACCCACCCTGTGGAACACCTTCCCACTCAACGTCAAAGAAATATACAACTATCTGACTTTTAGAAGACATCTGAAGGCAGCCCTGTTTAGGGAAGTTTTTAATGTCTGATGTTGTAATCTATTTTTAATCTTTTGTTGGAAGCTGCCCAGGGTGGCTGGGGAAACCCAGCCAGATGGGCAGTATATAAATTATTATTATTATTATTATTAAGCAGGGAACCAATATTTCCTTCCTTCTTGCTTCTGTCATGTATTCATGATGTGATCTGCCTTGCACCCCTTGTTCCTCAGTTTCTTACCAGGTTTTTGTTTCGGGAATCATAGAATATGTGAAGCCCTTTTTTATTTGGACAGCAAACAGGGAGCAGTTAATGTTGCAGTTCTTACCGAGTGGCTAGACCAGAAAAGATGAATGAAGTGGTCCAACAGCACAGGAGCTCTCCAGTGTCACATGATAGGAAGCATGTGATGATCTGAGCCGTACCAGGCTAAGGGGCAGGCATGGGTAGCGGAGGATACTTGAGAGCACTACTGAGTTATTGACAAATGCTGGTTCTAACTAAGGAAGCAGGGAGATGAGAGCTGGAAATGGAAAAGTGTGGGCAGCTTCCTTGTTCTGGATGCAGATCCTGCAATCTAGGAGGCAAGCAGAAATGGAAGGGACACCAAGTAGGAAGTGCATTGCCAGTGGAACTGGTCCTACCTATAGGCTTAGAGTGGAGCTGTTTCCTTAGGCAGATGTTTCTGGATATTATAAGGAAGTAGCTTTTGTCTTCAAGGAGAGAGAGACCGTCCCTCTCTTTCCAGTCAGCTAATAACATGCCCGGGTGGCGCTGTGGGTTAAACCACAGAGCCTAGGACTTGCCGATCAGAAGATCAGAAGGTCGGCGGTTTGAATCCCCGCAACAGGGTGAGCTCCCGTTGCTTGGTCCCTCCTCCTGCCAACCTAGCAGTTCGAAAGCATGCCAGTGCAAGTAGATAAATAGGTACCGCTCTGGTGGGAAGGTAAATGGCGTTTCCATGCACTGCTGTGGTTCAGCAGAAGTGGCTTAGTTATGCTGGCCACATGACCTGGAAGCTGTACGCCGGCTCCCTCGGCCAATAAGGCAAGATGAGCGCTGCAACCCCAGAGTCGGCCACGACTGGACCTAATGGTCAGGGGTCCCTTTACCTTTTTAATAACATACCCAATCCACACTTTTACGTAAGTCAGCCTTCAGCTTTAATAATAACTTGAACAAAACTTGAACACCACACTACTTAGCTGCAGGAGAAGGATTCATGAATGGTTGGATCTGACTGAGATAAAAGAGATGTGGCGGTATTCAACTAAGTTTTGCTCAGGAGCAGACCTATTGAAATCGATGCACCTGACTCGGTTGAATGCCATCCATGATCTATGGCTGAGGTGAAAATGTAACCACAGACCTTAATAAGTCTGCAGAGAGGGAGTGGCAGTTTGGAATAAATGTGATATATGTATACAGTGGTACCTCGGGTTAAGTACTTAATTCGTTCCAGAGGTCCGTTCTTAACCTGAAACTGTTCTTAACTTGAAGCACCACTTTAGCTAATGGGGCCTCCTGCTGCCACCGCGCCGCCGGAGCACAATTTCTGTTCTCATCCTGAAGCAAAGTTCTTAACCCGAGGTACTATTTCTGGGTTAGCGGAGTCTGTAACCTGAAGCGTATGTAACCTGAAGCCTATGTAACCTGGGATACCACTGTATACATAAACATCTGAAATGCTTGTCTACAGAGCTTTATGTATTAATATTATATCGCTTAAACATAGAATTTAAAAAATCTTAAACCTGCAATCCTGTGCTTAATTACTTGGGAGTAAGTGTCATTGAATATTGCAAGACTTAACTTCAGAGTAAACATGCCAAGGATTATACTGTTAGACCATGCCTGCATACAAAGAATTGAGCTTGTTTGCAGCACAGTTTTATATTTAGCTTTGTCCCTATATGGGAGGTCAAAAATCATGTCACATAATATGCATGAGTGAATTCTAAAACTGCATCATGGAAATCGGTGACCTTTCGGAGAACCTCCTCTAGAATCACAAAAGTAATCTGAAAACTATAATGCAGTGTTAAGGAAACATGTTTAAAAATCCACCCCATTGTGGATAATTATGTGTTACTTTAGCTTATTTGCATAATATTGACAATAGACAAAGTCAGCTTTGCAGCTGCCATAGCCTACTCTGCTTTGTTTCAGCGTATGAGTAAGATACTCATGGGGTCTACTGATAAATTTCTGCCCCTAAAAAGTGGTAGTTAAGGCATAGCTAGTCTTCCTAATTGTCATTCTTATACAATGGCTTCTAGATTTTAGTTTTCGAAATTGAATTGGCATCCCCCACAATAGCACCAGCTAGGAGTGGGAAAACACTTTCAGTTCCAGTAGAAAATAATCTTGGTGTGTCAAATTATATGGCCACCTGGATAATGTAGATCAGGGGTCAGCAAACTTTTTCAGCAGGGGGTCTGTCCACTGTCCCTCAGACCTTGTGCAGGGCTGGACTATATTTTGGAAGGAAAAAAATGAACAAATTCCTATGCCCCACAAATAACCCAGGGATGCATTTTAAATAAAAGCACACATTCTGCTCATGTAAAAACACCAGGCAGGCCCCACAAATAACCCAGAGATGCATTTTAAATCAAAGGACACATTCTACTCATGTAAAAACAGGCTGATTCCTGGACCGTCCCGGACCGGGACGGATATAGAAGGTGTTTGGGCCGGATCCGGCCCCTGAGCCTTAGTTTGCCTACCCATGATGTAGATGCTTCAAGTCCTTTGTGAACTGATCTCCACCCCATTGATAGGCCTGGACGAACAGGACTCATGTAGTGGCCTGAAATCATCACAGAAGGTAGAGGCCATCCATTGGAGTCATAGGCACCAACTCTATGGAGCTGAGGACAGCTTAACGCACCCCCAGCGGAAAGTATGCAGGGATGAGGCTCAGCCCCCCTCCAATCTTGAGGGGCCAGGCCCCACT
Organism: Podarcis raffonei; assembly: GCF_027172205.1. NCBI lineage: Eukaryota > Metazoa > Chordata > Lepidosauria > Squamata > Lacertidae > Podarcis > Podarcis raffonei. The sequence goes on along the minus strand of NC_070612.1, from coordinate 52,760,130 downwards.
GGGCCTCCCTGTGGTGGCTGAGAGCCCCACCAGACCTTCCTGCAGTGGTGGGGGACCTTGTTGGGCCTCTCCGCGGTGGTGGAAGGTTTCCCTGGGCTGATACAGATTAATTATACTGTCAACCTGTATTTAAGCACCATGCCTCAGTCAACGCCTAAGAATGCTCACCACAAGGGGATGGTGGGAAGCGACTTTCTGGACCTACTCAAAAACTTTTCCAGACTTGAAAAGGATCTAAGTGTCTCAGAAAGAGCCTGAAGAATCTACACTGCAGAATTCAACCCTGAAAGCTGGTTAATTCTGTGATTTGGTAGTGCCCTTCCCAGCTATACAGTGGTGCCCCGCAAGACGAATGCCTCGCAAGACGGAAAACCCGCTAGACGAAAGGGTTTTCCGTTTTTGAGTTGCTTCGCAAGACGATTTTCCCTATGGGCTTGCTTCGGAAGACGAAACGTCTTGCTAGTCTTGCGATTTTTTTTCCGCTCCCCCCCCTTTTTTCTAAGCCGCTAAGCCGCAAATAGCCTTTTAGCAGCTTAGCCGCTAATCCTTTAATAGCCGCTAAGCTGCTAAACCGCTAATAGCGCTAATCCGCTTAGCCGCTAATAGGGTTGCTTCGCAAGACGAAAAAACCGCTAGACGAAGAGAATCGCGGAACGGATTCTTTTCGTCTTGCGAGGCACCACTGTACTATCAAGAGTCAATTTTGAAAGCTGGATATTTCCACTAGCCAGTGGGATTATGACTATTTTGAGTCCTTTAAATTAGTTCCTTCAATAATGATGAGTTCTTTAAAAGACTGAAATGGACAGGCAATATAAGGCAGAATTTGTTGAATCTACAAGTCTTAAATGATTTTTAGTCAAATTTATGATTAACTAATAAAACCAGCAGAATGAGAACTTAATTTCCAATTATGGAAGCACTGATTGCTTCTAGATGTAGTGGCCAAAGAACTAATTTTTCAAGAAATAGCATTTTGCTTTTCTCTTTTTACAAAGAATGTAGGGAGATTAACAACCTATTGCATTGTCTACATTTGTAGAACCATAGGGAGAATTTTAATATGTTGCCTCGTTTCTATTATTACATGAAAAAAACTCTGTGAAAACTGAGATTAAAAAGAGGTATAAAGAGAAAGAACTTTGAGAAATATAGCATTTTCCCACAATAGCAGAGATTTTGAGGTAACAATTTGTTTACTATCAGTAATTAGTAAGGTGTATACCACATATCTTAGTCTTCAGAAATTTGTACTTGTCAGATGTGGACCATAAGGTCTGCTCTTAAAATATATTGTTGCATCAAAATGTGTGTTCCAAGGGCATACTTTGGCTCCCAGTTTGTTTGATCTGTACTTGTATAACCTGTCATTCATGTTCACTTCATCTGAGATTCATAATTCTAAATTGGAGAGCACAACAATTAGTATATTACTGCATGTAAATGATGCTGTATTGTTATCTAAAGCTCTTGCGTATGATTGAACATGAGACCCTGGGCATACAATCATTGGAAAGATGTATGAGATTTGAACCCCAAAATGCACAAACTCTCCAAGCCTCCCTATTTTCCAGGGACAATCCTGGATTTACAGAGGCCATCCCAGTTTCTGATTTCATCCAGAAATGTCCCGCTTTTACTTAGGATGTCCCTATCTTCATTGGAGAAATGTTGGAGGATATGGAGTGATCCAACCCCCGAGCCATCTGAAGGCAGCCCTTTATAGGCAGGGTTTGTTTAATGTATAATGTTTTATTATGTTTTTATATATGTTGGAAGTCACCCAGAGTGGCTGGGGCAACCCAGTCAGATGGATGGGGTATAAATAGTAAGAAATATTATTTATGGAATAGGGCGTCCCTATTTTCATCGCAGAAATGTTGGCAGGTATGCACTCAATATTTCACACGAGGAGCAAACATGGGTACATGAGTACTATGTTGCAACCAGGTCTGAAGTAGAGTATTCTTCCACATACGGTCAGCATGATTGAGTGGATATTGGGAATTATTGTACAAGTCTTGCACAACTTTGTACCGTATTTCAGGACACCGCTTTGTGCACATCTGGTACAATGCTAAGTGCACAGTTAACAACACAGAGTACTCACACATGACCAGAAAGCCCTCAGGCCTTTAATTCAACTGAACACCCACAAAAAAACCCCAATTTTGGGTATTGCTGGGAGTGTACATTGTTTCCCAGCAATGAGGCCTAGGTGGCACTATATGTTCATTGGTGGGTAGAGGAAACATGGCATGGCCTCATTCAACCCATCCAGTCTTTCGGAAAAGGTAAATACTGTCATTTGCTGAATTTCCTTCTGTACTGGAAAATGATTGTGCTCTAGAGTGATATTAGATATTCCCATGTCTACTCAGAAGTCCCATTTAGCTCGACAGGGCTTCTACTCAGTAAGATGGGTATAGAATTTGGACATTATTCAGTTGGAAAGGCTACCTATCATTTCACTTTTTAGAGATGTGTCTGTTAACAAACATAGCTTACAAATAGAAAAAAGAATGAAAAAATTGGGTGTAGAGAGGCTCAGAGTCAAAGATCTCCCATTCTCCTCCATTTCCCCCATCCCATCATCTCTTTCTTATCCAATTAATGCACCAACGTTCTCTCATCCACAATCACACATGTACATACATATTGAACATTCACACATAATCAGATAGACTAACATCTCACGTTCTTGATCATGGTCCACATGATCAAATCTTTGTTTAATAAGCCAGGCAATGCACCCACAAGTAGCTTTGGAGCTTCACTCCTCCCTTAGGGCAGTCAACAAAGCAAAGCAAAAAGCTACTATTAACCCTGGTTTCCTGTGACATGCAAACCACAGTTTAAAGATGGCTTGTAAATCTGGCTTGTTTGACAGCATCACATGTAATGGGAAGCTGTGGTTAATTTGTTTTCTTCACCACCCATGTGGTGGAGGGTGAATGTGTGTACATGCAGATGAAATCAGTGCTAATATATCTTAGTTATAATAATATAATATAATAGAACCAGGATCCAGTCATGCAAACATGGCAGCTGCGGAGGCAAGGAGACTGTCTTTCACTTTCTGCCCTACTGCCATTATCCATCATGATAACACATTCACACAAGTGTGGGTGTGGGTGTAGGTGTGGGTGTGGGTGAGTGTGGGTGTTGGGATCTCCTTAATTTATCCTCATATGTCTGGCAGATTCCCTGCCAGCCAGCAGAATGGATTCATACAGAGAGACCTACGGTTGTCAACATAGCTGTTCAGAGGTATCAGCTGTGCTGGCACCAGTGGCAGGGAAGTTGTGCCCCCACCAGATGCTGCTGAACTACAGCTCCCATCACCCACCACCATTCAGCCAGAATGGTTGGGGCTGATGGGAGCTGGAGTGGAGGGTCACAATTTCCCCATCCCTTAGGTGCTTCCTCGGGGTGCAACCATAACCCATGGCAATCTCTTTGGAAGCAGATTTCAGTTGATTCTGCTCCACCAAACTCTGCTGCCTCTTGAGATTTCAGGGAGCTTTTGTGAGGAAATGAGCAGCAGCAAGTTGTCTGATTCCTTTTAGCATAGCAAAAGAGTGTTTTCCTGTAATTTGTGCCTTACATCTAGAATTTAGAAGAGGGGTTGGCTTACCTGTGGCCCTCCAGATGTTGGTATCCCATCACTTCTAGTCAGCATGATCAATGACTGGGGTTGAGTACATCTGGAGGACCACATATTACCCAACATGGAAGTTTATCTGACATAGTAATTTTATTTATTTATTTATTTATTTATTTATTTATTTATTTATACCCTGCCCATCTGGCTGGGTTTCCCCAGCCACTCTGTGCGGCTCCCAACAGAATATTAAAGACACAATAAAACATCAAACATTAAAAACGTCCCTAAACAGGGTTGCCATCAGATGTCTTCTAAAAGTCAGGTACCGTATTTTTCGCTCTATAACACGCACCCGACCATAACACGCACATTGTTTTTAGAGGAGGAAAACAAGAAAAAAAATATTCTAAACAAAACAGTGGATGTATGATTTTTGTGGTTCATGCTGTGGCCACAGACATGTGATCTGACGGTGAGTTTGGGGTAGCCCAATGCAAAAATCCTGAGGATCCATGTGGATCCATGCTTTGTAACCACGTTTTTGCACCACTGCGGCCCCAGGCAACAGTGGGTGGGTGATTTTTTGGGTGCAAGCTGTAGCCATGGACATGCTATGTGATCTGATGGTGAATTTGGGGTGACCCAGTGCAAAAATCCTGAGGATCCATGTGGATCCGTGCTTTGTAACCAGGCTCTCTGTCCCTCTCTTCTCCCCACTAAGCGGCTCTTCTCCCACTTTGCTGTTTCAAAGCGAGTAAAGCGAGCCATGGAGGAGGGAAGGAAGGGGAACCATGGATCCTCTGCTCACGACTGCAGCAGATCTCCCCGCCATCCGTAGGCATTCGCTCCATAACACGCACAGACATTTCCCCTTACTTTAAAGGAGGAAAAAAGTGAGTGTTATTGAGCAAAAAATACGGTAGTTGTTTATTTTTTTGACATCTGGTGAGAAGGTTTTCCACAGGGCGGGTGCCACTACCGAGAAGGCCCTCCACAGGGGGAGCAAGAAGGGGAATATTTTGGTGCCTGGGAGGTGTGGTAGGAGTGGCTTGGAATAGTGGCTGGACTTTGCGTGTGTAGACCCCCAAAACCACCCCCAAATGAAGACACAATAGACACAGATTTTAGTTTAAGGTTTTTGGCATTAAATTTTGGCCACAACTTTATTGATTACAGCATGTGAGTGGTTGCTTAGGCATTGGTTCCAGACTACCTGAACCTGCACAGTGGCAGGAACAGGACTGACACTGGGCACCACCATATGTCAGTAAGGGAAAGCGAGAACTCCTTCGATCTCACAGCTCACCCCAGATGCTCCCAGGGGCCCTGGCGTGGCCCTAGCCCCTTGACAGGGTTCGGACAAAAGCAAGGCGAGCCCCTGGATTCCTTTAACAGAATTTCCTAGCAGCAGCAATGGAGGGGCAGGCACAGCCAACCACGTCCCCTCAGCAAAACATTGAACCAAATGCCTAACAGCCAACCTTACACAGTTGCGACAATTTGTTACATGGTAGGCAAAAACCAAGTGGCACCAGCCAATCAGCCAAATGGCAAAATTCCTAGTGGGCCCCTGCTCTAAAACAGAGACCCCCCAGACGGGCATAGCAAGGCCATAAGAACAACCCTAAATATAGGGAGAGGAGGGCGGGTGATGCGCTGCACGTCGCAAGAAAGTGAAACTCTCCAGCGATGTGCAGCAGCTTAAGTAGCCCCTCAGCAGACAACAGCCAACCCAACTGACCAGATTTCTGCCCCAGCAATAGAGAGGCAACCAATGGGGTGTTGTGGCCATCCAAACGGTCCCACCCCACAACAGGGAGGCAGTTTCTGGTGATCTCACCGCAACATGTGCCCTCTATGATGGAGGACCCGACTTTTAGCAAGCTTCATTTTCTTCTCAAATCCTTAGTGAGAAACATCTATCTCAACATCTAAACCATTTTGTCTCAATGGTTTGTGTGTTAAAATAGCTTGGTTTTTAACAGGTATGCTGTCGACTTTGGCCAACACGTAACTCTGGTCGTGCGAACAGAACCACCATGACAGAAACATTAAGGATGGATTTTTGTCTCCCAATTTCTCAGCATATGCAGCCAAACCTTTTAAAAGCCTTGCAAGCTGACTAGCAGCAGGAGTTCCCTTTCATGCCAGGAACAGCTTTTACTTAATTAAAGATGCATGCTAGAGAGCGAAGGAGGCCTGGGAACAAATCAAAGGAGAGAAGTCAAAGATGGTGGATCAAACAGTCTGGCAGTCCTTTGTGGGGAGAGGGGAGTGCCATGCTAATATCTTCTTTACTGACAGTTCAAATGCAGTGATGGAGAAAAGATGCAATCCAGGTCTCTGTGCCAACTAAATTCAAATTCAGGCATGTTTTTTTTTAAAAAAATAATTATGATAATTACAATAATAACAAGAGCTAGAGGACGCGGGTGGCGCTGTGGGTAAAACCTCAGCGACTAGGACTTGCCGATCGCATGGTCGGCGGTTCGAATCCCCGCGACGGGGTGTGCTCCCGTTGCTCGGTCCCAGTGCCTGCCAACCTAGCAGTTCGAAAGCACCCCCGGGTGCAAGTAGATAAATAGGGACTGCTTACTAGCGGGAAGGTAAACAGCGTTTCCGTGTGCTGCGCTGGCTGGCCAGAGCAGCTTCGTCACGCTGGCCACGTGACCCGGAAGTGTCTTCGGACAGCGCTGGCCCCCGGCCTCTTAAGTGAGATGGGCGCACAACCCCAGAGTCGGACACGACTGGCCCGTACGGGCAGGGGTACCTTTACCTTTACCTTTAGAGGAAATGTTGCACCCCAAAACTGAGGATGCAGGGGCAACTGCATAAAACACTCACAACATAGTAAACCAGCATTTCTTTAAAAAGTGGACTGCGAACTACTAGTGGACCTCAGACCACTCAGGTGGGCCTCAGCGCTACAACCTAACTAGCTTTCTGGCCTTGCTGTGGCCTTTTGATTGGGCCAATGACAACACGAGAAGGTCCTTGTATAATACTGTAAGCAAAGGTGGCTAAGTTTCAGAAAAATTCCTTCCACTGAGGCAAAAGGACTAGAGGAGATGTTGAAGGAAATTAGAAAGAGTTACTTTGTAAATATATGTATAGAAATTGGGAATAGAAAGGAACATGATAAGAGAGAGAAGCTATTACAGGAAGAAGTGAATTTAAAAGTAGGGATGGAAAGGACTGGTTGTTTGAGGGAGAAAGGAGAAGGTAAGTAGAAATTACAGGAGGTAAATAGAAACAGTTTGAGAAGCATTGGGGAGAAAAATATAAAATTAAATGCTTTCTGTACTTTGAGCCTCTGGATCAGAAAATTATTCCTAAAATTTGGGAGGAGAGTCACAATTCTTCCCGAGCTAAAATTTGAGGAAAGCTGCATTATGAAACTCCTTGCTGTAAGGAAAATGCTATGGCAAAGTATTTAGCATTTGCCAAAGAAGGATCAGGTATCAGTAAGAAATTGCATTGGCAATTGCTGATGCTGAACTCCAATTCCACCTGCCATCATTTTGTGACTGGTGGACCTCAGTAATTTCCAATCCACTCAACTGGACCCTGGGAGTAGAAAGTTTGAGAACTCCTCCAATCGCTAATAAAAACTCAAGATGTTCATTTTGAGAGGTGCTTGAGGAGTTCCATATTTGTGAATTCCGATATGAATTGATCTGATTTACAGCTTCTGGCCAAATGTGCAGACTTACATTTTATTGTCCTCTTGCTTTCACACTTTCCAACTGACACAGTTCCTGGAAGAATCAAAATATGTTTAGAAATGTGTGATTTGAGAGAAAATATTATTTAAATACAGAAAGACTTCAAATTATGCACATTTAACTTGTGTGTGTTTAGCTTCATGTGTGCAGCAAAAAAAATTAAAAAAGGGTGTGTAAAGGGGGAGGGGTTCTGGGGAAAATGGCTTTGGCAATCCCACCTGCCATTGAATCTAATGAGTTTTGACTATACATGATTTTGGCTTTAGGCATGATCCCCGGAGCATCACCCTCATGTAAGTTGCAGGTTTACTGTATGTTTAAATATTCATTTAAATGTGAATTTCCATGCAACTTTTTTTGAAAACAACAACAGCAACAGCAACAACAACAACAGAGTAATGAGGAAATGTGATGGAACGTGCAAAGGCAATGGCAATTCTTAATAGGCTGTTCCTAGTGAGAGCAGACACAAAATTAAAAGATGCCTGCTTCTTGGGAGAAAAGCAATGACAAACCTAGACAGCATCTTGAGAAGTAGAGACGTCACCTTGCCAACAAAGGTCCGTATAGTTAAAGCTATGGTTTTCCCAGTAGTGATGTATGGAAGTGAGAGCTGGACCATAATGAAGACTGATCGCCGAAGAATTGATGCTTTTGAATTATGGTGCTGGAGGAGACTCTTGAGAGTCCCATGGACTGCAAGAAGATCAAACCTATCCATTCTGAAGGAAATCAGCCTGGAGTACTCACTGGAAGGACAGATCCTGAAGCTGAGGCTCCAATACTTTGGCCACCTCATGAGAAGAGAAGACTCCCTGGAAAAGACCCTGATGTTGGGAAAGATGGAGGGCAAAAGGAGAAGGGGACGACAGAGGACAAGATGGTTGGATAGTGTTCTCGAAGCTACCAGCATGAGTTTGACCAAACTGCGGAAGGCAGTGGTAGACAGGAGTGCCTGGCGTGCTCTGGTCCATGGGGTCATGAAGAGTCAGACACGACTAAACGACTAAACAACAACAAATGAAAACTCATTTTTCTCAATATTGCAGCTGCTCGGTGATCATGAAGCTTGTGGTAACCGATGGGATGTGATTAATGTTCAAGGCAATATATAACAGGAGAGGAGCATGAAAGCTGCCTGGTGGAAAATGTATGAGGAGCATTTATTTCTCCTTTGTCATTAGAAACCAATAAATAGGACGAGGAAGCAGTTCTTTCTCCATTAAATTGTTTTAAGGAGGAAGAGTTTAACAAGGTCAATTAGGGAAAGTTCTTTCTTGGGAACATGGAAAAGCAAGGGTCATCAGCAGCTGTAGATAAGCACGCTCCTTTCTGCTGCAGATAGAGATGGGTAAACCAATTAAAAAAGTGCCATGTTTTGTTTTTAATCTAATGTACATGAGTACTCATACATTAAGGAATATAAGTTTTGGAATGTTATCCAAAGCAATAAAATCATAAAGGGATTACGGGGCTGCTATTTGAGAAATACAAGCCCACAGCCTTAGTAGACATGCAGAAGAAACTGCATGCTGCCATGATCTGTGGCTAATATCATTCACTGAACCAAATGCAACATATTATAGCAACACTTTTGGAAACCCTCTCCACCGCATTGTATTATCAAGGGGTTGGTTTTTTGGGGGGTAGGAAAAATAAATATAAATTATGAGTATGCTCATTTTTGCTTTCCATCTTGGCAAGAATGAGAGAGGCAGCTTTCCATTTGCACTAACTAAAAATAGGTCTTGAGTCATGCATCAGCTTTTGACGCTGCAGTAAACTTATGCAAGCCTCACAAAAAAATAAATAAAGGTAGCCTCGTTGACCCAAAATAAAAATTCCAATGTCCATATTAAGGTAATAATATGTATCAGGCTAACTCAAATAGCAGAAAATAATGTGCAAGTTCTCCAGAACTCAGGCAGGATGGTAAACAGCAATGAAGGGAGGAGGAAAATTATTATGTTGAAACCATGGCATCTATATGTGGTCATGAGGCTATTTGAAATTCAAGTGCATTAGAGAACTAGAGGATAGAGGTATACAAGCTCGTTTACAAGTTATGTCCTTGCCCAAACACCTATTCCATTTTTATATGCATTGTGGTCCTTTTGTCTCCTCAGCAAACGTTAGATTGTTGCCAGATCTCACGTGCTCAAGATTGTGATAAGTCACTTTGAATAGTTCCATGAAGGCATAAGTATAGAATGGGTTCAGGTGAGGTTGACCTTACCACGAAGTGACACAAACCACCTTTTTTTATGCAGTAGATCCTAAAGAAGTGAGATTTCCCTTGCTCTCTGTCTTTGCCTGCTGTTCAAATGTGTGTTACTTAACTGTTTACGACGTCTCACTCTACTGAAGAAGATCCTGTACCTTCGTAATAAAACCTTTCAGTATGCATGTGAAAGAGTTGTAAGGGACAATGATCAATCTTTAACACTGGTGAATTTAGAAACAAACAAAACAACAAAATAGGCTAGTGTTAACTTTGGAAGACAAAAAGCAAAACCACTGCCACCCTCAAATCTCTATGATATATTGTAAAGAACTGCTAAATCCTGTTGAGGAACTCTGCTCATTTAATCAAAACCCTTTTGCTTCATTATGTCATGTAATTTTTGTATTTATTTTGCAGGAATAGCAGTTCCACATTTGCCCTGAAAGCTTCACTTACGGAAAATTTTCATTTTGGATGAAAAAAGCAGGTCTGTCAGGCAGTGGCGAAGCTGCATGCTCTGCTACCGCAGCCCGCAGGGGTGTGGCGCACCACCTGTGGGGACATGGCGCCCGGCTCATGGCGTGTGTCCGGGGGTGTGTGCCACAATGGCACCTTACTGGAATAGTGGTGCCGGGGGCATTCTGCTCCCTCCGCACTCCCGTTCCTCTGCCAGTGCTGTCAGGAATCATGCTGTATCTTTGGAGCTGCAAAATATTTTCCATGCTCTTACCTTGAACACTGATTCTCAGCCAGAGGAGCAGAAACGGCAGTTGCAAACCCCAGAACACACTCTGATGGCAGCAGAAGGTAGTGTACAGAACAATTCCTGCTGCTCTCCAGAGATGTGTGGTGGTGGCAGGTGACTCCTTACTGGGGGAAACCGAGGCAGAAGTGTGTGGAAGAAAGGCTCATGGTTTCAGTTATCTCTATACTAATGCACAGAGTATGTGAAACAAGCAAGAAAACTAAACATCAAAAACAACTTTCCGACAATAAGAGCTGTTTGACAGTGATGGACTCTCCCTTGTAGGCTTCAGAACAGAGGTTAGGTGACTGTCATGTGCACTTTAGTTGAGATCCTTGCATTTCAGGGACTTGGACCTGATGACCTGCAGGGGTTCTTCCAATTCTACAACTCTATGATTCTATAAAGAGCTGTCCATTTCAAGTCTGGTTTAAAGAGAAGGACTATTAAGCAGGAGAGAAGGAGCTTTGGAGTTGCCCATCAACAGTTAACAGCATCTGGTCAAAAGACACACAAGTCACCTGGTGTCTTTCCCACTGTCATGAGATGTATTCTATTTCTACTGAAATTTTTGTAATGATTTCTAAATTTGCACCTCTACATCTAAATCACCATATGAAAACTGGTGTCCTCTTTTGTTCTCTCTTTTGTGTGTCATGCAACCCCACTTTTCTGACAATGCATAACTGGCTACACTAAGCAAATGACAAGTATAAAAGTTGACTACATGCACTAGTGCAGGTAGGTAATTTTAGATCACTGCCTTGTAGTGGCTCTTTGGGGTTTTAGGCAGGAGATATTCCCAGTCCTATCTGGAGAAACCAAGGACTGAACCTGAGACCTTCTGCATGCAAATCAATTGCCCTTCCATTGAGCTTAATGTCACCATACTTTAAATGTAGAAAAACTACAATATGGAGTAACTGGGGGTCATTATCTCTGATGAGCCACTCTTATGGACTTTTTGCCATTAAATCTACAAGAAGAAACACAATTGTCCTGGAAGCAAGAATTGATATTTCAAAGCTGTTTTACACTGGCTCTTGTGATGTTTTATTATAGGTTTGAGGTTTGTGTTTCAAGTAGATTTACAATTCCCAAGATGAATGACGCTTCTTCCAGACTAACATAGTAGTCATTTTGGTTCAGCATCAAGCTATAAGAAAAGCTCTGGTTCGTTTTAAAAATAAAAAGGTTGGTTTTTCTTTCAGAAAATATCTGCTGCTTAGAAACACAATGGAAAAGAAATGCCACCAGAGCTCAAAAACTAGTTTGTTAGTGGAAAAGACTTGCTTGGCTGCTTTCTACTCTGAACCTTCGCCAATATTTTCTTTCTTGAAATTTTGTCTCTTTTTTCCTCTTCACACATCACCGTGTGCCACTAATTTTGACTGCCTACAAGTTTAGATACATAGAAAGAGAACATAGAAAGAGAACATTTGGATGAAATGCTAAACTATAGTTAATGGTATATACATAGGTTTGCCCCTCTCCCACTTCTTCTCTGGCATGGATGTGAGGAGAAGGTTGAAAGCTGTTTTTCATTACCTGTAGTTTGTCATTATGTTTGAAAAGGGGGAAACTGTAGTTAAAACCATGTTTGTCCCAAACAAGCCAGGACGGATTGGACAAACCATAGTTAAAAAATATAATAGGTTGTCCCATTTCAGACATCACAGCGAACCTCAGTTAGTTGAATCATAGAATCATAGAATCATAGAGTTGGAAGAGACCACAAGGGCCATCGAGTCCAACCCCCTGCCAAGCAGGAAACACCATCAGAGCACTCCTGACATATGGCTGTCAAGCCTCTGCTTAAAGACCTCCAAAGAAGGAGACTCCACCACACTCCTTGGCAGCAAATTCCACTGTCAAACAGCTCTTACTGTCAGGAAGTTCTTCCTAATGTTTAGGTGGAATCTTCTTTCTTGTAGTTTGGATCCATTGCTCCGTGTCCGCTTCTCTGGAGCAGCAGAAAACAACCTTTCTCCCTCCTCTATGTGACATCCTTTTATATATTTGAACATGGCTATCATATCACCCCTTAACCTCCTTTTCTCCAGGCTAAACATGCCCAGCTCCCTTAGCCGTTCCTCATAAGGCATCGTTTCCAGGCCTTTGACCATTTTGGTTGCCCTCCTCTGGACACGTTCCAGTTTGTCAGTGTCCTTCTTGAACTGTGGTGACAAGAACTGGACACAGTACTCCAGGTGAGGTCTGACCAGAGCAGAATACAGTGGCACTATTACTTCTCTTGATCTAGATGCTATACTCCTATTGATGCAGCCCAGAATTGCATTGGCTTTTTTAGCTGCCGCGTCACACTGTTGGCTCATGTCAAGTTTGTGGTCAACCAAGACTCCTAGATCCTTTTCACATGTACTGCTCTCAAGCCAGGTGTCACCCATCTTGTATTTGTGCCTCTCATTTTTTTTGCCCAAGTGCAATACAAGTTGAAAACAGAAGTAAATGCTTCCATTCCCCCCCCCCCCCGGAACACATTAGAGGAAGAGAGGTGAGCAGGTACACTGGAAACCAAGAATCATTCATGTAGCACTAAGCTATAGCTATGTACTTTTCAAACGTAAGAGTTGGTACTGTGATGTTAACATATGAGAGTGCTGGAGGTGAAATAGTTAAACAGGTTACCCAATCAGGACCCAGGGGGGTGGAGTCAGAGGGACCATAAAACCAGCTCTGGGAGGGGTGAAGGGAGAAGTTCGTTGGGAATTGGGTGGTTGGTTGCAGTGGGAGTGAATTGGGATAGAGTCTGTAGAGTTAGTGTAGCGAAATAAGCTGAGTGAGGAACAGTTAGGGGCTAGGAAGACAAGTAAATATCTGAGAGGTGGTTTAGTGAGTGAGAGCAGGTAGCGAAAGTTATAGGTCTGTATAGGCATCCCATGAATGTAATTGACCGATACCGTTTATGAAACCACACACTTGTTAAACTGTGATAAATAAACAGAAGTTTATGTTCCAATTTAACCCTGACTGGACTCAGTATTGTCCCAGGTAGGGCCTGGGTGGTGGCAGCGAGAAATAAAGTGGTGGCACAGGGATCAATAGACAGTGAAACGTCCGGGGACCCTGTGTGATTGCCACAGTACCGTTTGTGCTATTTTTACTGAATCAAAATAATGACTATCTACTAAAAACTGTAGTAGAAAATGTGAAACTACTAGAAGACCCTTCAAATTGATTCTAGTGTCACTTATTGTTTCTTCATGGCAACCAGCTTAGAACATATTTGGATATGTGATATTACCTGTGACAAGGTAACGGAGATAAGCACACATAAACAAACTCAGGCAGGGTGGTCTTAGAAATCCATGATGTAGGGTTCCCGTTCTCTCTTAAATTTCCAGTCGTGTTCAGAGCAGCCTTCTTCTTGGCAGCGCTTCCACACACCAGGTACCACAGAACTGTTTTGAAAGTTGTGCTATAAAAGCTGACGTGAGTCTGGAAACGATAGGTCAACTGGCAAGCTTCTTCCCATTTAATTAAGCAGATTAGATTAAACCGTTTTGACACTGAACATCAAGTGTTTGTCTTTAGATGTTAGTTTTCATGCGTTGACTCACTCTTCCCCAAAATGCCCACAAGCTGGAGTCCAATTGTGCTGCTGCTAGGTTTGAGGCAATCAAAAACATTTTAGCGCTGTTGGTGGAGGACAAGTACCCAACTGCTAGGCCATTATGTTTTCAGTTAGCCTTTGTGAGAGGAAGCAAAAAGTCTTAACCAGTGGAATAAAAGCAAATAAGGAAGTAAATGAAAATGCTGCATGCGTGAGTCCCCTGCCGGAGCTTTCATATGTTCCTATTGTGTGTACAAGAAATGCATACACAGAATTCTGACGATGTATATTCAGGCTAGATAGAACACAGTTTGCTTGACCATAATTGAGTGTGTCACCACCCAGAGCAACTCCCTACGTGAATATGACTATATGTTTTGTTTTTTAAAAAATAAAAATGATTTGAGTGACTCAGATGCTCCAGTTATTGTCTGAAGTGACATGATTTTAAATTTATTAGGTGATGCTCAGATGGTCCTTTGATTCCTTGTTTCTGAGGGTAGTGAATGACGCATTTTCCTTGCTGTACTTTTCAAGCACCCCTGCTGTTTCTCCTTCTTGCTTTAGATTGTGTTCTTGCCACCTGCTCCAGCAGAAACTCTTTCTCTCTTGACCTTATCGCCAATTGATCCCATGACTCACCACAACAAAGAGGCAGTCTCTTTTTTAAAAAAGAAAAGAAAAGAACCCTACTACCAACAGCTATTTGTTAGAAACATAATACAACACGCTTCTAGCAGGCATCTCAGCGGAGGAGAGGGGCAGGATAGCAGCCAGACATCCGGCGGGGATTTTGTGCATCGAGGTCCCCAAGACACCCCAAATAAAAACACAATGGCACTTAATTTTTGTTTAAGGTTTTTTGGTATAATTTTGGCCACAACTTTATTAAATTACAGCAATGCTTAGGCATTGGTAGCGACTAACTGACCCCGCCCGGGGACAGCTCTGACATTCACACTCCCCACGAAGTCAGAAAGGGTAAGTCACCTGGGGAGAGAGACAGGACTGGGAACCATGCCTCACCTCTCCCCAGAATGCTCCCAGGGGCTCTTGCGTGGCCCTAGCCCCTTGCCAGGGGGTTTCGGATGAAAGCATGGTGAGCCCCTGGGTTCCTTTAATGGAAAACCCTTGCAGCAGCAGCAGCAGCAGCAGCAGCAGCATTTTGGAGGGGCAGGCACAGCCAAATCCATGCCCTTCCATCAACCAATTCCCAAACCAATGCCTAACCGCAACCTTACAAGTTGTGGCGATTTGCTACGCAGTAGGCAAAAGCCAAATGGCACCAGCCAATCAGCCAAATGGACAAAATTCCTACCGGACCCCTGCCCCAAGAGCAGACGACCCCATGACAGGCATAGCAAGGTCAAGCAAACAGCCGAACATTAGGGAAGGGAGGGCGGGTGATCCGAAGCATGCAGCGACAAGAGGAAGTTCGTCGCTGTGTGCAATGTATTTAACAAATAGGGCTGTCAATCACTAAATGGCAACGTATAACTTTCCCCATTAACAGCCCATCCCTGCTTAAAAGATGGCCAAACCTTTTGCCTAGCAACAATGAGGTGTCTCGTCAGCCCCCACCGCAACATGTGCTCTGCATGAGGGAGAACACGCTTTATCAGGAAGTTCTTGGTGACCCCTCAAAGTGAGCAACTGGGAGTCCATGGCTTATTCTGTGCCAATTTCCTCTTACGTTCCTCTCAATGCATCAGTTGGGTAAGACCTAGAGAATTGGGGAGCCTATGCATATTCAGATATACACATGTAAAAACAAGAATCAGAATTCCACCCATTGTCCCCTGCAGAATATCTGGTGAAACTCCCTCCTTCCTCAATAAATGTCATCACCTGCCTATGGGAGGTGAATACAGTTTTAATGCTGAATCATATAGCTTCCCCCACTGTTCCTTCTTGCCCTCCACTATTATTATTTATTAGCCCATTGCTTTCTTCATTTACTAGATCATTCATTAATATGAGTCAACTATAATTTCACACAGCATTAACTGAGCTGAAATTTTCCAGGACAGTATATTTGGGGAGATTGTTTTTTCCCTGCCTGTGCACATACACATCCTTCATGAGATTGTTGGTGAATATTTGATTGAAATCTTTGCAGATAAGGTGGATAATTTTGAGAGGCACCAGCTCAAATTGCCGAGGGATTTAATGGTCAAAACCAGCGCTTTTAAGTTCAACTTTACAGCAGATTAGCAAGCAGGGAATGCAAGATAATATCAGTGCAATGTGTTCAAAGCAGCAGGCCCCAATCAGTACCTAGGCTGCCGCATTTTGTATCAGCTGAGCTACAAAAAACTTCTTTTTCTAGACTTCAATATGCATGTTGCCTACTACCTTCCAACGTATTACCTGAGTTTGCAGTATAGGTCTTTGTGGTAAACAACTTGCCCACAAGAGTCTTACTGCTAGAGAATCCAAACTGCGTTGTGTGGGCCCCAAATGTCTGAAAGACCATCTCTTTCCCTACAGACCCTCTCAGGTGTTAAGACTGGCAGAGGAAGCCATACTTTCTGGTGCTGATGGGAGTTGGAGTTCAGCAGTATCTGGAGGGCATCCCATTGGCTATTGCGGCCCTAAATAATCCCTCTGTAACTTGGCTCATGTGGGGTGGAGCATGGGAATCTGGATTCCCTTGAACATCCCACTTTTGCCTAAGGAAATCCCTATAAAGCGTGTTCTCCCTCATGGAGAGCACGAGTTGTGGTTGGGGCTCACGAGACACCTCACTATTGCTAGGCAAATGGTTTGGCCATCCTTTAAGCAGGGGCGGGCTGTTACTGGGGGAATCTAGATGTTGCCATTTGTTGATTGACAGCCCTATTTGTTAAATACAATGCACGCAGCGACGAATTTCCTCTTTTCGCTGTGTGCTTCGGATCACCCGCCCTCCCTTCCCTAATGTTCGGCTGTTTGCTTGACCTTGCTATGCCTGTCATGGGGTCGTCTGCTTTGGGGCAGGTGCCCAGTAGGAATTTTGTCCATTTGGCTGATTAGTGTGTGCCATTTGGTTTTTGCCTACTGTGTAGCAAATCGTCACAACTTGTAAGGTTGCGGTTAGGCATTGGTCTGGGAATTGGCTGGTGGAGGGGTATGGATTTGGCTGTGCCTGCCCCCCAAAATGCTGCTGCATTAAAGGAACCCAGGGGCTCCCCATGCTTTTGTCTGAAACCCCCTGGCAAGGGGCTAGGGCCACGCAAGCCCCTGGGAGCATACTGGGGAGAGGCTGTCCCTGACCGATATGATTTTTGGAAGAGTACAAAACCCACACAGAGATGCCAGTTTTCAATCTGCTTGTGAAAATCATCAGAGATCGCAAAGAAAGGAATACACGATAACAACATGCAACACCACATGGCGCTGTAGAGTAATAAACTTTTCTATGTGATTTTACATAGCAGGTTTCCCCCCTCTTTTGTTATAACAATTAAATTTCTGACATAGTGTTTTTTCCCTGTGCGTAGATCCACCCTAATTCCATACTTTTTTTTTTACATTAGTTCACTTTTTTGCTGGGCCTGATGGAAGATGGCCTGGCAACAGCTGGAGCTTAGGAATCGGCCTTGTTCCCAGTCAGACCACTGGTCCATTAGCTCATGACTGTCTACACATGGCTGTCTCTGGGATTTCAGGCAGCGTTTTCCCCCAAACACTACATGAAGATGCCAGGAATTGAGCGTGGGAACTTGTGTATGCAAAGCAGATGCTCTACCCCTAAACCACAGCACTTCCCCTATAGTCATGGCTTTAGAAGGCCATGTTTTGTGTAGTTATATTAGCATTCCCCCTCATGTTTATTTGTTTAAACGCAATTAATTAGTGTACTTATTTAAAGCTATCTCAGAATCTAGAGAGTTACATTTCTCGTTTAATTCACTGTATTGCTGTAATTAACTCTAACAGGATTACAGGATCCATAGAGGCATGTGGGTGGCATTTCTCTGAGAACTCTAAAAATACCATTTGAAGCAATTACTTTGGGCTTCGGGCTTCCCATTGTATTCAGAATTTGGAGAATGTTTTTTCTGTTTTGCTCTTCTCTTGTCCCTCTCCTTATTTTCCTTCGCCTGAATCTAATCTCCATACAGAAGAGGAAGAAAGAGCATTTATCAAGATTTCTCTTTGCCTCGTGACATGCAGTTTAGAACGTTGCCTTAAAAAGCAGTTATCTTCATTGTTCACGAAAGGAATTCTTGGCTTGGACTGAAGGGCACCATTGGCAACTGTGCTATTGAGTGTCACACAGAAGCAAGCTGGTTCCAAGTGATACTACCATGAAAACAAAATGCATAGCAGGGGGGACAAAGATGTAACACTGGCAGATCTGAAAATGTAATTAAAGTGCCCCGTCTTTTTCTCTTTACCTTTTGTCATCCTTTCCCCATTTGGGACAAGTAAGAGCCTCTTGAACAGGGTAAGGAGCTAAATGTAAGATGGACTAATCAACTGCTTCCTTTATGTGCCTGTTGCTGTAAAATAATAATAATAATAATAATAATAATAATAATAATAATAATAATAATAATAATTATTATTTATTATTTGTACCCCGCCCATCTGGCTGGGTTTCCCCAGCCACTCTGGGCGGCTTCCAACAAAGATGAAAGATACACGAAAATGTCACATATTAAAAACTTCCCTGAACAGGGCTGCCTTCAGATGTCTTCTGAATGTCAGGTAGATGTTTATCGCTTTGACATCTGATGGGAGGGCGTTCCACAGGGTGGGCGCCACTACCGAGAAGGCCCTCTGCCTGGTTCCCTGTAACTTGGCCTCTCGCAATGAGGGAACCGCCAGAAGGCCCTCGGAGCTGGACCTCGGTGTCCGGGCAGAATGATGGGGAAGGAGACGCTCCTTCAGATATACTGGACCAAGGCCATTTAGGGCTTTAAAGGTCAGCACCAACACTTTGAATTGTGCTCGGAAACGTACTGGGAGCCAATGTAGGTCTTTCAAGACCGGCCGCTCCCAGTCACCAGTCTAGCTGCCGCATTCTAGATTAGTTGTAGTTTCCGGGTCACCTTCAAAGGTAGCCCCACATAGAGCGCTTTGCAGTAGTCCAAGAGGGAGATAACCAGAGCATGTACCACTCTGGCGAGACAGTCATTGTGCAAAAATAAGCCTTTTGCACAAATGTTAAAAATGATACTTGGTTGAGTGATGAAGAACACACGAATGAGAGACGAGGCTTTGCAGGCAAGCATGAAGATATTATACTCCCCCCCTCCTTAAATGTAATGACAGCAAACATGAGTCATGAGCAAATGATTTAAAGAACACTTCCCAAGTTGTTGGAACTTTTGCAATTCTGAGAAAGACGTTGAGAAAGTGCAGAATAAGAAGGCTTTTTACAAATAGAGCTTGTTTTTACAAACAAGGTTGCAGGAAAAGGCAATGGAAGCTGCTCTCGTTGTTGCAACAATGGAAGATATTTGCGTGGATTACAGATTCAGACATTTATACTGTTCCCCCATTGGACTATTAGGGTGCTTGTTTGAAAGCACCCCCGTATCAATACTTTTCGCCATGTGGAGAGCTAAGAGATCAGGGAGATTTGGCACCTTCTCATAGGACAGTCAGGCTTTTAAGTGCTCCTGTGATCGTATGTCGAATACTATTTGTATTTGTCATTTCAAAGGTATATTACGGCTGTTTCAGAATAAACATCATTCGGGGACAAACACCGAGTCAGTCTTTTAAAGTGAGAAGACGTACTGTTGCTGAAAGCGGGAGGTGTCATTTGTATTTTCGGATGTAATGTCAGATGTGGAGGTGGTGTAGTTCTTGTAAAGAAGGAAGGGTTATTTTTGTCATGCCACCATTTGGATGTCTGAGGAATGATGAGTAATTCTCATCTGTTACGGATGCTGCTTCTTCAATATATGCAATATTTTAGAGGCGTTATTTAAGTAGAATGGGACTTAGTCCCAGGTCAGGAAATATGCAATTGCAGCCTAAATTGTTTAAGAAGCTTGGACTAAGGGCTCACCCAGACTTGAGTTGGAGCCGTTTTCTGCTTGTTCCACACATTCTAGGCACCGATCCAACTGGTTTTGCCCTTGCCCTGCTGCTTTCCCCCTGGAAAACCTATTCTTTACCAATAAATCAGAGCAAACATCTATCCAGAGAAAACCCGCTTGATGTTTGCTCCGATTCAGTGGTAAAAAATGGGTTTCCTCTGGAGAAAGAGGTAGGATGAGGGAAATGGATGAAGCTGGAGTATTTCACTCCTGTGCATGCACTGTTTAAAGACAACTACAGTGTGGTAGGGGAAATAATTACAGAAATGATTTTTAAAAGATGCAGTGGTACCTCGGGTTAAGTACTTAATTCATTCCGAAGGTCCGTTCTTAACCTGAAACTGTTCTTAACCTGAAGCACCACTTTAGCTAATGGGGCCTCCTGCTGCTGCCGCGCTGCTGGAGCACAATTTCTGTTCTCATCCTGAAGCAAAGTTCTTAACCTGAAGCACTATTTCTAGGTTAGCGGAGTCTGTATCCTGAAGCGTATGTAACCTGAAGCATATGTAACCCAGGGTATCACTGTACTCCTATTCCCTTTGAGCCGGGGAACTGTTACTTTTAGGGAGGGGAATCCCTGCGGCATCCACCAAGCTAACAATAAAGGTGCCTTTGCAACGTTGCTTTTCTCATACAGATAAAGTTCTTCTATAGCTATATGGAAAGGTAAAGGTAAAGGTAAAGGACCCCTGGACAGTTAAGTTTAGTTGAAATTGACTTTGGGGTTGTGACACTCATCTTGCTTTCAGGCCAAGGGAGCCAGTGTTTGTCCACAAACAGCTTTCCGGGTCATGTGGCCAGCAGGACTAAACTGCTTCTGGCACAATGGAACACCGTGACAGAAACCAGAGCGCACGAAAACACCATTTACCTTCCCGTCACAGCAGTACCTATTTTATCTACTTACACTGGCATGCTTTCAAGTTGCTAGGTTAAGTCAAGTCAAAGACAGTTTTACAGGTCATGTGGCCATCAGGATGTAACTGCTTCAGATGGAAACCAGAGCACACACAAATGCCGTTTACCTTCTCACTGCAGAGGTACCTGTTTATCTACTTGCACTGATGTGCTTTCGAACTGCTAGGTTGGCAGGAGGTGGGACAGAGAAATGGGAGCTCATTTGGTCACGGGGATTCGAACCACCAACCTTCTGATCGGCAAGCCCAAGAGGATCAGGGGTTTAGACCACAGCGCCACCCGCGTCCCAAATAAACAAACACGCAATCACTGATAGGTTCACCTTCCATTGTGAGGTTCAAAGCAATGAGATGATGCCTCCCCACCTGTTGCCATTGGCTGTGGGTTTCTTGTGATGTCACAAAAGCACTTGGCAACTGAGTGGATACAAAGGCAGGCCAAGGGTAAAGCCCTTTTTTATTTCAAGCAGGACACACCTGCCAAGGATGTGACATTCAGCACTGCCCAGGTTTCTTCCACTTGGAGGAGGCAAAGTGGTGAATGGAAGGAGGCAATCCTCTGGCAGTGGGATGCTAAGGAGCAATAATAAGGAAAGTTTGCTTGCTTTAAGGCTGCTGGTATCTGTGGTTGGAAGCTGGTGGGTGTCTGATGATGGACCTAAGAGAAGCTGGCAGATGTTGGTGGATGGAAGCCAGTGGCATTTGGATTCGGAAGTTGGTGGAGGCTACAAGGCTAAAGCAGACTGATGTTTGTGGATGTCGGCTGGTGGAAGTTCACCTTTGGAAGACAGTCAACAGAAGCCAGTGGACATTTGTTGATTGCAGCCAGGGCCAAGTGAATGGATGTCATGTTTTTGGATGTTGGCTGGTATATGTTTGCGTGAGTACATCGGAGGTTTCAAATGTGGTTGAGGCACAATGGTGTTTGCATGTGCACGAATGTGATGTGTGAAAGGTAGATATTCACGAATAGATGGAACCTGTGGGAGGGGGGATATTAGTTTCATGGAATCAGAGAATCAGGGAATCAAGTTTGGGAGGGACCATGAGGGTCATCTAGCCCTACCCCTTGCAATGCAGGAATCTTTTGCCAGATGTGGGGCTCAAACCCACTGGCGTGCTTCCAAACTGCTAGGTTGGCAGGAGCTGGGACAGAGCAAGGGGAGTTCACCCCGTCGTGGGGTTTCGAACTGCTGACCAGGGGTCCTTTACCTTTACCTTACCTTACCTTACCAAGCCACGATTGGTCAAGCTACGGGGCAAGGCCAATTCGTATTTCCTTTTCTTCAATGTGTCTCCTGTGTAGTGGCAGCAGACTTTAAGCTTTCTAGCCAGGCCACCACAGTTGCACACACATATGTGTTCGTATGAGGGCTCTTCCAAGCTGCCCCAGCCATCTGCCTGAAGCTAAGAGAACAAGGGAGGTGGGGTGCATTTATTTGGCTTGCACCAGAACCAGAGGTGACCCCGAAACCAGCTAAGGAGACAGAGTGAATTAGTTTTTAGCACCTCCACGGGTGGTGAACACAGCTGTTGTCAAACTGGGATCTGTTCAGCGCTGCCCCGAGTCGCCCGACTTATTATAACAACTTCATGGTGAGTTTTGGCACCTACTTCTCTTGAAAAGAAAAGCACTGGATTAAACGCACCACTGTAAATTTACTTTCTATCCCAGATAACTCCCACCCCCCATAAATATTACTTGTGAAAATGTCATCTGCAGCTAAGACTTAGGCCACAATCCTAAACACACTTTCTAGGGAATAAGCCCTTACTGAACAGAATGGGATTTACTTCTAGGTAGACATGTGCAGTTAGGGAGCCGGATGCCCTGGATTTAATATTAAAACAAATCCCCAAGGTCTGTATATCAGTTTACAGCTTTTATCTGCATCCGCTAATTCTATATTAAGGATTCTCTTTCATGGAGAAGAGAATTATGTCACATATAATAAAAAGAAATCTTTTGGAGCCAGATCAGAACTTAGCATATTTTCCTTAATGATCTGCAGTGCAAATACAGTATTTTCATCTTGCGCGTTTTTAGCTTTTAAAATGTATTTTTTATTTATTTACAATCTTTCTAAGCTGCCTTGGTATACAAGGATGATAATATTAGTTGCAAAAAAACAATTAACTGCACAGGTATAAAATAGCTCCAGTTAAAAAGTGTGCAAAACAGTAATTTGAAGCTATATAAAAGCAACAGTAGCAATCTCCAACTAGTTTCCACACACAGAAGCACAGATTCTTCACCAATTTCCAGAAACACATCACAGAAGAACACATATGGACTAACTCATAGGCCAATAGTCCTGATCTTGATAGATTGTAGTGATGGAATTGGAAATCAGGCTTCATTGGCAAATCTGAACACCATCCTAGAGTGCCATTTTCTCACCATGAAGGGGAAAGTTTATCCCACAACCCTCCATGCTTGGAATCAGAAAGAAAATGCCAGTCAGTTATTTGAGATTGAATGTATCTAGCTCTCCAGTTACCTCACTAGATGGCATAGTGGTTAAAGCAAGTAGGTCAAGGGAGAGAGGGCTCTGTAGGTTCCTAGAAACCAGAATGTCAGTGAGTAGATCCTTGCTCTGAGTGCAATGCTGCAGGGAGTCATGATTCCCTCTATTTCCATGGCCCGTCCTCCTGAGGCCACTTTTTGGGTCTCTCTCTCTCTCTCCCTCCATCTTTCAGGGTGCCAATGTTGCCACAATGGAGGAAGAATTGGGAGTGATTGGACAACTCCTTCAGGCATCGCTTCCAGCATCCGCTTGACCTCTGGCAAAAGTTCTGGTGCTTTGGATCTGCTGATGGGTTTGAAATCAGGCTGTGTTCTTGTGGTCCCTTCTCCCAGACTGAAGCTGGTCCTAAGACCTTCTGTAAGGCAGATATTTCTCGGGCTCCAGAGTAGGCTGCTGAGGCAGACTTCCTCACTTCCCAGAAAGAATCTGTGAGTTCCCAGATTGGCTCTGTTCTGACCACTTACCTCTTCATCTGCTCCTCAGGTGCGCTCCACCAACTTTCTGCTGGTCCTGAGGTTGTGACTGTTGGCACAGCTGCCTTGTCTCTTTCCTTTCACCTCTTATCTTTTTCCTTCTTCCCTTTTCACTTCATGTCATACAGTGGGCTTTAAGCTTTCCAGCCAGGCCTCTGCTGTTGTTGTTGTTTATATTTTTATTTATTTATGATTTTCAGTTTTATACATTTCAATAATTTTACAATCATTTTAACATTTCAAAAGTCGACTTTGTTCCCCCTCTTTCTATGGCTCCTTAAATTTATTTATTTTTTATACTTTCTGCATTTCAAAATTAACTTAATTTGCTCATTTATTCATCTACAGTGATACCTCGGTTTAAGTACTTAATTCATTCCGGAGGTCCGTTCTTTTTTTTTTTTTTTAAGATATTTATTGAGTTTTTCCACCTTTATCAAAAAGAAAAAAGAAAAAAGTTAAAAACACATAAAGTTTACAATCCTTATTTTCAATAACATATTTCCCTGACTTCCCCACACCTCCCCTTCTTATATTCCAATTCAAATTGTTAATTCAACAAGTTCTTGTCCCCAATTTTCGACCTTTTTATATTTAATTCATTTTTTTAAAAAAATTAACTTATAAACATCAGTATTTAAACATTAGTGCTCATTCTTAAAACTTTTTTCTAAAGTCGACCCAAATTCCCTTCCACGAATTCCCCAATTTTCATACTAATAACAAAACAAAATTAAAAAAACCAGATTATTATTCTGCACCCTTTGGATTCCCAAACCCCACCCCACCCTTTCCCGGTTTCAATCCCCAACAAATGTCCATCAGTCTTAGTCTACTATCAGCCTGGAGACCTCACGTCCGAGGCTCTTAATTCTCTCTCAATTCCTCTCTGCCGGTTTTTTTGGTAGTCGTTAATATTAAACACCAGATCTCGGAGAAGCTCTGTCCCGATAGGGTCCATATTTCTTCCAGCCAGACCTCCATACTTAAAAGTGGAGCCTGAATCTTGTTTCTTACTCCTTTTAAGTCCAAATGTCCCAAAAGCTCCAACTTTCCCGGAGGTCCGTTCTTAACCTGAAACTGTTATTAACCTGAAGTACCACTTTAGCTAATGGGGCCTCCTGCTTCTGCCGTACCGCCGGAGCATGATTTCTGTTCTCATCCTGAAGCAAAGTTCTTAAACTGAAGCACTATTTCTGGGTTAGCGGAGTCTGTAACCTGAAGCATATGTAACCCGAGGTACCACTGTACTTTAATAGATATGCTCTTATAAAACTGCAGGTTATTACAATCATCCTGCCACTGTTCTTATCTGTTTACAATTTATTTGTAAATATTCAATAAACCATTTCCATTCGTTTATAAAAAAATGTTATTTTGATTTCTTATTTTCCCAGTAAGTTTTGCCATTTCTGCATACTCCATAAGTTTTTGTATCCATTCTTCCTTTGCTGGGACTTCTTTCCATTTAGGGGCAAGTAACATTCTCACTGTAGTCGCATACACAAATAAATTTCTATACCGTCTGGGTAGTTCTGTCCCTGTAATTCCCAAAAGGAAAGCTTCTGGTTGTTGTTTATTTTAAAAAACGTTATTTAAAACATCTTTTTCAATTCATTATATATCATTTTCCACACACACACATTTGTGCAAAGGGTCCTTTTGAGCTGTCCTAGCCATTTGTCTGAATCTAAGAGAATGAGGGAGGAGCGGAGCACATTTATTTGACTTGCACTAGAACCAGAGGTATCTGTTCAGAGCTGCCCCAAGTCACCCAGGGACTCACCTGTAACGACTTCATGGTGAAGTTCCGGCACCTATTTTTCGGGGGGGGGGAGCACTGTGTACAACTTACAGGCATCAATGTTAGTTTCTTGGAAGGAAGAGAGGGTTGTTCCAGCCACTTTGCCTTTATTCCGTGTAAGACAAGGGTTTGCTACTATTTGTACTATAGAGCTTCTCCCATGCACCATTCAGAAGCCCACCCCTCAACTATTGAGATGACATATGTCCACTTTAGGGCATGATGTTATTGTTGTTGTTGTTTAGTCGTGTCCGACTCTTCGTGACCCCATGGACCAGAGCACGCCAGGCACTCCTGTCTTCCACTGCCTCCTGCAGTTTGGTCAAACTCATGTTAGTAGCTTCAAGAACACTGTCCCACCATCTCGTCCTCTGTCGTCCCCTTCTCCTTGTGCCCTCAATCTTTCCCAACATCAGGGTCTTTTCCAGGGAGTCTTCTCTTCTCATGAGGTGGCCAAAGTATTGGAGCCTCAGCTTCAGGATCTGTCCTTCCAGTGAGCACTCAGGGCTGATTTCCTTAAGAATGGATAGGTTTAATCTTCTTGCAGTCCATGAGATTCTGAAGAGTCTCCTCCAGCACCATAATTCAAAAGCATCAATTCTTCAGCAATCAGCCTTCTTTATGGTCCAGCTCTCACTTCCATACATCACTACTGGGAAAACCATAGCTTTAACTATATGGACTATGCTATATGTCGTGATGACAAAAATACAAAACATGAAAGCATTGAAAGCACCTTCCTAGTCAATATTCCCGGAGGCAATAATATTACATAATATGTTTACAAAACCTTCCACAAAGCACAAATTCTTTACAAAAATGGAATGAGCATATTTTAGGGACAAAGCATTGAAGATACATTGCATAGAAATGTGTAAGTCCTGTACAGCTGGTATTCAGTTTGACATCAATTTAGATCACAGGGGTGCGTGATTTATTATTTGTCTTTATGCACGTGTTATTTAAACTGCCCAGATAGTTGCATGAGCAGATATATGAAATCATGAAAGTATATTAATGTTGGGTAAGATAAGCTTTAAAAGTGATTGGTCTTCTATGTGGATATATTTCCGTGGTTTCATTCTGCTATGTAAAATGGCCACTGCACTTGAAGCATTGCAGTGTTAATCTTCAAGAACAATGAAGTTTGCAATGAACATTTAACAGCCAGAATTTCCTTTGCAATAGATCATGTTCATTCTTTCTTGTTCTAGGGAGAAGAATGAATTCCTCGTGCAATTTTCACTCAAAAAACAGGGCATACTTCAGGAAAAGACCTGATTGCAGCTGCTGCAGAACAGGATATTGCTTTCTCTAATCCTGTACCATATTTAAAGCTTAGCCATCAGTGCCTGCCTCTGTGTATCCAAGCACAAAGCATTCAAAACTACAGTAAATCTGAATGGATGTGAAATAGGTTGACCTTGGAAATCTCTGCTTAATCTTTTTTTCCAGCTTTCATCAACCAATAACAGTCACCTTTTTGAAAGCTTCACAAGCCATCAGCTGGGATTTCAGACAACTGCAGATATGTCATTTGGACAAAATGAGTTATTTCTTGCATAGGGCTTACATCCTGTGTTATTTTATGTAGGTTACAAGTGTTTGCATTCCACTAGCACATCACATATGGGTTTGCGGCATTCCTCCCTGTCTTCAAAGTACATTTTTCTTACACCTCCTTGGTCAACCGATAATGACTGTTGAGAAGGCACTTTTACAGAGACTCAGTCAGAGAATACTGAAACAATTATGACAACTGAATAGATTAGCTTTATGTGTAGGAAATGTTGCAGATATTAATATTATACAGAATGAAGTGACTGGAAGCGTAAGAACTGACTCCTTTTGGAAGAAAACATTGTCCAGGCCCATAAAAATATTATTCAAACTTTTACTGGGAGAACTCTTCAAAACAAAACATAAGCATCAAAGATACTCCCCAAAAATCCATACAATATCTTGTTCTGTGCAGCACAGGCTCAGCATCTTAGAAAATATGAAATAATCCAAACAGACCTAGAATCAGAGGTCTCTCTAACAGCATCCATTTCCCTGGAACTTCATTTACATCTTCTGTTCCCTGTGGTGTTCAGAGAAGACGGCTCACCTTTTCTGGTGGACGGCGTTGCAGCCGAGCATCCGGGACCCAACAGTGATCCAGCGCGGGGGCGGAGATGGACTCCCCTTCCTCATGTCGCCGTGGCTGTGTCACCAGCACTGGGCGGGGCCATGACTAGCGTGGTCCCGCTGGCCAATCAGCACTGGTATTGGGTGTGGCCACGGACGATTTAACCACAGCGTGGCCAGGGGCCTCCCTCTCTCGTCTCGTTTTGCTGGATCTAACAGCCACCACCCTTTCAAGATGGTGAATTTGTAACTCAATACCTTTGTCATCTGATCTAAGGTTACAACAGTTTAGAGTAACAGAAAACAATCTGCAGGTAAAATAACATTAGCTAGTGACAGCTCAGGGTCCTTTAGAAACCTACTTTGGGGGGGAGAGACCCAATGTTAGTAATAGAATTTCCCCATGTTAAGTCTTCAGCAGTACACACACATTTTCCATTTCTGTGTCAATTAAATCATTATACTTAACAGGAGAGAGTGGCTTGGATTCAGGTTTGCATGATCTGAGATGCAGTGAAAATCTGGAACTGGAGACAACATAGATATGGTTCCCAGGCAGTCACACATCTAAGCACTTAACAGGATGTTTCCCCCCTTTACCTCAGGCAACAACATGTTTTTGACCAGCCCTCAATCCTTTGTGAGGGTCTCCTTAGCTACTATTTCAGAAGCTGTGATTCCTCTCAGAAGCATGCCCGAAAGGACACTTTTGTCATTGTGATGCCAAGCAAAGACTTACCTATTTGCCAAGGCTACCCCCTCCCCCCCAGTAAATTAGGCCTAGATGTTTCTGGAAAACCTGTATTTATGTTTGGGCATTCCTAACTGTGAACGTTTGCTAGCACTGGTATTTTGATATCTTTAGATGGTGCTATTTTTGTCTTACGTCAGCGTTTTGATTAAATACCGTAAATAAATATAAAGGAGGAACCAGAGTAGACCTGCTTAGCTTCAACAAAGTGGGTCTGTGCCTTCAGACCATAATCTTCACGATCATCTTCAATGTAGGAGCCCATGTGTGAACAAGTGCCCCCATGTCGCTTTCCACATAGTTGGGTGGGGCATCTTATTGTGCTGGTGTCCCAGTATTCACACATAGGCTTCTACACTGCAGACAACCACACAAGTGTGTGACAGTCAAAAGATGGAGCATCAGCACACCTGATGCCTTGTGTCAGGGCTCCACATCACTGAAGGCAACTTCAGGCTTTTGCTTTTTGAACTTCTGTGTAAGGTGGAAAGAGGGAACTTATATCCTGCATTGTGAGATGGAGCAATTATAAATACATCTGATTCTAAATACATCCTAAATATACGTTCCAGGGAGATGTGCAAGCTCTTCCTTGTGTGATGTGCAGAAACACAAAATTCAGAACTAGAAATCACCCATACTCCCTCTTTTATTGTTTGCGGGCCCACGCGCTAACCCTGTCCTTGGGGCCCCTCCCCCCCTACAAAGGAAGAGACCAGACAACAAGGTATGGGTTCGAATTGGCCACAACTTTATTGAATTCAGATTTCAGATGTAGGCAACCGGGCCTTGGCCTTGGAAGGTATCCCTCTCAACCCCACAGGGGTGGGCTAAAACGCAGTTTCCTGGTGGGTGGCACCTGGCTAGGTGGCTCCGCTCGGGCCCACAAACTCCATCCACCTGTTGGGAAGGGGTGAGCAGGTATTCATTCTCTCAGAACATATAACACCAACCTTAGTCCCATGATATTTTTTTCCACAGGACAGACTACTTTATGTAGAACATCAGGAATTCCACTTTCAAATTAGACTTTTCTGCAGTAAGAATCATAGAATCGTAAAACTGTTGAGTTGGAAGGGACCCGATGGTCATCTAGTCCAACCCTCTGCAATGAAGGAATCTTTTGCTGTATGTGAGGTGTGAAACCGAGAATAAGAGTCGCTCTACCAACTGAGCTATATTATCTCCAGGCTCAGAAGTACTTTAACCAAGGTGACCTCACACACGCACACACACATGAACAAAATCACCACAGGGAAATTTTATTATATTTTTTCCTGAATATAATGTGAGCAAGCCCCAAAATCCATGTCACATAATATTAGCACCAAGCACACTAAATATTATGTCAGCCAGCACACGAAGTTGCTGTCATGTCACCCAGGCTAATGTCATTTACTGTCCGTTCCTTTGGCAGAAGACGGAATGCAATCTGACACTGTGGATTCTGCATATAGAAAGATGTTTGTCCATGCAGCCCAGTATTGTCAATTCTAATTGGAAGTGGCTCTCCAGGGTCTTGGGCAAAGGGTATTTCCCCATCACATGCTACCTGATATTTTTTTCTTTCTTTTTAACTGGCGATGGCACGGACTGAACCTGGGACTTTTGGTACAAAATGCAAACACTCTGCAACTGAGCTGTGGTCCCTTCCAAAGCTATAGTCCTCTCAATATGCTCCACAATATAGTACCAACCAAGTTAAGCAGTGAGTTGGTGTAGCTCAAAAGAGAAACGTTTCCCACCTTAAACATCTTGATACAAAGCCAATATCTAATACCAACCATCAGCACCCAGTCTAAACCTCTGAGCCTCTTGGGCTTGCCAATCAAAAGGTCGGCAGTTCGAATCTCCATGATGGGGTGAGCCCCAGCTCCTGCCAACCTAGCAGTTCAAAAGCACGCCAGTGCAAGTAGATAAATAGGTACCTCTGCAGTGGGAAGGTAAATGGCATTTCTGTGTGCTCTGGCTTCCGTCACGGTGTCCCGTTGTGCCAGAAGCAGTTTAGTCCTGCTTGCCACATGACCCAGAAAGTCCTGCTTGCCACATGACCCAGAAAGCTGTCTGTGGACAAACACCAGCTCCCTCGGTCTGAAAAGCGAGATGAGCGCCGCAACCCCATAGTAACATTTGACTGGACTTAACCATCCAGGGGTCCTTTACCTTACCTTTACCTATAACCCCTGGAGTGTGCAGAATTTCATACAAAAAAAAACACTCTAGCTATAACAGACAATAACAACAACTCCAACGTAAGATATTTGCACATGTCCTTCTAGTCAGGCAACACACAAGGTGATAGACAACATTAGTCATATTCAGACTAGACCAACTGAAATCAACAGAAACAATTACCTTAAGTCCATTGATTTTCATAGGTTTACTCCAAGTAGGACTAGCATTGGATTCCAGTCATGGAATTTCAGTAACTGATACATTGCTTCCTTATTCATGGTTGTTATCTGATTCATTATGAGAGTTCTTGTTATATCTGAAACTTTCCAAACTTTCATTTCTGGGTACGATACCATAACAGCTTTCTTAGTCTCCTGGAGTTGTGTTGCTCAGCTGAATAAACATTAAGGGAGCTTATGATGCAGAAAATATAAAGGACAAGGCAGGCTTTGCTTCATCTGTAATTTCCTGAATTTATTGGAGGTCTCTAAGAGCTCAGTAAATTAACAGCATATTTGCAAATGGCTCCTTTGAAATGATGACAGCTGTCGCTGGATTTATGGCCTCCTTTTATAAACTTACTTTAAGCAGCTCATATTATTAAGCAGGCACCTTGACTATGCAAACAAACCAAAGCTGAATTGCAACCTATCGCGCAAGCCTGGACAATTTGTGACAGACCGGAGCAAATTGGAGACTGCCTCATCTCTCTGCTCCTGTAGCATGGCAAGTGACAGGCAAGTTGACATAACCTAGATTTAGCATTAGGCACAGGCGATGACCATCAGGAATGGTCCTACACTGAAGCAGAATGAGTGGGGCACCCCGGTGGAAGATACTAGGGGCAGAAAGCAGCAGGTTGCTTCATTATGCACTCACCTCCTGAAATTTCATGCCAAAATTTCATGTGCTCACCTAACTTTCCACAAGCTTTGCAGAAATGTGGAAAATTAGGATCTGGGTAAGTGACAAAACAACCACATAGCCAATTTACCTCACATTCAAAGGAGGGTGGGAGCAGTGGCGGAGGAAAGGGGGGGCGGGGAGGAGGGGTACCATCGCGGCTGCCCCTCGGACACGCGCCGCACACACCCCCACCACACCAGGCGCCACGCCTTCACGAGCAGCGTGCCACACACCCCGGGACGTGCACCACGCCCCCGCCTGTTCTCCGCCCCTGGTGTCAAAGCATGCAACTTCGCCACTGGCAGGGAGACACATCCACTTTTAAATAGCGTTCAGGACCCTCCAGACTGTTTTTTGTGTGAGTGTGTTTGTTATGTACTGAGTTGAATAGAATCCAAAAGGCAGCAGTCTGATTGGTCCTAGAACAATAGGATCCAAAAGGCAGCAGTCTGATTGGTCCTAGAACAATAGGATTCAGAATGCAGCAGTCTGATTGGTCCTAGAACAATGCAGCAGTATGATTGGTTGGCAGGAACTACCCAATCATGCTCCAGATAGAAGTGAATCCACAACCTGATTGGCTTACAGCAGAATTCCGGAATTAGCCAATCATGTGCAGCCCACTGTGTAAATAATGTATATAAAGCAGATACTTTGAGGTGACATTCATTCATTCCTCCTCACCACTATGAGCTGAATAAAAAGCATGAAATCACTTTGCGACTCTGAGTATATTTCAGTGTTCCAGAAGTCCGCTCACCCCTTTAGTTGCAGTGGCATTGCAGGACGGCAGAGGCTCCACTGGGGCCCCGATGAGGAAACCATGATTTTGGTTCCCTTCCTGATAGGCAGCGGGGGCATAAGCCCTCACCACCTAACAGGAGCAGGATCCTAGCCTACATCCTGTTTTGACGAATGGGGATGCAGGCTGGGACTTGGGCTGTGCCAGGGGGCGGAGCCAATGGAGAGGGAAGGCTTACCTCAGGTCTGCCCCCGGTCCTTTAAGCAGCCTGCTCCAGGGGCACTACCTGCTTGTTCCTTCATCGGGTTTTTCCACCCCACCCCCTCGGTTTAAGCTGATAGTCAAGGACTTTGCTGTGGCTATGGTGGTCTCTGTACTTTATGGGGGTGGGGTAGGAATTTCTCCACCGGGCAAATTGGGTCTGACCCGGTGGTTTTTGTCTACCGCATAGCAATAGTTACAACTGGGTTGGGCATTTGGGCAATTATTTGACTTGGATGGGGGGGGTTGTATTCTCCGCCTGCCCCTCCAATCTCTGGGGTATTTCGTTAAAGGGATATGGGGGGAGTGGCTAAGTCCGAGTGCCCAGGCAGGGCCAGGGCTGAAGGCACTCTCCC
The DNA here is from genome assembly GCF_027172205.1 of Podarcis raffonei. NCBI lineage: Eukaryota > Metazoa > Chordata > Lepidosauria > Squamata > Lacertidae > Podarcis > Podarcis raffonei. Next base: position 52,727,174 of record NC_070612.1, on the reverse strand, counting down.
AAATGCTGGTTCCCATGGGTCACCCTATTTGATGTAAGTCTTAGGAACCCCCGCCTGGATTGACCACACGTCACTTCTGGCAGGCGGGCCAGAAGTATTTCAATTGCCCCATGCCCAAGCCAAATCTCTTTCACCTGTATCCAATAAAGTTGTGGCCTGTTTTGATCCAAACCAGTCTTATTGGTCTCTTATTTATCTGCATTGGAGACTGGGGAGCACAACCCCTGGACCTGCAACAGGTCATTGACAAAATAAAAGAGCATTTGTGGTGGATTTATACTGGAGTTTCCACACACCCAGGGCAAAGGATGGCTAACTGAAACCCGGTGCGGGGTGTTGGGGGCGGTGCAAGCCACCCAGCAGCACATGCATGGTGGTTTGCCGACGGTGCTGCTTGAGCACCGTTTTCACAGTGGCGGGATCCTCTGCTCACAGCTGCGGTGGCACGATGGTTTCTTGTCACCGCCCCTCAGAGATGGCACCTGAGGTGAACCGCCCCCTTCCTCTGCCACTGAACACACCATGTTGCCCTTGTTAGTTACTCTGTGATATTTCACCAATGTTACCGCATTAAAGGTAAAGGTAAAGGTAAAGGGACCCCTGACCATTAGGTCCAGTCGTGACTGACTCTGGGGTTGCGGCGCTCATCTCGCTTTACTGGCCGAGGGAGCCGGCGTACAGCTTCCAGGTCATGTGGCCAGCATGACTAAGCCGCTTCTGGCAAACCAGAGCAGCGCACGGAAACGCCGTTTACCTTCCCGTCGCATTACTGCCATCCAAAGGGGTCCTCTTGCACTGTAGAACAACAGAAACTGAACAATCTCCCCACTTCCCCACTCAGAACATTTTGTACTGTAAAAAGGTACAGGAATTTAGCAGGAATCTATGGGACATGCACTAATTGAAAATGAACCAGTATGTCCACCCCAAAACAGTACTGAAAGTGGGATTGCATTTTGCTGCTCCAACATGATCATGAACCCAAATAATCCTGAGTCCAGAAGGTAAAGAGCAACCCAAACTGTTTGTGCAAGACAGCCAGTAGTACCTTGACACACAAAAATATTGTTGACGTGTTGCCATTTTTGGAATCATAACGAGACCAACCTGTAAGCTAAATGCCTGGACCTCTGAACAAGATACAAGCAGCATGTGGTAACAGCTGAAAGATTTGCTGACAGTTTGATTAAGGAGTGTAACCATTTTCAGCCCACAGAAAATGTACATGGGGAAAGAAAAGCGATATGATAACATTTCAGAACAAAAACACATTGCTATGGCAACTCCGTGTTTTCCCTGGGGGCTCTTTCTTCTAAGAAATGTTATAAGTGCACACTGCTAAATTGCAGGGTCTCTGTGCATACTTTGTCAGGAAGAGAAATGAATATTAATAAGGATTCACACAGAAAGGCAGCTTTGCAAATAAGCTTTGCCCAAAGATGTGGGCGGCTTTAAAATTGCTGCCTAATTTTCTGAAACAAACATGGGCAGAAATTTCTTTTTAAGGGTTCAAAAGACTGCCGTATTCCTCCGTAATCTTGTGGACCAAAGTTAGGATTGCTAACTCTTCAGTATTTTTAGCATTCTTGCCTTGCGTTGGGGTCAGGTATTTTGTCCCAGCAACTTGGAGCTATCTGTTTCATTTCCTGTTGACACCACACCCTTAACTAACAGAACCTGCCTCTTGATATACTCAGATTCAATCAGAACCCTCAACCCTGAACCAACAAAGACGTAGTCAACTCTCACTGCTAACCCAGCCTTCCCTGACATGGTACCTTCCAGATGTTTTAGACAATTACGGCTCCAGCTAACATGGTAGGAGATAGTGGTAGTCCAAAATATTTTGAGTGCACCAAGTTAGGGAATGTCACACTCACAACCAGTGTTGTTGTTTTTCTGGGGGGACGCATACCCCTAAACATTTTGTGAATCTTGATACTTTTGTCCCTTTACTGTACTGTATTTTTCCGTGTATAACACAACCCCTATTTTGGAGGAATCAAATTTAAGAAAATGGAGGGAGATGGCCCAAAGTTGTTGAGCTTTCGTTGTGGGAGGGAATGCAAATGCTGACAATCGCTCGCATCGCAGAAGCCAACAAGCGCCTGCCTGCTCACATACAGCAGTTGGCAATCGAATGCCCAATTGCCGCAGCGCCAGCCAATCCACAGCAGCACTTGCCGCAGCAACCAATCACCCACCCCATTACCACAGCAGCAGCCAATCCAAAGCAGCCCTTGCCACAGCCATCAATCACCCATCAAATCACCTCTGACAAGCTGCAGCTCGCGGCTGCAACCAATCACCCGTCCCCCTTTGCACTATTCATGTATAAGACAACCCCCGGTTTTAAACATAATTTTAGAGTAAAAAAGCCTCATCTTATACATGGAAAAGTACGGTATTTATTTTCCCCAATTTGAACTATAAAATGGTGATTTTCTTGAGTCAAAATGAGAGTACCCCTAAACATTTTTAATAAAAAACGCACTTCTCCCAACTCATCCCTGACTCTATCCATTAGATTGGAGTTGTTTGTTTTCTAATTCACAAGCTGCCATTGACCACCTTAGCTATAGTTCTTCAATGTTCTCCAGAGGTCTTCTGTTATGTGTCCTCTCCCAGTCATCAATGTGAGTAGATTGGCAAACCAGCCACAATATTTATATGGGTATATCTGTCTCTGCGAGTGCAGCAGTTCAAGTGTTTTCTGCTGAGCAATGCATTTTAATTTTTGCTGGTGCAGCAAATCAGTTGTGTTTTTCAAGTTTTTAATCTGCATTTCTCATGACAGGGTCATATGATCAGTATTATTTTCTGCGGCGGCCACAGTTTTCAGTTAGTCCCTAATGAGTTATGTCAGCCTATGCTGACACAGTTGTTTGCATAGGACCACGTTGTGATCGGTTGCTCCAGATCGGGTTTTCCAACCTAGATGTCGCTCAGCATGAACTCACCAAAGCTAGTGTAGCCAGAAGCCATCATGAGCTGTCTAAAAACGGCAGCTCACATGGTTTACAAAACACTCAGTCATGTGAACAGTCATGTGTGAGAATCAGTTATCAACACAAGAAAATGCATGGAAAAGGAGAGGCTAAAAGGCCAGAGAGTTTATGCTCACTTTATATGTATTTTAAATTAATTGTTAATTGTAGAATTGTCAGTGTTGTTTTGCAGTAATATTGTACCCCATGATCTATATAATAATTATTTGTTATTGATATAAACTGCTTATTTTCTGTCATCTGCTTTGAGCACAAATATTTGTGGGAAATTTGGCATAGAAATAAATTACTATGACTAAGTTGATTATGCCTGGTAGTTGGTGACTTGGAGAGAGAGAAAGAGTTCAGCCACAACTGAAAAAGCATTAGATAAATAAGAGTGTATATTAATAGATGTGGGTGGGAATTGGATATGAGTGACAGAGAAATTCTTCACCGACTTGGATAAAAAATCGAATCCAGAGAAGAACTCAATGCTATAATGCGCTCCACCTTTTTTATTTTTTATTTTTTTCTATCTATCATCTATCTATCTATCTATCATCTATCTATCTATCTATCTATCGTTCTATCTATAACAGATCACAAAAGGGGAAGTCGGATAAGAGTAAAAGAACACAACGCTGGTAAGATGATGATGATGATGATAAATTATTATTATTATTATTATTATTACTACTACTACTACGATCTGGCTGGGTTTCCCTAGCCACTCTGGGCGGCTCCCAACATAATATTAAAACACAATTAAAACATCAAACATTAAAAACTTCCCTAAAGATAGCAAGAAGCAGAAAACAATGCTCACTTTTAAAGAAGTTCATTGTAAAGTGATGCCTTTTTGTGTGTAAATAGATTGGTACAAACTAGTCCTTATGTGTTTCCTTTTTTAAGCCTGAAAATACTTTATATTTTATATTCTCCAAGTTGGGGGTGCACAAGTTCCATGGACTTCGCTTCTCCCTCTCATCCCACCATGACTGAAGCCAGCAAAATGCATTAAAAGGCTGCATGAGAACATAGCCTTGGAGCAAAATGCAGAAAGGCATGGCAAACATTTTGTTTTAATTAGGAGAGAACTGAAGGCAAAGTATAATATATACAGTAAAGGGGGGGAGCTTTGTTAATACAGCTGCGGTTATTGAGAAATCAATGTTTGAACAGAAGTTGTGTTTATTCAGATGCATATATTTCAACAACAGTAATAACAGACTTTCATTTAAATACTCTCCACATTACTTAGGTAAACAGGCTGTGCAGCTGGTCTCCTATTTGTGCTGCATGGGATTAAATTTCAGTAAATCCCGCAAACAGCATTAGTCCCTGGAAGCTTTACAATCATACTAATAGCAAAATGATTATCTTCTGCGTTGCTGGGGTTCACATCTCTTCCTTCCCTCCCATCAACATATTAAATATGTTTTATTGTGCAACACGGTAAATATAATGAACAGCTGGATCAAGCATACCCGCCACAGACTTCCTAGATGTGTGTTTTTTTCGGTGTTTTGTGTGTGGCGCATCCCAGATTAATGCTGTGTGTGTGTGTGTGTGTGTGTGTGTGTGTGTGTGCTGTGTTGGTGCTCCTGCTGGCAATCTCACTTCCCTGTGTGTGTCACTGACGTTTTGTGAAATGGGATGGGCAGTGACCATCTGTTACCTGGGCTCAGCATCAGAAAGAAATACTGTGGACGGACAGACTTGAGTCCTGTCCTTTTCCTTTTACTCTCTTATCTTTTTTTTATTATTATTAAATATTTATTAGCATTTTCAAAAAACAAACAAGAACAAAAAATAAACAGAACAAAAGAAAAATACAAAAATACATAACAAAATTAAACAACAAAGGAGAAATAGAAAAAACACATAAAGTTACTGATACTTATTGTTCTTAACCTTATTTCTCAGACCTCCTCACACCTCCCCTTCTTGTATTCCAATTTAAATTGTCAGTTCAGCAAGTCCTTAACTTATTTCTTTACCTTAACTTATACATTTATTCTAACATACCATTATTTTACTTTGCTTCTTTTTTCCATTTCCTCCATTTATTTTTAACAATCTTATTTTCAATTAATTTAAAAAAGAAGAAACCAATTTTACCTTATTAAAAACACACATCAATACTTATACCTCATTAGTTGTTCTTAAACCTTTTTCCTAAAGTCGACCAAAATTTCCCTTCCACGATTTACCCAATTTCCTTACCACTAATTAAAAAAAAAAAAAAAAACAAATTATCCTTATGTGCCCTTTGGATTCCCAACCTCCACCCACCCTTTTCCCGGTTCCAGTCCCCGACCAATGTCCATCAGTCTTTATGTTATTTATTTAGCCTGGAGACCTCACATCTGAGGCCCTTTTATCTCTCTCAGTTCCTTTCTGCCGGTCTCTTTGATGGTCCTTAATGTTAAACCCCAAGTCTCGGAGGGGGTCCGGCCCAGCAGAATCCTTGTTGCTTCCAGCCAGTCTTCCATACTTAAAAGCAAAGCCTATGGGGGGCTCCAACTCTTGTTTCAAATTTCTTACAGATCCAGATGTCCCCAAGGCTCCAGCTTTCACCTTCCGCAGATTTGTAATCCTCAGGTCTTCAGATCTCCTCCAAGGGAGATCTCTCCATTTTCCAGACTCCCATTCAGACCAGGCTTTCCACATCCAATTTTTATTGTCCTTTTTTATCATCATGTCAGGCCTCATATTGTAACTCTCCTTTAACTCCTGCACATCTCCTGCTTCTCCTTCATTTTCTTCAAAAACAGCACCTTGCTCCATCATTTCTGCACTTTCAGTTTCATTTATTTGTTCAGTTAAGTAGGCTTCCTGTTTCAAGTCCTTATCAGGCTCAAAACTGTTGTTTACTGTCCAGTGTAGTAGTGATACCTTTGTAGACAAAACATTGTATTCATCTTTCAAGTTTCCCAAGAGAGCGAATGTTCTGTCCAGTTCTGCTTGGAATTTACGTACTCCAGTCATTTTTGTAAATTTTGTATCAGCCCTCGTTGTTTTCAACAAAGTTGTACCAAATAAACCAACAAAAACAGCAGAAACAATGTTCTCTTTTTCCAGCTGGCAACTAGCTGACTAGCAGCTCTCTTGACAGCTGTCAAAATCTTCCATGCAACAGACTTTCTCTTAAGACGTTCCCGGGTCTCGGGGGGGGGTGAAGTTTCAGTCCCCAAATTCTTTTTATCCTCCAGTAAATCCTTATAGTGTCAAAACCGTGAAATCAAGATCTTTTCACTAAAAAACAGGTTCTCTCGACCTTAGTTGCCCAGTCCTTTGCTTTAAATTGTTTACAAAGAGGGGGGGGTGACTTCCTTTTTAGCCCCTTCCCGCTCGTTCCAGATCCAAAATTAAATTTTTTAACGTTCCAATCTCCGTATTACTCACGGGTTTATATTTTAGAGTCCAATCGGTCTTGGAAGAAGTTGGCGCTCTCTGTCAATGGCTTGCGGCTTCACTCCGTAGGCGAGGGAGTACTCTCAGCACCACGCCTCACCCTGCCTCCGTTCCGAAGCCTTTAAAAAGGCTCCGTCGCGGATTGGGGGGGCGCAAATGGTGCCCGCCGAGTCTCTGTGTTCACAGGCATCCGCGCCTGTGATTTTAAGGGTCCCCGCTTCGCCGCAGCGGCCAGACCCAGACGCTACGGAGCCGATTCCCTCCGGAGCTCGGACGGAGTCCGCCATTAAACAATGGCGCCAACCCGGAAGTCCCCTTTTCCTTTTACTCTCTTATCTTTACAGATAATTCGGTAACAATGCCCTAGAGATGTGGACCAATGAACTGGTGACAGACTGACAAGTCCTCAGAGATACTGAAAAAAAGAAAGAGCTTGAGGGGAACCACTCCCCCTGAAAAATTAGAGTGTTTACAGCAATGGTTCCCAACCTTTTTTTGGCCATGCCTCACCTAAGCCAGTGTGGTGTAGTGGTTAAGTCTCGTAATCTGGGGAACCGGGTTCGCTTCCCCGCTCCTCCACATGCAGCTGCTGGATGACCTTGGGCTAGTCACACTTCTCTGAAGTCTCTCAGCCCCACTCACCTCACAGAGTGTTTGTTGTGGGGGAGGAAGGGAAAGGAGAATGTTAGCCACTTTGAGACTCCTTAAAGGGAGTGAAAGGCGGGATATCGAATCCAAACTACTACTCCTCCTCTTCTTCTTCTTCTTCTTCTTCTTCTTCTTCTTCTTCTTCTTCTTCTTCGCATCTCTAGAATCCTGATGAACACACCACCAGCCCATGACATATATTTCTTATTATTCAAAAAGTGAACTCCTCTTCACGTGAAGCAAGCCTAAAAGGCTGTTGTTGTTGTTGTTGTTGCTTAGTCATTTAGTCATGTCCAACTCTTCGTGACCCCATGGACCAGAGCACACTAGGCACTCCTGTCTTCCACTGCCAGGAGTGCCTGGCGTGCTCTGGTCCATGGGGCTCACAAAAGGCCATTAACTTGATCTAATTATTAATTATTAAGGATGTCAATCAACATCTGATGATCTCCTTCTACCGGTCAACAATAGAAAGTGTCCTTTCATACTGCATCATGGTGTGGTACACTGGTTTGACATCAACTGATAGGAAGTGCCTACAGAGGGTGGTGAACACAGCACAAGATATTATGGGCTGTCCCGTGAATCTGCTGGATGAAATAGCAGAAGAACGTTGCCTCAGGAGAGTGAGGAAAATTCTCAGGGATGATTCACACCCTGGCCAGCACTTTCTTGATCTCCTGCCCTCGGGCAGAAGATATAGAAGCATGATTAGTCGCACCAACAGGGTAAAGAACAGCTTCTATCCGTGGGCTGTTAGGCTGCTGAATGAAAAGATAACAACAGGGCAACTGACTTTCGGGTTTTGTGGGTGTGCGTCAGTAAACGAGGGGAATTAAGACTAAGAGAGTTGAGTGGGGGGTGCTCGTATAATCTCACTGTATACAAGTTGTACAAGTGACAATAAAGTATTTCAAATCTAACTCATTAGATTTACCCCCCCCTTAAAATTACCCCCCCCTTAAAAATCAAATTGCCCCCCTGTGGGACATGTGCTCTACATTGGGAACCACAGGTCTAGAGTAAAGGAACTTCTTCCTAATTGCAGGACTAACATGTCAAACACACTGGTAAGGGGCTGGTTCTAAGAAAGGAAGACAGTCAGAACCAATATTTCCTCTCAAGGGTTTATCAGGCAAGGCAGGCTCCCCATGTGAGGATGAGTTAAAACATGGTGTCTTCCTTCAACTGGAATGTGGACACCCAGGAAGGCCACAGAGTGTGGTGCGCTGGTGAGGTGATTTGTAGGCTGAAAGAAAGAACACCTACAAACAGCCCTTGCCCATCTCAAATGGAAGATGGGCACAACAACAAAACAACCTGCACCTCACCTTAGATGAATATCTCATCTATTTTTCTCTTTCTTCCTGGATGCAATTTCTTTTCTCATTAATTTTTGAAGATTTTTTTTAAAAAGAAGAGTGGGAGAAAATTTCCGCACAGGTCCAACAAATTTCATGCTAACCTCATGGTGCTGATCCCATACAATACCACCCAAAAGTCTTCATGCTGGTTCAGAGAGGCCACAAATCAAAGAGAGATACTGAAATGGTATAAACCCTTCAGCTCACAGTTTCCCTCACTCTCTCAGCCCCGGAAACTCCTGAGTCCACATTTGTTGAACTAGTATTTGAATGGGTTAAATGAGAAAGAAGCCTGGAATTTATTCACACTCTGACCATAGTCCTTATACTAATTATTTTATTGCACTCAACAGGAGTCCATCATTAGCAACGCAGAGCCCAACAAGATGGTACAAATTATTGTGCACTGAATCAGTTATTTTGGTGATATGGTGAACTAATAGGATTGGGGGGGGGGTTGTTATTCTGTATCATAGACAGCTCTTTCCAAAGTAAACATTAAAAGAGTTACCTAGAATTACTGCAGGCTGCTCTGAATAAGCTATAATTTTCTTCTTAATTAACGTTTTGCGGAAGGACGCACAATGAAAGCAGCCGGAATGGAATTCTCTCCTCAGAGTTCTTTTCTTGTTTCATGTGACACTGAAAACAAGGCAGAGGAAATTGCTATTTGGTAAACAGAGACATAACTGGTTTTTTATTTTATTTTTTTTAAAAAAACCTCTGATCACAAGAACAAAGAAACTCTTCAGAGCATGAATTTGGGAACTCTTTCAGCACTAAGGGCCACGTTCTATAAATGCCCATGTCAACTTTCTGAAGGAAGAGCAAGGCACGTGAGAAAACAGGGAAGAAGGTCCCAGGTTCAGTTCCCGGCCTCTCCTGGGAAAGACTCACTCCATGAAACCCTGGACAGCCACGTCAGTGTAGATCCAGTGGTACCTCGGGTTACATACGCTTCAGGTTACATACGCGTCAGGTTACAGACTCCGCTAACCCAGAAATACCACCTCGGGTTAAGAACTTTGCTTCAGGATGAGAACAGAAATTGTGCTCTGGCGGCGCGGTGGCAGCAGGAGGCCCCATAGGCTAAAGTGGTGCTTCAGGTTAAGAACAGTTTCAGGTTAAGAACGGACCTCCAGAACGAATTAAGTACTTAACCCGAGGTACCACTATACTATTGAGCCAGATGGACCAATGCCAGATGGAGCCAGTGTGGTGTAGTGGTTAAGAGCAGTAGACTTGTAATCTGGTGAACCGGGTTCGCTTCCCAGCTCCTCCACATGCAGCTGCTGGGTGACCTTAGGCTAGTCACACTTCTCCGAAGTCTCTCAGCCTCACTCACCTCACAGAGTGTTTGTTGTGGGGGAGGAAGGGAAAAGAGAACATTTGCCGCTTTGAGACTCCTTAGGGTAGTGATAAAGCGGGATATAAAATCCAAACTCTTCTTCTTCTTCTGACTTAATGTAAGGCTGCTTTCTATTTCCCTCTCTGTGGATTAAATGATTTGGCAACACTGCTGCTTATGCAAAGAAGCTTGTAGTCAGGGGCATAGAATGGGGGAGCGGGGGGGCGTAGCCCCAGACACACCATTTTTAAAGGCTGAAGCCAGGCACGCACCCCAACATAGGGATCAGCATCCTGCCCTGCCTGCCACAGGGGTCTCTGGGCCTCGGAGCCTGGCTGTCAGGGACCGTGCTGAGGAGAGCTGCACTGATGAGGAATGGTGGGAGTCACTGGAAGAGAGAGGGTTAACAGGTTCACAGTCATTGGACAGCATTCATCCACCACCCTCCCCAAGGTCGAGAAGAGCTCAGAAAGTTTTAGGACAGAAAGCGCAGAGGGTACAAGCTCAGATTACAAGACGTGGGAGTGACGTAGATTAATAGGGACGGAGGGGGTAAACCTTAATTGGGAGCACCGCCATTTCTAGGGAGATGTGTCATTTTGTCTCTCACTGTGGTTATTATCTAACTGGTAAGACGTTCCTTTTGTTTGATCTTCTTATTTACTGCTACGAGGGAGGAAGCCAATTCCCTGGTGCCTCACTCTGGCCTGGCCTCACTGCTATGGCTCTGGCCCCCTCATGAAAAGGCCATCTGGCCAGCATTGGCGAGGGGATTTGCCCACCAAGGGCCATGTCAGTCAGCGGGGCTGCTCTGTGCACAGGTGGGCAGGGTGCCCCTCTTGACTCCAGTGATGAGTGCTGAGCTGGCACGCGGGGTCCACGAACTCTCCATGCCCCATGCTGCTGAGTACTTGCCTGGTGTGGTGGGTTCTGTTGACCCTCCATGCCCCACTCCCAACTGGCACACACACACATGCACACACACCCCGGGTGCCAGAAAAGGACGCAACGCCACTGCCTGTAGTTTCATTCTTTTTATCTACTAAACCTTTCAGTAATGTTAGGCTTTCATTTCAACGCCTTTGAATGGAGCAGGACTTGCAGACGCACATGGAGGCATTAACTGAAAAGAAATGACCGCACTTATTCAAACAATTAATCCTACTTCATTAATGTCAGCTCTTCCTCCGCAGTCACGGGTAGACTATTTTATAGCTGTTACGTAACTAACATGAAGCTACATCCACAGCAGATGCCAACAGTTCTTTTTCACGTCCCAGATGGACATTTCTGTTATGTACTTTCCACTTGACCTGAAAAAGAGAGAGAGATTACAGAGAGTATAAGTACATAGGACAAGCTTGGGGGCTTTCATCTGGATAAACGCAGTGCAATAACTATCTTTGAGCCTGCGTGTTAGCTTACACATGAAATTTGCACGAAGTCACATGCCAGTGGATGACAATGGCATGAGCATCTTTTGGACAATTTACACCATCCCTGCCAAATGATCCTTCTTTTTTAAAAAAAAATATATTAATAATCAAATTTTCAATTTTACAAACAAAACAAACATTTTACATACCATTGAATATCCAACAACTTCCCTGGTTCATTTTATTTACCTTCTCTTCCTGCATATTTTATTAAAACCATTTTTGTCAGTTCTCCATTTTTACAATCCCTCAAACAATAATTACACTGTTGATTTTATCTTAATGCTACCAGTGTTTTTAAGTGGATGTGTTGTACTAGGATAGGGCTGGGGAGCCTTTTGGGCTCCAGAGGGTGGGGCAGATCTTGATGAGGCCCCGCCCTGCAGGCCAAATTTTGACAGGTTGGTGGGGACCATCAAATGATTGGCTGATGGGTTGACACCCACGGGTTGACCCACCCACCCATCATGACATGATTGGTTGATGGCTTGCCCCACCCACCTGTCAGAATCCTTTGTGCCTGAAAAGCCTGTCCAGCCTGTCCTCTCAACCTCCAAATAGAATATTGTAAAGATCAGGTTAAGGTGGGTTTTCCAAGCCTCCCTCCTTCCAAGCTCCGCAGCCAGAGTTTGAAATGAGGGTTGGGAATTGAAGTAAACAACATCTGGAGGGCACTATGTTGGCTACCCCTAGAAGAGGGTGTGTGTGTCTTATACCAGGATACAAGTATGCAAGGGTAACTTTGTTTTTATCTGTGAAATATTGGAGAATGCAGTTGAATCAGGTTTTGTCGGAACGGTGTGTGCTGTACAGGCTCATTGTAATGCTTCAGGCCCTGGCATCTTGAACTTCAAGCACTGCATATATTAGAAACGTAACCTTGAGTAATTAGCTGAAAATGAAGTCCCGAGAACTACCTGTGGAGAATACAAGCCACTGCTTACATTTATAGCCCGTCGTTCTGCTTCCCAGAGACAGAAATAAGAAGCTCAGAAATGCCAATCAGCAAACCACACAACTGGAAAAACAGTTCCCCACGCAGTGAAACACAGGAACAGTAATTTCACACTCCAGAGAATGGGGTGAGGAGAAGAGGCTACAGGTGGACCACATTTTTAGAAAATTGCTTATCTCATTTTTATTTTCAGTTAATGGGCTCAGGACTTTACAAGCTTTGTCCTATATATTTGGCAAAGTGCACTTGCTACTGATTTGCTTTGCTCAAACTCAGAAATGCATGAACCAGCCACTGAGTAATTACAGTTCTTCTTCTGATAGTGAAGCTATACCTATATATATCATTTCTGAATCCCCTTACACGTATATGTCCCAAGGCAATTTACAGACATAGCCTTAGAAACAACAAAAATTATTTTTAAAAGAGCACAGTAACAACTGGATATACATTTTAAAACAGCAAGAATGAACACCTAAACAGAGACCTTTTCATCTAACTCATAAAGGGTGAGTGGATCTGCTTCCATCTACGACTGTTTAATTATCTGTCCTAGGATGTTTCCTTATATCGACGTCAAGCTGACCGGTCTGTAGCTGTCTGCATTTTCTTTCCCCTTATTTCTGAAGATGGAAAAAAGAACTTGCTTGCCTCCAGTCCACAGGGTCCTCACCTGCTCTCCAACAATGCACAAACATTATAGACAGAGGCTCTGAGATTGCATCTGCAAGTTCCTTTAGTACACTTGGATGCAAAGCTTCAAATAGCCTCTGCCATCATATGTAACATATGCCACTGCTCATAAAGCAGCTGATTAATAGATTTAATTATCCTCCTCTAGCTTTTGCCCCGAAGCTCTGCAGTGTAATAGGATGCTCACACTGATATCATCAACAGAGAAGGAAAACGTTCGAGAAACTGGAAGACGTGTCGGCACAGCACTAGTTATAAGGGCTATAGCAGGGGTGGGGAACCTCTGCCCCCTCCTGATGTTGTGGGACTCCATCAGTCCCAGGGAGCTTAGTCAATGGTCAGGCATGGTGGAAGCTGTAGTCTAACAAACATCTGGCAGGCAAGAAATAGCTCATCCCTGGTCTATGGGCTCCTGGCATGGCACAAGATGGGCCTTGTAGGCCAATATCAGCTGATATGGTGACCTACATCCATCCTGTCTCTCTCCCCCCGTATATATGTGTGTGTGGTAGAGACTGCAGTCTTGATTTCACATCCTTCAGGACCTAGAACTATTCCAAGGAAATGAAGGTTGTGACTGTTGTGGTTGCTTAGGATGGGGCTGAGCACCACCATCCATTTTCATGCTGCTGACCAACAACAGGGTGGTGTTGATTTGGGGCACTTAGGGAACTAAGCCCAGGGCCCACATCAGACCTGGTCCTGGCCAGAGTCCACAGCTGTGCCCTTCAGATGTTCACGAGAATGCAGAATAGCACACAAAAATGAACTCTGCACAATCCCAGAAGCACCATGTATGTGTTATTTATTTCAATGGGAGTTGGGCTAAGATTGAGCACTCACACCATGGGTCTGCTGGTCCAGAAATTGCTGGTGTGGAAGTCATGGGTAACATCCAGCTCACTACATGATTTTGTCTGGGTTCCATGAGCCTTTCTGTTTCTGCCCAGTCTGCTGATTCCAAGATTTGTTCCCCTCTTCCCCTCTGCCTCGAAGGGACGCGGGTGGTGCTGTGGTGTAAATCAATGAGTCTTGGGCTTGCCAATCGGAAGGTCGGCGGTTCGAATCCCCACGACAGGGTGAGCTCCTGTTGTTCGGTCCCAGCTCCTGCCAACCTAGCAGTTCGAAAGCATGCCAGTGCAAGCAGATAAATAGGTACCGCTCCAGTGGGAAGGTAAATGGTGTTTCCGTGTGCTGCTCTGGTTTCACCAGAAGTGGCTTAGTCATGCTGGCCACATGAACCATAAAAACTGTCTGTGGACAAATGTTGGCTCCCTCGGCCAGTAAAGCGAGATGAGCACCACAATCCCACAGTCGTTCGTGACTGGACTTAACTGTCTGGGGTCCTTTTCCTTTATCTCCCCCCCCCCCACCTCAGTGGTAGGAAATTGAGTTTATCATCCTTGAATTCTGAACATCAAATATTATCTAATTTTGGATATTAAATAACAAATGTTATCCGATAGCACCAGATACCAAACTATAATACCCTAATTAGACATTTGGCTGATATTCAGCATTTTCAGAGAGGAATTTCAAAACGTATTTAGGGTGTGTACAGGTTTCAGTTCCACAATCAACAATTAATTGCTATTATTTTGTTACACAGGAACATCTTTCTGTACAAATTATGTACAGCAGCAATGTAGTCGGCGTTCACTTTCTCTGTGAAGCGTTCTTTAATTGTTGCAGGTTTTCATTCCAGGTCATCATGGAAAGCTATAGAAATGTACTAGAGAAATAATTAGTGCTTTTTTTTGCTTTCAACAGTTTCTGGGAATACTCTATAAATAGTGTTCAATCAACACCATCTCATCGCTCCAAGTTGGCTCCAAGTTGGCTTCACACGTCGTCACGACGTCTACCATGTAAAAAGTGTTTATGATAGCACAGGTGAAATAGTTCCACACAATAGTTGCTGGTTCCCCCCTCCAATTTGAACACAGTATGTACAGCCCAGCTCACACCCAGGAAAGTTGGAACACTTAGATACACAGCCCAGTCCTACACACATTAACTTGAAAGCAGAGATGCTAGAACTCCTTTCCACTTGAGTTGTCTCTGGGCCACTAATTATGAGCTTCCTACACAAATAATAAAAACACACACACCAAGAGTTCAAAAATGGCTCATTAACTTTGACTCCCACATATTCTCACTTGGGAACTGTCGGGAGAAGGATTGTCAAATATCAACATATTACCTAAACTCCTCTTCATTGTGCATCACAAGTCTGGTACCTCGGTTCCTAATTGGCTGCTCAACTGTGGAGGAGAAAGCAGAAACTCCATCAGCATTAGCCATGTTGGTTTTTCTTGCTAGACAGTGGGCTGCTGCTGAGACAGAGCAGGTGCCTTCTGCAACAGCAAATATCCTGCAGTCCCTTCAGTCCATGTGTAAGTGCAGCCTACTATGTAGACACAGGAACAGAGACAGTGGGTGGCAAGTCTGTATTTTTCAGGAGGGAGTAAAAAAAATTTGCATCTTGGAAATGATGGGGAAAGGCACAGAAAAGTGTGGGATGAGCAAATGACGACTGGGAAGATGTGCAAATACTCCACGAGGAAATCAGGAGCAATGCCTCATAGTAATATAACCACCCTGCAAACAAATAAGAATTAATGCTCAATAAAGGCAGTACATAATCTAAGCACTATGTAGGCTTTTCAGCAAGCAAATCAGTATGAATGCTGAATAACTAGGCCAACTGGAGGAGCCCCAATACTTCAGGAAGAAACATCAAGATTGAATAAGAAAGCCTGGGCTGAGGAATGCCAGCCATGCAGGCACAGAAGAGAACTTCAGTTTGGGGGGGAAATGCGTCTGAAAAATTACAAATGGAGTAAGAATTTCAGGACAAGAGTGCCAAGTATCATAAGCAGTGAAAATATGTATTACAAGGCTGTTATTTGTTACCTTTGTCAGCAGTTATCCTTATAAGTAAAAGGTAAAGGTAAAGGGACCACTGACCATTAGGTCCAGTTGTGGACGACCCTGGGGTTGCTGCGCTCATCTCGCTTTATTGGCTGAGGGAGCCAGCGTACAGCTTCTGGGTCATGTGGCCAGCATGACTAAGCCGCTTCTGGCGAACCAGAGCAGCACACGGAAACGCCGTTTATCTTCCTGCCGGAGCGGTACCTATTTATCTACTTGCACTTTGACGTGCTTTCGAACTGCTAGGTTGGCAGGAACAGGGACCGAGCAACGGGAGCTCACCCCGTCGTGGGGATTCGAACTGCCAACCTTCTGATCGGCAAGTCCTAGGCTCTGTGGTTTAACCCACAGCACCACCCGCGTCCCCCTTGTAAGTAAGCCGCACAGTAAAATCAGAACATCTCTGAAACTGTAGGCAATGTTATAGTTTGTGATTTTATGTGCTTTATCCTAGGCAATTCTTCTTCTTTTTTACTGATGCAACAAGTTTGGGGGTTGGACCAAAACCCCAAACTCCACAAATTTAAATGCAAAGTCCAATGGGTGTTAAACTTGTTCCACTCCCAAAATATTCTGTATTGGGTTAAAAATATATAGATGACAGTTTTCCAAATGATGATTGACCACTGTCATCACTGTATGTAGTCTTTGGGAAGTTTTACCAGATGTCAAGGAAGATTTTAGTATACACGTACACCCAATCAGAAATCTGAGGGAAGCAGAGAAAAACTTTTCCTTACTCCTAGGAAAATTGCTACTGGGCTGTCAAACACCATTGTCTCAGACAATGGGGCCCAATTCACATCTGTGGAATTGAGCATGTTCCTGGCTAATGGACTAATTAAACATGTCATCCAGCAATGAATGGTTAGGCGGAGAGGATGGTGAGGATGACAAAGGATGCATTGACATGGATTGTTGAGAATGACTGGACCAAATGGCCACATGACGCGTCAACATGTGGACCAGATGAGAGGGCAAACTCCAGTTCCACTACTTCTCTCTGAGAGCAATGGGGATGCTCAAGTGGAAAGAAACAATGAGCCAGTAGCTGTTGCAGAAGTCAGACAAGATATTTTGTGTCTGGACCCTGATAAGGACCAGCATGGTCCAGAACCAAATGAAGTGCTGGGTGGCCCACTATCCGCTCCAATGCATTTCAGCCATCTATAAAGAAGGGCCCTTATCTGCTCCATCATATCCCCTTGTCTCATATCCCCTGGTTCTTCCCATGAAAAACAGCTACTTAAAATGTCTACGTGAGGAACGTGCAGTACCTGACCGGAAAGAGCCAAGGCCAAGCTTCTTCAACCTCGTCCCTCCAGATGTTCTGAGACTACAATTCCCATCATCCCTGGCCACTGGTCCTGTTAGCTAGGGATCATGGGAGTTGTAGGCCAAAAACATCTGGAGGGCCAAGGTTGAGGAAGCCTGACCAAGGCTCTCCACTCCCATGAGATGGCTGAGCTGCCCTTGCAGCCCTGTGTCCCTCACTGTCAGGAATGAGCCAGCTCCAAGAGAAGGCAGACAGGAACAGAGAGGCATTGGTGATAGTCAGGTAGGAGGGAGCTGGCAGCTGCAGAATTCGGCTCTTCCTGACCTTGACGGGGAAGCTGATAAGTCAGTGGCTGAGAGCAGACTAGAAAGCAGTCAAAGCTCACCAGAAGCACAATCAGGCGAAAGAACTCAGAGATAGCCTCTCAGAAAAGGAAGAGGTGGGGGCTAATCCACCAAGTCTGAGGAGTTGGTGAATGGGAGGGTTGCAAGACAGGAAGCAAAACAAGAGATGTAAGGTTCATAAGTTCAATTGCTTCTGGCCATGCCTGAAGACATCTTCAGAAGAGTCATATTGAGTGATGATGCCGGAGGCTTTGTTAGAGCTGTCCGGAGCTATCTGTTTGTTTTTGTAATAAATCCTCCTTTTTAATTAGCTGCACTTACTGTGTTATCAAGCTGGGAACCTGGACTCCTGACACTCACCACCAGTGTTCCAGACTGAAAGCTGACCAGCCTCGCTGATTTATGTGAGTAAATTTAAACAATGAGTGTAGTGAATAGACTAATTTTAATTCAGTAACTCATAATAATAATAATAATAAATTTTCTTTATACCCCGCCCTCCCGGGCCAGAGCCGGGCTCAGGACGTAAGGGTCAGACTGAGTCCAAACCAAAGGCCAGGCGGAACAGCTCTGTCTTGCAGGCCCTGCAGAAAGATGTCAAGTCCCGCAGGGCCCTAGTTTCTTGTGACAGAGCGTTCCACCATGTCGGAGCCAGTGCTGAAAAGGCCCTGGCCCTAGCTGAGATCAATCTAACCACCTTGCAACTTGGGACCTCCAAAATGTTGCCATTTGTGGACATTAAGGTCCTCCGCGGGGCATACCAGGAGAGGCAGTCCTGTAGGTACGTGGCTCCTAGGCCACATAGGGCTTTAAAGGTCAAAACCAGCACCTTAAACCTGATCCTGTACTCCCTGTACTCATGAGAGAAGCTTGAAAAGTAATTGCTTTAGTGCATCCCAGGCTCCCTCCCTGTGAGCTACAAGAGCATTTGGGAGGGTGGTGGCAGCAACTGCGGGAGACCAAGAGCCACTGACAGCACTGCATGGTTGTTCTGTTGCAGTTGAGCAATGAAGAGCGTGTGAGAAGCTTCTCTTGGGCTTCCCCCTTCGTCACACCATCAACAGTAGAGCTCACCCCTGGTATCTTCAGGACTATGAGAGTTTCAGCAGAGAGGTATACCGGTAGTTTATTGACTGCCCTGGCTTGCCATACCATTAACTGCTGAGTTAGTTGTCAGATTGTGAGCAGCTTCAGTTTGCAACCTGCTGAATGGTTTGTTCCATCCACAAATTGTTTTCTATTAAAGGGGTTGTTGTTTTACATCCTCCGGGTGACCTCCTCTTCGTGATATATTTCACATACATACACAAAGCAATGACACGATGCTCTGTTCCTACCTTGTACTGGAACTTTCTGAAACCCGAACAGAAAAATGCGTTTGTGGTTTGGGCATTATGTCGTTTATAGCTAAAAAATGAAATTACATCTAATGGCTCTTTTCCAGGTGTGTGCTAGAGAAAGACAGAGAGGGAGAGTGCATGTGTGGGATTGGTTTTAAAATTACCAAATTGGTTGAAAGCTTCAAAGCATTCATTGTAGGCTCGTAATTCTTTAAATGTCAGTCATGCAAAAGCAACAGAGAATATTCTAATTTTAGAATCCTTTGTCACGTGGGAGATCAGCTCAAACAGAGCAAGAGAGCCATGAACAAGACTTGGAATTCTAAAAAGTGACCTGCGATTGCCTCCCAGCTATATATAACTAGAGATATTTGTCCCATAGCAATGGATGATTGTAAGTTGCCAGAAAGAATTTCCTTCTGCTTCCTGATGATTGATTCCATCTTCCTCTTTTCAGTCTCAGGGAACTGAGCCAAGTTTTTTTTTTAATTAATGATCATATATATATGTATATATGTATGAACATCCTTGGATTTATGAAAATTAGCATCAAGGCTTTAGTGCCTCCGACAACTTCAGTGAATTTATGTGTCATCAAAACTAGGTATAGGGGGGAAATCATTTTTTCAAATTGCTGTTGATTTCAATATGCCTTATCTATAATATGTGGATTGAGAATAGCATCTATAGCAGGACTGGGGGTTCTGTGGCCTTCTAGATGTTGATGGATTACAATTTGCACACCTCCTGGCCATTTGCCATGTTGGCTGGGATTGACAAGAGATCAAGTTTTGGGGAGATCAAGAACAGCTGGAAGATCACCGATTCCGACTTCCGGGTCAGCGCCATCGATTAATGGCGGATTCCCTCTGAGTCTCGGAGGGACCAGCTCCGTGGGATCGGGTCTTGCCGCTGCGGCGAAGCGGGGACCCTTTAAAAATCACAGGCGGGGGAAGCCTGTGAACGTGGGGACTCGGCGGGCACCATTTGCGCACCCCCAATCTGCAAAGGAACCCCTTTAAGGGCTCCGGAGCGGGACGGGAGCAGCGCGGTGCTGAGAGTCGACTGCTTCTTCCGCGGAGCGAAGCCGCATAGCCGTGATCGGAGAGCGCTGACTTTTTCCTGGGACAATTGGATTTCAAAGTAACTACTCGTGAGTAGGAGTAAAAATTGGATTTAAAAGGACTAAAATAAGCTAATTTGAGACCGAAGCGGGAAGGTATAAACAGGAAGTCTGCCTTCCTTTCTTGTAAATAGATCAAAGCAAAGAGACTGTAAAGCGGAAGCTTGGAAAGACATTTTTAAAAAGGCTCAAATCCTAACATCAAGAAAGTGGTCTCCCCTCCAAATTGCAGGAGTGGAGGGGGGAAAGTTTGTGGCTTAATTACCTGCAAAATAAGAGGAAAGGGAAGCTAAAATCCGCTGCCTTAAACCTGGGAACGGACTGCCCCTAGATAAGGAAAGCCGCTCAGTGGAAAGCCTATCGGTAAGCAGAGGACTTTTGACAGCTAGCTCTGCAAAAGAGATACAGTGTTTCTGGACTTCTCCTGGTTTTAAAGTAACTTTTTAAGTGGACTGAAACTGCTATTTTCTTTTTAAGTGAATTGGGGGACTTATTAGGACTATATTTGTACTTTAAAAGTTGCAAGTTCTGGCTATTGTGTCCCCCTAGAGGAGGTTGACATTGTTACAATAACAACTGGGTGGGAAAATTCCTTTTCAAAACAACCTTTCAAACCGTGGGACTGACCTTGGATTCTCATGAGAGTGTTATGGCAGATGGAAAAGCAAAATTAGAGCCGGTGCAAGAAAAGACTACTAGGTCTGGCAGGCAATACCGAACAGACACTGCACAACAGCGAAGGGCCTCAACATCTGGTACATCTGGAATACCAGGGGTTGCTCCCCCACAGGTTAAACCAAAAGTTATGTCATCTGAAGATGTTTTAGCACATGCACTTGGAAAAATTAATGAATCTTTGGAAAATTTAGCCAAGCAAGTAGCTGAGACAAATAAACAAGTATCTGAAGCATCAGTTAAAATTGATCTGAATACTACAAGCATTAATAATTTGGGACAGAAGGTCACTACCAATACACAATCTATTGAAAAATTATTGCAGGAATCTGCTTCGACCAGAAAGATTGCCGAAGAAGCAAAAGACATAGCAACTGCTACTCAAGAGAAGATACTACCAGTATATAAGCAATTGGAGGACCACGGTTTGACATTGTCTGTGATTGAATTGAAAGATAAACAAAAGAATTTAAGAATTAGGGCGGTACCAGAACGTGAGAAAGACAATTTGGCTGACTTTCTTACACAGGAATTTACAGATTTTTGGCAACAGGACTTGGGCAAGTAAGAATTTAAGATAGTGAGTGCATTTAGACTTGGAAGAGGACAAAGGAGGAACAAGGTGAGAGACTGTTTGATTACTTTCCAATCAAAGGAGGAGAGAGACAAAATTTTGAATTTGCACTATCAAAGGACTTTGGAGATTGATGACTCAAGAGTGGAGATATTCAAGGATATCCCAAAACATCTTTTGGATTTAAGGCTTAATTACAGTGACCTAGTTGCCCTGCTGAGAAGTAATAGAGTTCTTTTTAGGTGGGAATTTCCTCAAGGACTATCCTTTAAATACAAAGGAAGAAAGATAAAAATAAGATCAGTCAACAACAAAGACAGGTTTTTGAAAGACCACGAAGAAGATTTACAGAAAGAAGCGGAAATCAGAGAAGTGCCAAGAGCATTGGAAAAAGGAATACTAGACATAGCAAACTTATCCTTTGGATTACATGGCCCAGAGAAAGAGACACCACCGACAGAACAAGAACAGACACTCGGAGCAGTTGGAGGTAAAGTGAAGTAACCCCACCATGGCTCTGCAACTTTTAAGTTGGAATTGTAATGGCCTTAACTCCCCTCGGAAGAGAAAAAGTGTTTTTCACCTACTAAAAAAGCAACAATTGGACTTGATTTGCCTACAAGAAACCCATGTAACAAGGCTACACAGGAAAATACTCATTAACAAGAGATTGGGACAGGAGTTTATTTCATCGGATAAAGTTAAAAAAAGAGGAGTTGTGATATATGTAAAGGAGAGACTATTACCGAAATTAATTTTTAAAGATGAACAAGGAAGATTTTTGGCAATTGAAATTCAAGTTCAAGGAGAGAAATTTTTGATCGTAGGAATTTATGCACCGAATGAGGGGAAATCTGAATTCTTTTGGACTTAGAAGGTTTTGGACTTAGAAGGTTTTGGACTTAGAAGGTTTTAACAACGTTTTTAGTTGGCATTCATATTTGTGGTATGACAAGGTTAAAGCACATAAAGCATTCAAAAACCATATTGTCAGGAAAGCATTGTTCAAAGTTTGGATAAGATACAAAGATTTATTGGAAAATAAAACCCCAAGGTGGTTGTCACCAATGGAAGCGAAGGCTCAGAAAAAGTTCAATATGGGGGCCAAATGGCAGAAATATTGGGAAATTTTGGAATAGGAGAGAGATAGACTAAAACTGCAGAGCTTTGAGAAACTAAAAAACAAAGTGCGAGATTGGCTACACTATTATCAGATAATGGAGGCATATAATTTGGACAAGAAAATTGGCTTCCAGGTGGAAAAATCAAAATTAGAAACAGAACTGTTAGAACCCAAAACTAAGATCTTGTCAAAGATGTATAACTTGCTGTTGAAATGGAATACTCAGGATGAAACGGTGAAATCTGCTATGATTAAATGGGCACAAGATGTTGGTAATAACATTATGTTTGCTGACTTGGGAACAGTTGTGGACCACAGGTATGAAATTCACGGCATGCAATGCCTTAAGAGAGAATATTATGAAAATGACATACAGGTGGTACATGACCCCAGTCAAGCTTGCAAAAATATATCATTTGCCCGACAATAAATGTTGGAAATGTAAAGAAACTGAAGGTACATTCTTTCACCTTTGGTGGACGTGCCCAAGAATTAAGGCTTTCTGGGAAATGATCTACAATGAAATGAAAAAGGTATTTAAATATACTTTTCTGAAGAAACCAGAGGCCTTCCTTCTGGGCATTGTCGGCCAATTGGTGCTAAAGAAGGACAGAACGTTTTTTTTATGTATGCTACAACAGCAGCAAGAATACTTATTGCAAAGTATTGGAAGACACAAGAACTACCCACTTTGGAAGAATGGCAGATGAAGGTGATGGACTAATATGGGACTGGCAGAAATGACTGGCAGAATCCGAGACCAGGGAGAAGAGTCGGTGGAAGAAGATTGGAAGAAATTTAAAGATTATCTACAGAAATATTGTAAAATTAATGAGTGTTAGAATGATGTTGGATTGAAATTAAGTGGTTTCCAGCTGTAATGCTTTAAGAGAGAAAAAAAGGATTATAAATAGGTAATAATATAATGGTAAGGATTTGCTGAACTAACAATTTGGGGTGGAATACAAAAAAGGGAGGTATGAGGAGGTCCGGGAAAAAAGTTAAAAGAAAATAAGTAATTGAAAATGTATGTGTGTTTTTTTTTCTTTTTTCTAAAAAGTTTCTTTATTCTGTATGTTTGTTGTTCTGTTTTTTCGTTTTTTCTTTTATTGTAATATTATAAAAAATCTTAATAAATATCTTATTAAAAAAAAAAAGGAAGATCACCCATTCCTCATCCTTGACCTACATGCCAATCTTCCTTCCTTCCTGCAAAATTAACTGGATTCTGGAATATCTTTGTGAGATAAAAAGGGAACAAAAAAGCTTTCTAGGCAAAGCTGGAGCACAACTGAAGCAACACATATTTTTGTATTAAATATGAAATTGTCACAATACAGTGGTACCTAGGGTTAAGTACTTAATTCGTTCCAGAGGTCTGTACTTAACCTGAAACTGTTCTTAACCTGAAGCACCACTTTAGCTAATGGGGCCTCCTGCCGCCGCCACACCGCCGCAGCATGATTTCTGTTCTGTTCTCAACTTGAAGCAAAGTTCTTAACCTGAAGCACTATTTCTGGATTAGCGGAGTCTGTAACCTGAAGCGTATGTAACCCGAGGTACCACTGTGCAGGAAAAAATATATGAACAAAACACTATTTCACACTGCCAGTTAATGGAATGGCAAAATGATCTTTTTTAAAATGGAATAAAGTACAGAAGTACTCTGAACCAGTGCAAAGTTGAAGGCTTGCTAAAGATTAGTGAAGACATTTCCTACAGAAATAGTTTCTAGAGCATGTAGAGATGCGGAAGACATCCCTGTAAGCAAATTTTAAGCCCCTGAATTTGATGTCAAATCTACTTTTGTTTTTCAGTAAGCAATATAATACTAAGAAATGCTTGTGGTCTGCTGAGCCCTTTAAATCCTGTGTAGGAAACCTAACATTTAAGAGGAAAATATTTACTGAACCATCCGTGTGGAAATAAAAGATGCAAGGAATAAGTGTTCACAATAATGACGGTGGTTGTCTTTCCTATAATGACATTGGTTGTTTTTATTTATTTCTCTTACAAGCAAGTACTGTAAACCCGTAATACTTCAGTCACTTGGAGTAATAATAATAATTTAATAATAAACATTAACAACTTTCCAATACAGGGCTGCCTTCAGGTGTCTTCTAAAAGTTGTGTCATTCTTTATCTCCTTGACATATGATGGGAGGGCGTTCCACAGAGAGGGTGCCACTGCCGAGAAGGCCCTCTGCCTGGTTCGCTGTAACTTCACTGTAATGAGGGAATTGCCAGAAGGTCCTCTGAGCTGGACTTCAGTGTCTGGGCTGGACGATGGGAGTGGAGACACTCCTTCAGGTACACTGTGCCAAGACCATTTGAGTATGCTGTTCAAGAGAAGGCTTTCATAAAATAAAATAAAGAGTGCTAATAGCATGTGTAAAGGTGCTCTTGTCTAATGGTAGATCCTAATGCATGGGTATGCAAACTAAGGCCCGGGGGCTGGATCTGGCCCAATCACCTTCTAAATCCAGCCCACATACAGTCTTGGAATCAGCATGTTTTTACTTGAGTAGAATGTGTCCTTTTATTTAAAATGCACCTCTGGGTTATTTGTGGGGCCTGCCTGGTGTTTTTACATGAGCAGAATGTGTGCTTTTATTTAAAATGCCTCTCTGGGTTATTTGTGGGGCATAGGAATTCTTTCATATATATTTTTCAAAATATAGTCCGGCCCCCCACAAGGTCTGAGGGACAGTGGACCGGCCCCCTGCTGAAAAAGTTTGCTGACCCCTGTCCTAATGGTTGAGCTTTAACAATGACTCTTAACAATATGCAACAGATTTAGTCAGGGTGAGTTCACATGTACATGTTCATCATCATCCACTGAATGCAACGTCAAGTGAGGACCAAGCATGTGTGAAAAGGTCATCCTTGATCAGACACTAGTTGTTGTTGTTGTTGTTGTTTAGTTGTTTAGTCGTGTCCGACTCTTCGTGACCCCATGGACCAGAGCACGCCAGGCACTCCTGTCTTCCACTGCCTCCCGCAGTTTGGTCAAACTCATGCTGGTAGCTTCGAGAACACTATACAACCATCTCGTCCTCTGTCGTCCCCTTCTCCTTGTGCCCTCAATCTTTCCCAACATCAGGGTCTTTTCCAGGGAGTCTTCTCTTCTCATGAGGTGACCAAAGTATTGGAGCCTCAGCTTCAGTATCTGTCCTTCCAGTGAGCACTGAGGGCTGATTTCCTTCAGAATGGATAGGTTTGTTCTTCTTGCAGTCCATGGGACTCTCAAGAGTCTCCTCCAGACCATAATTCAAAAGCATCAATTCTTCGGCGATCAGCCTTCTTTATGGTCCAGCTCTCACTTCCATACATCACTACTGGGAAAACCATAGCTTTTACTATATGGACCTTAGCTGGCAAGGTGATGTCTCTACTTTTTAAGTAGACACTAGACAGGACATTAAATCCAGACTACGCCATTTCCACTTGGTTCTTAATTATTTCACTAGCACATAAGATAAAGCCTGACTAATGATGCAATCCTAACCAAGTCTGCTCAGAAATATTCATTTGGCTTACTTACAGATAAGTGGGGTCAGGCTTGCTGCCCAACTTTTCACAGTGATTGCACCTAACTTAGTTGGAGCAAAGTCAAGACCGTTAGATCAGATCAGTTCAGACACAGTGCTGTTAAATGGAGGCAGTTGACACATTCTGCTGCAACGTACCCCTGAGGAGGCATTAGCTAATGCTTCACTGGGTGGTGTTCATGTTTGTGTGAATCAGTCCCCAGGCATTCAGTTATTCTTGGATAGATACTTGGGTCAGGGCTTCTTGCAATTTCCTTCCTCCTCCTTCTGAAGTAAGGCATTTATTGCTGCCTCCTTGTAGTCCTCTCTGTGTTCACTGCTCTGTGTTCACTTCTAGAATCCATCACTACCATATCCTCAGTCCTCCGCTCCCCTAAGTCTTCTTCGCAACCATGCACCTACCATGCACTTTCAATCTTATAGATTTTGTGCATTGGTTACGTAGGGCCCAGAAAGTGGTGCATGGGCTCTATGCAGGAACTGGGTTGCATCTAACGATCTGTTTTAATGGACTTAAGTTGTGCATTAATTCTGGATACAATCCAAAGTGTGTCTGGGGGCCAGCACATCAGTTAAGACTCTTTAATAAAACACATTTAAAAATTAAACTCGGCTGTGCAATCATTACATCCCAAAATACCCAGTTGCTATATCTAGCTTGGAAACGAATTTGTGACCTGGCCAGATCCATTGGTGTACCCGAATAGAAGGGTGGCCAATTCCTGTACCATGTGCAGTTTATGATGGGTGTGGGTTACCCTGTCTTGCAGTGGCCCAAGGACCAGACTGCTAAGTGGTCTTTTGGTCTCTTCTCACTCTGTGACTTGACTTTGTTGTTGTTGTTTAGTCGTTCAGTCGTGTCCAACTCTTCGTGACCCCCTGGACCAGAGCACGCCAGGCACTCCTGTCTTCCATTGCCTCCCGCAGTTTGGTCAAACTCATGCTGGTAGCTTCGAGAACACTGTCCAACCATCTCGTCCTCTGTGGTCCCCTTCTCCTTGTGCCCTCCATCTTTCCCAGCATCAGGGTCTTTTCCAGGGAGACTTCTCTTCTCATGAGGTGGCCAAAGTAAGGAGGAAGTATTGGAGCCTCAGCTTCAGGATCTGTCCTTCCAGTGACTTGACTTTAGACTAAGCAAACTTTCAGATTGTCTGCTACATCCCTGGTATATTCCTTGTTTGTTCACATTTCAGCCACTGCCCACAGCAAGAACTGAGCTGGGTTTTTCCTTCCATATGCTTCAAACTCCTCATCTTCCTCATCGCAGCAAGACATTTCAGCATGCATCACTTGTCTTTTTTATTCTACGGCACCTAAGCATATGTGGAGTGAAGGGCCATATGGAGCCACCGATAAACACAAATGTCATTTGTTTTCTTTGGGGAGTATGTGTCATATAGGAATTGCAGCACTGACATTTACAAGGGGAAAGTCTTTTTTTGGGAGTATGCATGTTTTCCCTGCAGTGACATCAGGGAACTGGCATTTATTAGGGAGATTTCTATTCTGTGACTTGCCAACCTAAAATAGGATCATTGCCTGTTTGGAGAGTTGTGAAACAAAAAACAAAAACAGGCTGTAAGCATTAGCAAACAAAAATAAGAACATTATGCCATGAGCAGTACCTGTGTGTATTGCAGCAAAAGCAACAGAGTGACACCTTAAAGACTAATTGATTTCTTGTGGCATAAGCTTTCTGGTCAGCTTTGGCAGACGCACAAAGGAGAGGCATCCTGAGCTGACAGATTATATGGAGAAGGGGACAGAGAAGACAAAGAGCGATATAGAGGAAGAGAAAGTAAACCATCAGGCCAAACAGCTAAGAAACTGAAGAGGCACAAGGGCTGTTCACACACAACCTCACATGTTCACCAGGTGTCAGGGACTGGGTAGAGGGGGAATGGTGGAGACCGCTGTGGTGATCACACAGGGTCCCTGGACGTTTCACTATCTATTGATCCCTGTGCCACCACTTTATTTCTCACTGCCCCTACCCAGGCCCTACCTGGTACAATACTGAGTCCAGTCAGGGTTAAATTGGAACATAAACCTCTGTTTATTTATTGCAGTTTAACAAGCGTGTGGTTTCATAAATGGTATCGGTCAATTACAATCATGGGGTACCTATCCAGACCTATAACTTCCGCTACCTGCTCTCACTCACTAAACCACCTCTCAGATATTTACTTATCTTCCTAGCTCCTAACTGTTCCTGACTCAGCTTATTTCGCTACACAAACTCAACCTACCCACAGACTCTATCCCACTCCAACCAACCACCCAACTCCCAACAAACTCCTCCCTTCACCTACCCCCCCCCCCAGAGCTGGTTTAATAGTCCTTCTGACTCCACCCCCTGGGTTCTGATTAGGTAACCTGTTTAACTATTTCACCTCCAGCAGTCTCATATGTTAACGTCACAACCGCCTCCCCAGCCTGACCCTTCCAGAGAAGAAGGAGACAGTTTAGAATTACAACAGGGATTTGAGGGAGGTCACAGTTCAGAGGCAGATGAGGGGGAAAGCTGGGAAATAATGGAGATGGAGGAGGAGGAGGAAGAAGAAGGAGAAGGAGAAGGAGAGCAACAGCTGACGGACTCAGTATCTTTAGAGAGCATTCCAGACCCTCCACCTCCCACAACACAGCAGACCTTGAAAGTAGGAGAGCAAAGAGCTCAAAGGCAGAGGGCGTGTCCCAGCACCTGTAGTGATGACTCATAAGGAAGTGGGAGGGGTTGGAGATTCACTCGGAGCAACGCCATTATTCCGAGAGGCCACATTCCCAAGCCTCTCTCTCTGTGAATATTGAATAAAAACAGATGGTAAGGACTTTCGCTTGTCTGGTCCATTCCTGGCAACCTGCTATGGGGGTTGGTTCCTCTGCTGCCTGACACCAGGGGGGGACAGGGTTATGCTCCCATCTTCTGTTGCCCACTCCCTTCAGTATTTACACATCTGTACATGGATGGGCTCCCTTCAGACTGCTGCCAAATGCATGGTCCCTGGGGGAATTTTGCCATCAGGTTCATCCGAATGGAGGCAAGCCCACAAGATCCCACTGTTGGAAAACGCCCTGGGGATGCCCCTGCAGCCCCTGAACTCTGAGCGTCCTCCAGTATGTGCAGCTCTGGAAAAGGCATTTCCCTTCTTCGCCAGTGCACTTCAGTGACATATATCAAACGATATATGCACACTAATCTTCTAGCATAACACAGCAAGAAGCGTGAGACATTGTAGAGCTAATCTACGTATTTATTTACACACTATGTACAGACAAAGGAATCATGGCTTCCTCTTTCTCCAGCTCCAAGAGGAAAAAACAGGAACAAGTAAAAGCAAAAGTACAGTACAGTACAATAGTACATACAGTGGAAGAGATAAGACTGCCTTCCGTTCCCACACTCTTCCCAGACAGGCATGTTATTTACACCAATCTCATCTGCAGCAACGGAGGTGTGAAATACTAACACACACCACTTTTCCTAGGGAACAACCCAAAGGTCTGAAACACAGTTCTGCACCCATCTCAAGGGTATAGCAATAAATAAGCCAATGAATGTGCCAGCTGTATTAACTAGGGATAACCTTAGAGTTCCCATTTTCATTATCACCTGTAGAGCGAGAGGGAACCCGTTGTTCCAAAGAACCACATGTTGTAGTATCTTTTCGTTTCACAACTAAATGTTGGTGTTTACCTTTGAAATTGCGTTGCCAACCAAATTCCTGCAAGAGATTAAATGGAGCCCATTCGTGTGCAAAGGTGAGGAGTAGGGAGTCACCTAAATAAAATATGGATGATGAACGGCAGTTTTGAGTGCAATCCTACTCCAGCCCACATGTTGATGGCTGGAGGTTTGAGGCAGAGTGGGGGAAGAGATAGCAGAGGCAATAGATTAAGTTCTCTTAGGTGCTGTGCGGGCCTCTGTGATAAAGATAAGGCTGATTTGCCCACCAGACTGACAGATTTCCCCATCCTCACACAACAGGAACCGCAGTCCATATTTCAACTCTTGCTGCTGCATCTTATCTAGCCTGCATCCTGTTGCTTACCCAATGGCTATTTCCACGCAAACTGATTTTCCAAGTTAGCTAACTATGCTTTCAGACATTCTCTCTCTCTCCCATATTGCTCCTTTGCAACCATCTACACCTCACCTGCCTCAACTTTGCTCCAACCTGACAAAACTTCTCTCCAACCCCCCAGGTCCAAGAGCTCCATGTTGGGGACATTGTTTTAAAGTTATGCATACTTTCATTGCCTCGCTTTTGAGTTTCCTCCACTTGAAATTTTAAATAATTCAAAACAGCGAAGAACTGCTCCCTCCTCCAGTTGCAGATGCATATTTGAGTCTAAAATGAGGACAGACGTGGGTGGAAGGGGGTGGTATACTTTAGCTGCTTGCCTCAGCCTCGAAGCTGGATTTTTTTTTGCATATACAAAGCAACCTTCTTTCCCCCCTTCCTTTCCTCCGGCTCCTAGTGGATTATAACTTTTAAAAATGCAGTTTCAGAAATAGTCGGATTCTGGCCTCATATCTTTGCCTTTAGGGGAACAATCCCTAGCGACACCACTGCGCAGTATAACTCTCCTTAGTTCATTATCATTGCATTAAAAAAGCTCTTTTAAAAGCGGTGCTTTGCTTAATGTGATACACCCCACAGGATGCTAATTAATTTTGACTGAAATTCCTGACTTGTTAATACAAAATGCCATTACATCTGTTGCACTCTTCAGATTTCATTTTCTTGTGGTGATTGCGCCGAGGAAAATAGCAAACATGACACTTGACAGGGCCGGCGAGAAGAGAGGGCAGATCAGTACGGCCTCTTTGCCACGCAGACAATTCGTAGTCGTGTTTCCATGTCAAACATGGTCAATCTCCCTGAGCCCCAAAAGAGCGGCTGCCAATCAAAATAGAGTAGACAGCATGGGTCTACAGGGATGAATGGTGCAACTCAGAATGCAGTAGTTCCTTATACTTTCAAGTCCACTTTCAGTTCACATGCTGGACAAGTGCAGATTCTAATTATAATATAAAACAATTTTGTTTGATTCATTTATTGTCAGGATGCTGTCATCGGCTCCCGGATGGTTGACCAGGAAAGTATAAAGACAAGGGAAAGTTTCTTACCGTCCTTTTTTATTTCAGTCTTTACACAGAGAGGCTATAGAACCCTGCCTCTTGGCTAATGGCGTTGTCCTGAGTGAATCTCCAACCGCCATCTCCGCCTCTTCCTCATTCATCACTTCTACGGGTGCTGCAACATGCCCTCCATCGCTCTTTTTTCTCCTACTTTTAAGGTTTGCCAGGTTCTGGGAGATGGAGGGTCTGGAATGCTTTCTAATGACAATGTGTCACCTGGGTGTTGTTCCAACTCTCCCATGATTTCCCAGCTTTTCCCCTCACCTGCCTCTGAGCTGTGACCTCCCTCAAACCCCTGTTGTAAATCTATACCGTCTTCCTCTTCCTCCTCTCTGGAAGGGTCAGGAAGGGGAGGCGGACTCCACCATTTATATACCAGTCCCTGACATTTATATACAACCTTTGATTGCAGCACCACCAATCAGTTCACTGCATCAGAAAATAGTTCAGCAACAACAGGGAAGCAACATTTTAAAGGATTCTCCCTAATCCTAAAAGAAAAGGTTTTCATTGGGGGTATATTCCACATAGCACATCAGGACTCCATGATGCTGGTTGTTGCTTTTTTAATTACAGTGGTACCTCGGGTTACATACGCTTCAGGTTACAAACTCCGCTAACCCAGAAATAGTGCTTCAGGTTAAGAACTTTGCTTCAGGATGAGAACAGAACTTGTGCTCCGGCGGCGCGGCGGCAGCAGGAGGCCCCATTAGCTAAACTGGTGCTTCAGGTTAAGAACAGTTTCAAGTTAAGTACAAACCTCCGGAACGAATTAAGTATTTAACCTGAGGTACCACTGTACCTCTCTTTTGGTCAAGTAAGAAATAATAGTCAAATGGTAGCCAAAACATAAATAATGGATATGCCAATAGTCAATATTTCACACCTCTTCTTTTTGAAAAAGCAGTTCCTGTCCAATTCGTTAATTACTTTTGCATAAATTTTTGTTGTTAAAGCCAGTCTCATGGGAACTGCAGCCCATTTGCCAATCATTGCATTATGCTTGAGTGGCTCCATTTACTGCAACAGGATTGGGCAGGAGAAATACTTGCCCCCCTCTTCCGGCTCCTGTTACCTCACAAGCAACTGGAGCAATCCCAACTGGATTTAACTTTATTGGACAGACAAAATAAAAGATGTGCATATAATCAGAACACAATTCTAAACCTAAGGCCATGAAAACCAACGCATGCAAGAGCATCATAAATATTAAACACTGGATTTTAAGGCATCCACAGAGTCTCTAGAATTATTTAGAAACAATGCTTTTCTTTAAAGGGGGGGGGGACAGAATAGTTTGATTCAGGTGATCCTCCAAACCAGGGGTCAGCAAACTTTTTCAGCAGGGGGCCGGTCCACTGTCCCTCAGACCTTGTGGGGGGCTGGACTATTTATTTTTGGGGGGTAACAAATTCCTATGCCCCACAAATAACCCAGAGATGCATTTTAAATAAAAGCACACATTCTACTCATGTAAAAACACGCTGATTCCCAGATCATCCGCAGGCCAGATTTAGAAGGTGATTGGGCCGGATCCGGCCCCCGGCCCCTAGTTTGCCTACTCATGCTCCAAACTTTGGCAGAAGAATCAGGAATGAGCCACAGAGTTGTGTGTCCCATCCTGTCTTCTCCTCTCAATGGTGCCATCAAGGAGGACTTGGGGGCAAAAGTCCAGTATTTTGGGGGTCCCGACTTCCTTAGGATTTCTCCCTCAACATTTTAATATTTCTGCAAACCTGGGGGAGTCCCCCAAGTCTGTTGCATAATTCCTCTTGCCTGTGCACGGGTACCACTTTGGCCACACAAACGTCACAGCTTGAACATCAGAAACTGATGGAATTGAAGTCCTATCCAGTTCAGAGGCACTTATTCCCAGGAGTTAGGATTGCAGCCTAATTTGATTTTGAATTGATTTTAAAATGAATTGATTTTAGAATGCTGTGTTACTTTTATGGTTGTTAGCTGCTCTGAGCTGGGGAGGGCGGGATATAAATAAAATATTATTATTATTATTAGTATTAGTATTATTAGTATTATTATTGAAGTACTGGACCAGTGCAAGACATTCACCAGAAGAACACAGTCCCATTTGGTCAGTGCGTCCTGGTGAGGGAAAATCACCATTTATCACCATTTATACAACAAGGGGATCTTGAGCATAACTTGATGAAAAGTCTCTCCTGCTCTGCATTGAGGTTCTACATGGGCTTCAGTGATCCATGAGCGGAAAGAGCTTGAGGCAAATTCCTGAACACGATTGTAGGAAGATCTTGGCCCTTAATGAACTGAGATGAGCTTAAGAACTAACCGTTGAATCAGCAGAAAACGTCCAGTCAGCTTGTCCCAGGGAATATAAAAATAAAGTACAGAGAGTACAAAGACTTGGTTAAAAGGCATGCCAATTGAGTGACGCACAGAGCCATATGATTTTTATTTTATTTATTTACTATTGATTGGTGATCTGAGTGCTCAGCAAACTGAGTGGAACCCCTACCCTTATACTAAGCAGAAGATGTTTTGCTGCAATCTCTTCTTGAGAGATCCCAAGTAATTCTCCAATTCACTTTCGCTGACCAGGCTACTTGGATACCTTTTCTTGGACTTTGCAGCCTTGTACTCGATAATTAAGACTGCAGCCAAGGCCTATTTATGAAGCGTGTTCATTGGATAGAGTTCTGGTCCCTTCAGGCATCTGAATCTGGCTGACAACACAAAAATAATTATTTCTTTCAACATTTTATAGGTTCTTTTTCTTTTAGCATTTTATAAATAGCAGTTCTTTCATTAATAAGCATTGATGTTTCTGGTAGAATAATTAGGGCGTTTCCTTGAAATGTGCTCTAAAGATCAAGGCAGGGAGCGACTTAAGAATAATTCTCCTCGTTTCATGTCCAGCCTTAACATTTTGATTGGGCTTTCGGGAACAGGGACTATACAGTAGAGCATTTAGGGTGGCGGGGGGGGAGGCAAACGTTCTTTTATAGCAGGGATGGGGAACCTGTTGTTGGACTTCAGCTGCCATCAGAGACAGGCCACACTCCCGCCATTCTTCTGGAATAGATGAAGGGCTGATGTGAGGTTCTGGAGCATTTAGGGCACTGCTGAAAACCGACCACCCTCTCTAAAGGAGTGTGGTAAGGCTCCTCTTGCAGGCATAGGAGCCAACTGTTAGGATATTTCCATTCCACCTTAAAAGGGAGCAGGCTTTGTGAGTCACAGAGTCTGCGTATTTTCTGTTCACAGGATGTTTATGTTGTCAGTTGCTTTCGTTTTTGTTTCTTCTTGCCTGAGCAGACCGAGGCAGACGGTCATGGTTTCTTTGTTCTGACCAATGCTGAATAAACTGTAAATATGCTCTCCTGCTGTGCATCTTTTGCTATGTGAATTCTGCTGATAGAGTGTGCACAAGCCTAAGAATGTGGCTATCTATCCTTGAGGCTTCGTGTCGCTATTGCTGATACTGCGAGACTACGGGAGATCGATGGAACGTCCGGCAGCCGCCTTGGGGGCTCAGATGGACTTTGTCTCCCTGGCAGTATCCCAACACCAACTCCTAGAGGTTTGGGGCGCTTCAGTCCCCACAATACCTGGGATAACCTCAGACATCCGATTGATTGATTGATTGATTGATTGGATTTACATACAGTGGTACCTCAGGTTACAGATGCTTCAGGTTACAGACTCCGCTAACCCAGAAATAGTACCTCGGGTTAAGAACTCTACCTCAGGATGAGAAGAGAAATTGTGCGGTGGCAGCGGGAGGCCCCATTAGCTAAAGTGGTACCTCAGGTTAAGAATAGTGGCAGGTTAAGAACGGACCTCCAAAACAAATTAAGTTCTTAACCCAAGGTACCACTGTAAAAGCACACATTCCACTCATGTCAAAACACCAACAGGCCCCACAAATCACCCAGAGATGCATTTTAAATAAAAGGACACATTCTACGCATATCAAAACATGCTGATTCCCGGACCATCCGTGGGCCGGATTGAGAAGGCGATTGGGCCGCATTTGGCCCCCGGGCCTTAGGTTGCCTATGTTAGGATTTTTATCCACCCAAGCTGCTCAGCAAGTAGGACTATGGCTGTTTATATCATGTGAGTGTCTGAGAGCATGAGACAGGAAGTCTCAGGACTGTTGGAGAATTCACTTTCATTTCTGTATGTGATGCTTTTCTCTACTGCTGCTGAGAGAGCACAGACATGCTGATGGATTCTTTGTATATAGACTGTAAATAAAGCAGTTTAGAGCTACTGATTGTCTCTTTCTTCTGCAATGAGATGCCAGAAGACGAGCGTGCTCCTTTCAGGAGGGAGAAGTCTCTTATCACCGGTCTCTCTGGACTGAGGAAGATTTACAGCCAGAGAGTGACCATCGGAGAGAAGGTGGTGGCATTCCCGGGCGTTTTTCCAACAGCCTACCCCTGGTCTGTTCCAACCCCTTGCAATGCAGGAATCTTTCGCCCTGAGATTAAGAGTCTCATGTTCTACCGACAGAACTATCCCAGAAAAGGCAATTGTTGGAAAATTCCATTACACCTTAAGGAGCAGACATGGGATTGTTGCGTGTCACATGTCTGTTTACGTTCCAGCACAGCTTGCTGGGAACTTCCGTTGTGTGTATAGCCTTTTCTTTTCTCTGTCTCTCTGAGGAGAAGAAAGGGAGATGACATGTTTTCTTTGTCCTGATTTATGCTTAATAAATCTTTAGCTGTTAGTATGTTTCCACAAGCCTCACGCCTGTTCTGTTTGCACAGTATGCTCTGCTAATATAGCGTGCTCAGGCTTTTGAAGTCTGAGTCGCTGATTTACATCGCACCAGAGATAGGGGGTTCATCATGGCTGGAAGGGTATGATCCAGCTGGGGGCTAGCCAGCTGGCATCTTGACCCCCGAAGGATGCCGACAGCAACAAAGTTTCAGGATGTAGCTGCAACTCAAACCTTTATGCTGTGTAGCAGCACCAGCTTTAAAAACAATGGCTCATAACATTCTACCAATACAAAATGTCCAAACAGTTGGGTGTTGAATATCTATTACCTTCGAAGTTATTCGAGCAGTTACAGGATGCTATGTGACTAGAATTCAGCTTGCAAAAATGGAACAATCGCCTGGGGTTGTGAATCATACTCTGGGAGAATGGAAATTCTTGTAATGCTGCTACTGAGGCAGTTTGCCCAGCTTACTAACGAAATTGCATTGCTGAGGGGCTCCTGCAACAGCACTCCATTTGTGCAGGGGTTCCAGCAGCACCATCTGGTCAAAATTCCCTTTAAAGATATGACATGGTCCTGTGGTTAAGACGGAAACAATTCAAGGTTCTGGTTATCACTTTTCCAGTGCAATCCTATGCATCTCTATTTCAAAGTATGGTAACTGTTATTGGATTTAGTGGGACTTACTCAGAGGTTAGTGCATACCTAAAGAGTAATCCTGTACAAATCTACTCAGAAGTAAGTGCTATGAAATCCAATGGAGCAGCGCTGGTTCCTTGGAACCCCAACTTGAACATCGTTAGTTCCACCCCCTAATTTTTCACTGCAATTCCTAGTTCTTCAGTTTGTTTTAAATGAGCCAGCTCATTACTATGAAGAAACACAAAGGCTTTTAAAGACCCGGCAGGATTTAGTTAATTATTTAGTTAGCATCCCATGGAGTAAACAAATTAGCCGGCATATATTCTCTATTGAAACCTGCAATCCCCCCCTTTTTTTTCTTTGATCACTGTAATTTCCACAGGGCCTACTGTGATCAGTCTTGTCACTTTTCCTGACTTTACAGACACCAAGATATGGAATGGAAATGTGTTATGGCTACTTATTAGTTGAGGAAAAAGAATAAGCCACATTCTGTGATACAGGTTTTAAAAGATATTCTCATTTGGTCATTCGTCTCTTGGCTTCCAGTCCAACATCCTTGGCACATATTTGGATGAGGCCACTGGCTTTGGAGTACTCTGGATTTAATCGGCTTTGTGCTTTGCTTTAATAAATGCCGTGGCAAGTGCACAGCATTCATTCCAGAAAAGTGTGCAAAAACTCTGAGACAGGAGACAATTCCACCTAACAAGGAAGTAGCTTTTGGGGCAGGATTCCTGCCTTGGGGTGACTCAGTTCAGAACCTTTGCTCCTGAATTTGAGACCCTTCCCAACACCGAAGAGGGAATTTCTCCTGTCTCCGATTAGCTAGTTTGCTATTTGCAGCATTTGCCTGCTGTCATCGAACATAAATGTCTCTAGGCAGCTTAGACTACATAAGTACGAAACAATTTAAATCAGAAAACAAATCCTGATTAGTGCCTTAAGGAGAATGGGGAGGTATTTTCCTTGTTTCTTGGCTCACATCAGCTTGTTATGTAAGCCCTCTTCAGGTTTCCTTGTTCTGTGTCAAATGAAATGCGCAGCAGGGAGGGCATGGAGACAAGCGTACCTCCTCCACCAGTGAAGGTGAGGTGAAGGAGGGTGAACTTCTGAAGCAGGGAGCCTCCTATACTCTTAATCATCATCATTCATTACTTATACCCCGCCCACCTCGCCGGGTCTCCCAACCACTCTGGGCAGCTCCCAACTCAATATCAAAAACACAATAAAATATCAAACATTAAAAATTCCTGATACAGGGTTGCCTTCAGAAGTCTTCTAAAAGTCAGATAGCTGTTTATTGCCCTGACATCTGATGGGAGGGCGATCCACAGGGCAGACGCCACTGCAGAGAAGGCCCTTTGCCTGGTTCCCTGTAACCTCACTTCTCACAGTGAGGGAACCTCCAGAAGGCCCTCAGAGCTGGACTTTGGTGTCCAGGCTGAACGATGAGGGTGGAGACCCTCCTTCAGGTCTACTGGGCCGAGGCCATTTAGGGCTTTAAGGGTCAGCAGCAACCCTTTCAATTGTGCTCAGAAACTTACTGGGCGCCAATGTAGGTCTTTCAGGACCGGTGTTATATGGCCTCGGTGGCCACTCCCACTCCCCAGTCTAGCTGCTGCATTCTGGATTAGTTGTAGTTTCTGGGTCACCTTCAAAGGTAGCCCCATGTAGAGCACGTTGCGGTACTCCAAGCGGGAGATAACTAGACCACTCTAGCAAGACGGTGTGCAGGCAGGTAGGGTCTCAGCCTGCATACCAGATGGAGCTGGTAGACAGCTGTCCTGGACACAGAATTGATCTGCACCTCCATGGAGAGTTATGAGTCCAAAATGACTCCCAGGCTGCACACCTGGTCCTTCAGGGGCACAGTTACCCAATTCGGGACTACAGAGTCCCCCACAGATGCCCACATGAGCCTGGAGGGGACTAGAATGGTGTCAGAGTGGGCTCATTCCATAGAGCCCATAAACCCTGAAGAGGGCTTTAGTCTACCTGTATCGTAAAGGTAAAGGTAAATGTAAAGGGACCCCTGAACATTAGGTCCAGTTGTGGCCGACTCTGGGGTTGCGGCGCTCATCTCGTTTATTGGCCGAGGGAGCTGGCGTACAGCTTCCAGGTCATGTGGCCAGCATGACTAAGCCGCTTCTGGTGAACCAGAACGGCACACGGAAATGCCGTTTACCTTCCCGCCCAAGGGGTACCTATTTATCTACTTGCACTTTGACGTGCTTTCGAACTGCTAGGTTGGCAGGAGCAGGGACCGAGCAACGGGAGCTCACCCCGTTGCGGGGATTCAAACCGCCGACCTTCTGATTGGCAAGTCCTAGGCTCTGTGGTTTAACCCACAGCGCCACTTGCGTCCCTTCACCTGTATCGTGCCTATGGGCAAAAATGAAATGGAAAAATAAGCCAATGGAGAAATATACTTGCAAAGGTATGGATTAGCCAGTAGCACTATTGGGGGGGGGGGGCAAACCTACATAACTCTCACTTCCCGAAACAATGCAGAAACTGAAACTCAGCCAGTGATATCAAACTGCTTCGCTGGGATTAATCATTATCTTTTGGTTCCTCTGTCTCTGTTGTGGCATGAACAACATGAGCTGCAGTTCAAGATAATCTTGTATATACAGCACAGCCTGACAGCCTGTCCCGTTTCAAGAAGAAATGCAGCAACCATCAATTTGTCCGCTTGTAAACCTGAGTGCCTGCACTTTAAAAATAGCTTTTGATGGCACATTTTGGTATTTCAATCCTGCAGAGGCTTTTTGCTGACATAGCACTGTGAGGAAGAGAGTGGGCTTTACACAGGAAACAAGGCTCCTAGGTCCATTTTATGCTTGTCTTCAGCACTAGGCACAGGGAACTAAACTAGTCTAATGGATGGGGTTTTTTGGTCCTGGTCTAGGTCTAGGTAGAAATCTGTGCTCAGCTACAAAGCCTTGGGTAGGTTATCATCTCTCAGCCTTACCTACCTCTCAGGGTTTTGTAAGGATAAATTATATAGCCCCATGTTATCCTCCTGAGTGCATTCAGAAAGGCTAAACTGCAAATATGATTAATAGAAAAGAACAACTGTGTCCTGTAGAAGGCACCTCCATTCTACAGTGGTACCTCAGGTTAAGTACTTAATTCGTTCCATAGGTCCATACTTAACCTGAAACTGTTCTTAACCTGAAGACCACTTTAGCTAATGGGGCCTCCTGCTGCCGCCACGCCGCCAGAGCACGATTTCTGTTCTCATCCTGAAGCAAAGTTCTTAACCTGAGGTAATATTTCTGGGTTAGCGGAGTCTGTAACCTGAAGCATATGTAACCTGAAGCGTATGTAACCCGAGGTACCACTGTATATGTATTGTTATAGATTGGGGGGGGACCCCCTGAACTCTGGAAATTAATAAATGGTAGGATTTTGATTAATTGGGACATAGCTGAAAGTCCAAGCTGCAGAGCTGTGCTAGACAGCAGATTCCTGGACTGCAGTGCTATTGTTCTAGAAAAAGAAGTTCCGGAACTCACCATGAACAGTTCTCCTCATTCTCTTAGAATGCCAATAGCACCCACCTAAGAGATGCTGGAATTGAGTTTCCCTGAGTTCCTGCTGGAAAAAAGCCTTGTCTTATACAAACCAGCCTGGATGGCCTAGCGAAGAGCAGATCTGTCAACATGACAAAAGGGGTGGTTGGGCCATCTGAGAGGAATCCTTTGGCTTAGGGAGACAGATGTTGCCAAGGTGATGGAGTGTGTGTTTGAGGTGACAGGAAAAGAGAGTTTTTGAGCAAGATGGTTTGGGGGGGGGGAGAGAGGACTGGGATCCATCTTGGGCAGGTTGGCCAAAGGCTGGCTGGGAGAGATGCCTTGGGCTCCAGGACTGCATTGTTGAGGGGGACAAGTCCCCTTGAAATGACCATGCTTTAAGATCTGGACCCCCTCCATGCAGACCAAAGGCGTAAATAGGTGAATAAAAGATATTTCTTAAAGCTACAGCAGTCTCTGCCATATCTCAATTCTCCAAAGGAACACGGACCCTGGGTGAGTGCCTGGAACCCAATGAGCTCTTGCCACCGCTCGGCAGAGAGAGGGAGAGGCATCCAAGTTTTGTAACAATATGCTTGGAAACTTAAAAATAAAGTTGAGGATTTCCTTTTTTTAAGTCAAAAGGACACCTCCATTTTGAAGAGACTTGCTAGACGTCTGTGTGTGCATGGGAGAGTTAGTTAGTTAGTTAGTTAGTTAGTTAGTTCGTTCGTTCGTTCGTTTATTTCATTTATATCCCTCCTCAGTGGTTGGATTGCCAGACTGGGACAGGATTTGGTGGGCCTGGACATGTCACCAAACTGCAACTCTCATCATCCCTTGCCATAAGCTATGCTGAGTGGGGACAATGGCAATGATAGTTCAACAACATAGAGAGGGCTACAGGTGTCATGGACTGGGCAGAGGAGGAATGGTGGAAACCGCCTCCCGCAGCCTGAACCATTCCAGGGAGGGGGAAGAGGAAGACAGTATAGATTTAATAATAATAATAATAATAATAATAATAATTATTATTATTATTATTATTATTATTATTATTATTATTTTATACCCCGCCCTTCCCAGTTCAAAAACCGGGCTCAGGGCGGCTAACAACAAATTTAAAACACTTAATTATAAAAGCAGCATAAAATACAGTATAAAAACATGAATAACAATAAAATTCAAAAATCAATTTAGGGGAAACAAGCATTAGATAATCCCCAGGGCTAGCTGGCTGAATTGGTCCTGCTTGGGCCAGCGAGGAGGCCAGGGGAGAATTAGCTGTGGGGTCTCAGAGCGGGTGATCGTCATTAAAGGGGAGGGGGAGGAAAGAGAAGGGAAATAAAATATCAGGCTGAATTCAAATTAAAGGCTAGGTGGAATAGCTCTGTCTTACAGGCCCGGCTGAAGGAGGTTAAATCCTGTAGGGCCCTAGTCTCATGGGACAGAGCATTCCACCAGGTCTGAGCCATCACTGAAAAGGCCCTGCCCTGGTGGAGGATAGTCTGACTTCCTTAGGGCCTGGGACCTCTAAATTATGGTTAATTACAGCAGTGGTTTGAAGGAGGTCACAACTCAGAGGCAGATGAGGGGGAAAGTTGGGAAATAATGGGAGAGAAGGAAGAAGAAACAACAGAGGGGCGACAGCTGATGGATTCAGTGTCTTTAGAAAGCATTCCTTCCCCCCCCTTCCCAGAACCCGGCGAGCCTAAAAAGTAGGAGAGCAAAGAGCTCAAAGACAAAGGGCACTTCTCAGCACCCGTAGAAGTGACAAATGAGGAAGTGGGAGAGATGGAGGGTGGAGATTCACTCGGGACAACACCATTATAATAATAATAATAATAATAATAATAATTTATTATTTATACCCCGCCCATCTGGCTGGGCCTCCCCAGCCACTCTGGGCGGCTTCCATAAAAACCAAAAATACAGTAAAATATCACACGTTAAAAACTTCCCTGAACAGGGCTGCCTTAAGATGTCTTCTGAATGTCAGGTAGTTGTTTATCTCTTTGACATCTGCTGGAAGGGCATTCCACAGGGCGGGCGCCACTACCGAGAAGGCCCTCTGCCTGGTTCCCTGTAGCTTTGCTTCTCGCAATGAGGGAACCGCCAGAAGGCCCTCGGCGCTGGACCTCAGCGTCCGGGCAGAATGATGGGGGTGGAGACGCTCCTTCAGGTATACTGGACCGAGGCCGTTTAGGGCTTTAAAGGTCAGCACCAACACTTTGAATTGTGCTCGGAAACGTACTGGGAGCGTACGTTTCCGAGAGGCTGGGTTCTATAGCAAGAGGCTGGGTTCTATAGCATCTCCCTGTAATTACTGAATAAAAAATGATGGTAAGAAACCTTCCTGTTATGTACTGAGTTGAATGGGATCCAAAAAGCAGCAGTCTGATTGGTCCTAGAACAATAGGATTCAGAATGCAGCAGTCTGATTGGTCCTAGAACAATAGGGTCCAGAATGCAGCAGTCTGATTGGTCGTAGAACAATGCAGCAGTATGATTGGTCTGCAGGAG
This sequence comes from Podarcis raffonei, assembly GCF_027172205.1. Taxonomy (NCBI): domain Eukaryota; kingdom Metazoa; phylum Chordata; class Lepidosauria; order Squamata; family Lacertidae; genus Podarcis; species Podarcis raffonei. The sequence goes on along the minus strand of NC_070612.1, from coordinate 52,684,840 downwards.
CCACCCAATCCAGCTCCAGGTGGAAGTGAATCCGCAACCTGATGGGCCTACAGGAGAATCCCAGAATTAGCCAATCACGTGTGACCCATTGTGTAAATAATGTATATAAAGCAGATATTTTGGGGAAACTTTCATTCCTCACTACTATGAGCTGAATAAAGAGCATGAAATCCACACTCGACTCCGAGTATATTTCACTTCCCTTGTCTTTATACTTTCCTGGGCAACAAGCTGGGAGTCTCTGACAGCATCCTGACAACAGGTTAGCTACTGCTGGTGTAGAGGTGCAAGAGGGGAAATCAAAATGGTAGTGAGGGTACTGAGTTCAAAAGGTATATATATATTGAGAAGGTGAACAATGAGCAGCCAGCAAGAACACTCTGCTCATTGCTTTAGAGGGCAGTAAGCAGCTAATTGTGCTTCCGTTGCACAAGCCTGCAAATGCTTTAATGGAGAGCCGTAGCACAGTCCTTTGTTACCAGGCTGTTACATAATCCCCACTCTGAGAAATTCGAAGCCTCTGCTTGCAGATAAAATGAAGGTGCATGCCAGTTTTGAAAGAGGAATGACAGCCATAAAAGCCGCTGCTTTTAAAAAGCAGCTAGGAATTGCTAAGCTTAATGATAGCTGAATTCCTTCTTCTTTTCTTCTCCCTCTTTATTCCACCATGGCCCATAATGGAAAAGATCGGTACATTTCTGCTATATGGGCTATGATCACTCTCTCGGGAGTAAGCCTCAAGTGAATTCAATGAACTTACTTTAGAGTAAGAATGCATATGAACGAGGCTCTTAATGCTGCTGCCTAACACTCAGTGAGGCCATTATCGCAGCTTTTTAAAACCCTCTGACTCATATCTGTTCTGTGGCAAAAAAAGGATCCAAATAATTGATAGGAATACAGACATTATAAATACAAAATTGTGAATGTGTGTGTGTGTGTGTGCAATACATACAGTGCTATTAGGGAAGGAGGAAAAAATTGATCCAGTTTGCATTTAAAGGAGAATCTATCAAATCTGCACTTTCCAAGACCATATTAGAATCGAAACATAGCCATCCTTCAGAATTCACCCTTCTTTGAATTTTGTCATACGGCTTTCCAACAAGTCTCTGTGTACAAAATGCATCTATTGCAGTAAAGTGAGCCTAAAATGCTTATATCTGTAGAAATAACATTGTGTGTTTGTTCCCCATTTGTATAATATTTTTTATTAAGTTTTCTGTTTTACATTTTCAAATAAACATTCTACAAACATTAAAATATCCAGTGACTTCCCATCTTCTCTTTCCGTGGTTCATTTTACATATCATACATCCTTGCGTATTTTACTATAACCATTCAAATCAATTTTCTGCATTTACATCCATCAAAAATTATTTACTCTGTTGAATTCATCTTAACGCTGCCAGCATTTTTAGCTGTATACAGCTATTTCCCATATACTCAATAAATGTTTTCCAATCTTTTTAAAATATATGCTCTTCTTGCTCTCCTATTCTATACAGTGGTACCTCAGGTTGCAAACGGGAGCCGTTCCGGAACCCCATTCACAACCTGAAGGGAACGCAATCCACATCTGCGGATCGCGATTCGCCGCTTCTGCACATGTGCGTGATGTCATTTTGCGCATCTGTGCATGTGCAAGCGGCAAAACCCAGAAGTAACACTTTCCAGTACTTCCGGGTCATCACGGGACGCAACCTGAAGCGAACGTAACAAGAGGTATGATTGTATGTTAAATCTGCAAGTTGTGCATATTCCATCAACTTAATTTGCCAATCCTCTTTGGTTGGGACCTCGCTCACTTTCCATTTTGGGGCTAACAAAACACGGGCTACAGTCCATACCTAAATAACCTTTTCTGACACCTGGGAATTTCAGACTGGGCTATCCCCAACAAAAAGGACTCTTAAAAAAAAAATTCAATTCATTATAAATCATTTCCCAATACCCTTTTACCTTTTTACATTTCTACCACATGCTTGCTTGTTTCCTATACAGTGGTACCTCGGGTTAAGTACTTAATTCGTTCCGGAGGTCCGTTCTTAACCTGAAACTGTTCTTAACTTGAAGCACCATTTTGGTTAATGGGGCCTCCTGCTGCTGCTGCGCCACCGGAGGAGGAAAACAAGAAAAAAAATATTCTGAATCCCAGAAGCCAGAACAGCAAGAGGGATCTGGCTTCTGGGATAGCCTACTGCTGCTCTGGCTTCTCGGATAGCCGCATGAAGCCTCTTCAGGGCAGTGGAATGAAGGCTCCACCAAGAGCCGCTGTGCTGGTCCTGTGGGTTTCTGTGAGGCGTGGTCCGAGTCCAGTCTGAGGTCGAGGGTGCAGTATTGAGGCTGTCCATCAAAGCTGAAGCTGGGTCCAAGGCAGGGAGTCGGGTGAGGTCAGGAGATCTGGCAGGACAGGGTGCAGGCAGGAACTGGCTACCAACAACGTTGCTCCCGCAACCTGGGACTGGGGCTGACTGGCTTTTATCTGCCCCGAGGCATAGGGCGGCCCCGGTCCACAGGTGACTTGCCTCTCCTTGCCTGGAGGCGAGCACTCCTCCTGCAGGAACTTAGTTCCCTCCACCTCTCTGCCCTGAGCCTCTGCAGCTCAGGAGAGGCTGGAGGGTTACCGGACCCAGAGGCAACCTCAGCTTCCCCTGACGGGGCTGAGAGTGGAGCACCTGCAGGCAATGGGTCCTCCATCACCTCAGGAGTCAGAGCAGACTCAGCTGGTGCCTGCACCTGAGGATCCAGAACAGGTGAGGACCCTTCAGGCTCAAGCCCCAGCCCCAGCTCAGCTGGTTCTGGAGGCGGGGAATCCTGTGCAGGCTGGGATTCCTCAGGCTCAGCCTCTGAGTCCGAATGCCAGGCCATCACAGCTGCACTCCCTTTAAAGAGCACGGGGGGAAAGCCCCCAAGAGCTGCACACACGCTCCACGCGGCTCTTTAAAGGGAGCGCTGAGCAGAGCCTCCTGTCTGCATTTGCTCCACAAGACGCACACACATTTCCCCTTACTTTTTAGGAGGAAAAAAGTGTGTCTTATACAGCGAAAACTACGTTATCTTCCAAACCTATCTATTTTGCTCTTTTCTCAGCAGGGTTTGTGTCCAGCAGGTGTATCAGTGGTGGTGAGCAGAGCTCCCCAAACATGTGAGGGTGGTTATTGGGACACCCCCGTCGTTGCCATGCAACAATACTACAAAACCTGGAAAAGAAATTGGACATGAAAATCCACATTGCGCTCAACAGGGTGTATTTAATATTAGCTTTGTAAATGAGAAGATGGAAGGATGCTGAAACCCAGGGAGTTCTTTCCCCCCCTTCTTCTAGCCAAAAGGAAGCCAGAGTATGCAAATGCTATCTAACAGCTAAGAAGGAGCCTAGAGAGATAACATATTGTAACACTGCAGGGGGCTTTGGTAATTTTCCTAGAACTGGGGAGGAATATTCGTTCACTCTTAATTATCTGTCTCTTTCAACAGCCACCCTAGAGTTTGGTATGAAAAGTAGTTCATAAAGCATGAGGTGTGAAAACTATTTTGTTAAGAATAGGGTGCCTCATCTGTGCACTTTGAAAGGTACATCTTGACTTCATCTCTTTTTTTTAAACTTACTTTTTGGTTAATTACACACTTAAGCAAGTCTGCTTTCTTAAAAAAATCATTTTTATTTGATTTTATAAATGAAAAATTAATTACGATGCCAAATACATATCCATAAAATGAGATTTCTCTGAATCTCACCACCTCATCCCTTCCAGGGGTCCTATTGTCAACATTTCCAACTGCATATTATTTCAAAGCAAGTCCCCTTTTGTCCAATCTGTTTTCCATTGTTTTATATTGGTTTATAACCAGTGTTTTTACATGGCAGGACTCAGTAAGCTGTAACTGCATTATCCAAAACCTTTAATATAATTATTTTAGGGTAATTATAGATGCAATATGTATAATGTCATACGCAGTTAAATATACAGAATTTGCAACATGGTATAGGCAGTTCCTAGTTTCAAAGTAACCACATGTATTATTTCAGTGATGCACTAAAATGTCTTTGTATTATTATTATTATTATTATTATTATTATTATTATTATTATTATCTTTTAAGTGGTCCCATTTCAATGATCACAGGTTGTACTGAGCACCAAAAATTAGCAGATTTTGCTCTAGAACTGCTCTCTATATTTATAAGTGTTAGCTATCATTATTATCAGGTTTTCTTATACGGCCTGAGATCTCTTGAGTGTATTTTCACAGGAGTAAAACACTCATCCCAGAACCTTTTAGCAGTTTAATTTGTTAACGTGTTGTTAAAGCAAGGCCTGGGAACCTGTACCCCCACGCTACCCCAAGGTGTTGTTGGTCTACAACTCTCATCGTTCTGCCCAGACACTGAGGTCCAGCGCCGAGGGCCTTCTGGCAGTTTCCTCGCTGCGAAAAGCCAAGTTACAGGGAACCAGGCGGAGGGCCTTCTTGGTAGTGGCACCTGCGCTGTGGAACGCCCTCCCACCAGATGTCAAAGAGAAAAACAACTACCAGACTTTTAGAAGATATCTGAAGGCAGCCCTGTTTAGGGAAGCTTTTAATGTTTAATAGATTATTGTATTTTAATATTTTGTTGGAAGCTGCCCAAAGTGGCTGGGGAAACCCAGCCAGATGGGTGGGGTATAAATAAATAAATCAGCAGCAGCAGCATCAGAGAGCCAGTGTGCTGTAGTGGTTAAGAGCGGTAGATTCGTAATCTGGGGAACCGGGTTCGCGTCTCCGCTCCTCCACATGCAGCTGCTGGGTGACCTTGGGCTAGTCACACTTCTCTGAAGTCTCTCAGCCCCACTCACCTCACAGAGTGTTTGTTGTGGGGGAGGAAGGGAAAGGAGAACGTTAGCCGCTTTGAGACTCCTTTGGGTAGTGATAGCTTCGGGTAGGAAAGCTTTTCTTTTCTCCCTCAGGTGACTTCCCCAGCAAACACTTTAGTCTCTGTTTGATTGTTCTCGCTGCTAGGAAAGCAATAAGAAATGAGTTTCATGCATTTCCCATTACATTTGAACCAAAGTCTAATTTTGAGAAACTTTGGCATGGCTTCAACACAACTGCTCAGCCCTGCTAAAACCATAAGGATTATCAACCAGTCTGAAAACCTTTCTAAGACTTCCCTTTAGCTTAACTCATTTGTTAGAATAAACGGTTCTCCAAGCAAGTTGTTCCATTTATATGATGCTACTGAGCCATGACTAACTCTAATTTCAGAAAAATGTTTGGAAAGAATAAATCATATTGCTGTCTCATATTTGTTTCTTCTCCTTAATCTTCTATTGAAAATTGTATCCAGTGTATCTTAGTCTTTACTGAATTGAATTAATCTTTAGCAGGAATCACAGTCTATGAAGTTCTTCATTTCAATGTTTCTGAGATCTAACAGTAAATCTTCCTATTTCCCCATCCATCTGAATGACAGGTCACTGCATATTATGAGATCTTATATAAAAGTAATATTTACATATATGCTGTGGATAGCAATGGGTATCAGAACCTATTAATGCCATTTTTAATTCCAACTGGCCTTCCCAGAAGGATAATTTTGGTCTGGTCACTGTTAATTTCAGAATAATATCATGTCATTTTAATAGGTTGCTATCTGATTATTAATATATCGTATTTCTGTTTTGAACATCATTCTGGTTCATCTGCATCAACATTTTGTAAAGTTGTTTGCATTTGGATACCTCTTAAGATGTCATCGCCAAATTTTGCATGAAGGTTCCTGAGATCAAGAAGTTGGTATTTGTCTGTTGGATACCAATTAGATAGCAGACTGAACCTTTCAAAACTGTACTGATTTTAATCAAATTTTGCTTTAGCAGGGTGCCACCACTGAAAAGGCCCTCTTCCCTTTCAGCTGCCCGTTTCCCTTTGTTAGATGAGGAAACCTGAAGAAAATCTCAAGATCTTGAGAATTCACATACATACCTAGCAACAAATCTGCAGTTCAGGTTGTGGACTGGAATAAAGGTAAAGGGACCCCAGTCATGGACGACTCTGGGGTTTCACGCTCATCTCGCTCTATAGGCCAAGGGAGCCAGCGTTTGTCCACAGACAGCTTCTGGGTGTGGCCAGCATGACTAAGCCACTTCCGGCAAACCAGAGCAGTGCACGGAAATGCCGTTTACCTTCCCACCGGAGTGGTACCTATTTATCTACTTGCACTTTGACATGCTTTCAAACTGCTAGGTTGGCAGGACAACGGAAGCTCACCCCATTGTGAGGATTTGAACTGCCAACCTTCTGATCAGCAAGCCCTAGGCTCAGTGGTTTAGACTGGAATACCGCAAGTCAATTTGCTTGCAGCAAGGCCAACTAGCCTACCACTTGAAAGACTTGTCCATAGCTTCAGCAAAAAAGACTAAAAACCTTCTGACTGTAAGGACATCCTGTTATATACCCCTTTTAATTTGTGCACTCCTGAAACGGATTTAAAGAGTATGCCTTCTTTTAAATCCCATTCAGGATATGCTTAGCTGTGTCAATGCTGCCAGTGAAATCAAGAGAAGATAAAAATGCATAGCTTGTCGGGATTGGCCTGTGGTGTGGGAGATCACTGACTCCCCCCCTTTTTTAAAAAAAAACAACAACCACCCACCTCTGTTTTTCAATTATTTAGTTCTGTCCCATTTTTGAATTCACAGGTTAGCCATATCCCACTCCAATGGCATTTGCAAAATGCTGCATATTTTTTAGAGCACAGAAGGCTTTCCTCCCCTTTACTGATTCATTTTCCATTCTAAATAATGCTTCGTCTCCACATCTTGGCAGACGCATGGGACTACGGCAGTCATTTGGCACCCTGTTTTGCTATTGATTGCCACACACTTCTTCTTAACCTGTGTCTACCTCGGACTTGGCTCCTTCTACTTTGATCACTTATTTGCTTACCTGGCAACATTGCAGCCAATACTCATTAAACCATTCATTCCTGCAGTTGTTTGCTTAGTGACAACCTACTGCTGTATTGCTCCTCTTCTGTCTTCCCATAAAAGTTTCTGTAGGCAGATTCAGTCATGATGATTAAGCATTTTCTGTTTGGGATGCCTTTGCCAGGGAGCTGTTCAAAGCCTGCTCTAAAGCCGTATTTCACCAGACATTGTGTTACTTTAAAAACAACAACAACAGTGAACTCTTGAATAGGGCTGGATAAATCTTTCTCTCAATTTCTCTCTTTCCAACTCGTAAATTCAATTTGCTGCATTTTTGCATCACTTTGTGATTTAAAAAAAAAGTCTGCATGGAATTTGTTAGCATTTAGTGTGCGTTTCTCCTATATTTTGCATACAATTTTGCATAAGTTGATATAGAATTTTCCTAATACAATGCAGAAGGCTGATCACCGAAGAATTGATGCTTTTGAATTCTGGTGCTGGAGGAGACTCTTGAGAGTCCCATGGACTGCAAAAAGATCAAACCTATCCATTCTTAAGGAAATCAGCCCTGAGTGCTCATTGGAAGGACAGATCCTGAAGCTGAGGCTCCAATACTTTGGCCACCTCATGAGAAGAGAAGACTCCCTGGAAAAGATCCTGATGTTGGGAAAGATGGAGGGCACAAGGAGAAGGGGACGACAGAGGACAAGATGGTTGGACAGTATTCTAGAAGCTCCCAGCATGAGTTTGACCAAACTGCGGGAGGCAGTGGAAGACAGGAGTGCCTGGAGTACTCTGGTCCATGGGGTAACGAAGAGTTGGACACAACTAAACGACTAAACAACAACAATACAATGTATTTTTTGTGTATTTTTGTCCCCAATACATGCATCTTTATGCATATTATCCCATAGTACGTTTTTGTACACTTTTTTTTGTTTTGTTAGAGATCTGCAGCTCAGAATTCGGCAAAGTGCAGATTTTGAAGGACAGCTGTCTTTCTTTTTTATTTCATGATGCAATATCTATTGCAGGCGTCTTGGATGAATTGCGAAGCCATATTGGGAAATAAGATATTGAAGTGGAACTTTCAAGTTAACTGCAATTTAGTAACCATACAGGCAGTCCTTTGGGGTTTTTTTAATATTTCAGTAATGAATGAAATTTATCTTCAGTATTGTTTTTTTATCAGTATTTGTTTCGATATTTAGAATCATTTTTTAATTGTTTCTTTATATGCAATTGTTTTAACCATTTTTAGATATGTCACTGTTCTGTTGCGTTGCAAATTGCTTTGGAATGAAAGTGAGCCACAGATGAAATAAAAGGAAGAAGCAAAGATAGGAGAAAATACTTCTTCATGCAGCACATAGTTAAACATGCAGCCCCACCAGAGAAGGTAATGGCTTTAAAAGAGAATTGGAGAAATTCATGGAGGACTGTTGAAGGCTACTTGCCATGATGCCTCTGCTCTGACTCCACACTGGAGGCCCAAATGCTGCTGAATACCAATTGTGGAAACCAAAGGAGAGGACAGCGCTCTTGTGCTTGAATCCTGTTTGTGGGTTTCCCACGGCCATCTGGTTGGTCACTGTGAGAACGGGATGCTCTACGCCAGGCATAGGCAAACTTGGCACTCCAGATGTTTTGGGACTACAACTCCCATCATCCCTGACCGCTGGTCCTGTTAGCTAGGGATGATGGGAGTTGTAGTCTCAAAACATCTGGCGGGCCAAGTTTGCCTATGCCTGATCTAGGCTGTACCACTCTCCCCGCTGGATTGGGTGGTATGAAGTAGGGTCAGGAGAAGGCTGCGGAGAGCCACAGGGGACTCCAGCAGAGACAACTGAGTAGTAGTTTGGGAGCCACAAATAATAAGAATAATAATTTATTATTTATACCCCGCCCATCTGGCTGGGCCTCCCCAGCCACTCTGGGCGGCTTCCATAAAAACCAAAAATACAGTAAAATATCACACCTTAAAAACTTCCCTGAACAGGGCTGCCTTAAGATGTCTTCTGAATGTCAGGTAGTTGTTTATCGCTTTGACATCTGCTGGAAGGGCGTTCCACAGGGCGGGCGCCACTACCGAGAAGGCCCTCTGCCTGGTTCCCTGTAGCTTTGCTTCTCGCAATGAGGGAACCGCCAGAAGGCCCTCGGCGCTGGACCTCAGCGTCCGGGCAGAATGATGGGGGTGGAGACGCTCCTTCAGGTATACTGGACCGAGGCCGTTTAGGGCTTTAAAGGTCAGCACCAACACTTTGAATTGTGCCATCCCTCCCCCTGTACTGCCTGATGCCATCGCTGCTGTTTGATAAGGCCAGCCCTGTTGAGGGAACAGCCCCCCCTTCCCCTTCCCCACTAGCACCTCTGCACACGGGTAGCTCTTGCGCAGCCGGTGCCTTTCAGGATTCTAAGGTAAAAAAAGATAAAGGACCCCTGGACAGTTAAGTCCAGTCAAAGGCGACTATGGGGTTGTGGAACTCATGTCGCTTCAGGCCATGGGAGCCAGTGTTTGTCCACAGACAGCTTTCCGGGTCATGTAGCCAGCATGAGTAAACCGCTTCTGGCACAACAGGACACCGTGACGGAAGCCAGATTGCACGGAAATGTCGTTTACCTTCCCTCTGCAGCAGTACCGACTTATCTACTTGCACTGGCGTGCTTACGAACTACTAGGTTGGCAGGAGCTGGGACAGAGCAACAGGAGCTCACTCTGTTGCAGGGATTTGAACCACCAACCTTCCGATCGGCAAGCCCAAGAGGCTCAGTGGCTTAGGCTATAGCTCCACCCATGTCCTGAATAAACAAGCACACAATCACTGATAGGTCCACCCACCATTTTGAGGCTCAAAGCAATGAAGATGCCTCTCCAGCTGTTGCCATTGGCTGTGGGTTTCTTGTGATGTCACAAAAGCACTTGGCAACTGAGTGGATATACAGGCAGGCCATGGGGAAAGCCCTTTTCTGTTTCCAGCAGGACACACCTGGCAATGGATGTGACCTTCAGCACTGCCCAGGTTTCTTCCACTTGGAGTGAGCTCCCGTTGCTCTGTCCCAGCTCCTGCCAACCTAGCAGTTCGTAAGCACGCCAGCGCAAGTAGATAAGTCGGTACTGCTGCAGAGGGAAGGTAAATGACCTTCTGGCAATTTTGTTGGAAGATCAGCATCTCCACATCTAAGTTCTTTAAGGACTCTTGGGCAATGATTGGTTCTTTTTTTAATTTGTCAGCAAGGCCTAGAACTTTGCTGTTGTCAACAGTATTTGCCTCAGTTCTTGAGAAAGTTACAGGCACAGGGATCTGTCCTACATCTTTCAAAACAAAGATCCAAAGAATTCATTCTGTGTCTCTGTGGTCTCCTTTTCCTTTCCTTTAACACACGTTTGACTCCCTTGCCATCCCTGTAACTCAAGGGTGGGGATCTGTGTTGTGCCATTAACCTAGTGACTCTCCTCATTTGGGCAACTCCTCCATTTTCTGAAATAAACCTTCTTACCACTAACAGCTTTCCTGATTCTGCTTGTTTAACTACACTGGAATCTCTCTTGGCTTTCTGGACCAGGCAACCTTTCAGACAGAGGACTCCTTCAAGCAAGAAGATGGCTTTCTTCTCTACAATAAGACACAGGGGCAGCCTATAGAGTACGGCTTCTTATTCTTAGCACAATTTCTAGCATTGTATTGGGGGGCTGTTTTCTAACTGGAATTTACAGTGGTACCTCAGGTTAAGTACTTAATTCGTTCCGGAGGTCCGTTCTTAACCTGAAATTGTTCTTAACCTGAAGCACCACTTTAGCTAATGGGGCCTCCTGCTGCTGCCGCGCCACTGGAGCCCGATTTCTGTTCTCATCCTGAAGGAAAGTTCTTAACCTGAGGTAATATTTCTGGGTTAGCGGAGTCTGTAACCTGAAGCGTATGTAACCTGAAGTGTATGTAACCTGAGGTACCACTGTATTTAGACATAAGTTTTGTTTATGTGAGTTTTGTGGCGGTTGGGACTGGAATTGTCACATGGCAACAGTGGTTGTGATTGTGTCAGAGGTGGCACACTGTGCTGTTATGCCTGAGTCCATCACACACTAAGATCACCTTCCAAGCCTTTGTCTTAACTTGTTTCGTTGAAAGAGGGAGCAAGAAATAAGATGCTCACAGTTATTCCATATGAAATTATTTCACACACACACACACACACACCAGGTGCATGCCCATTCATAGTTCCATTTCGAACAAAATAAGAAAGGAGCCATTTCTTAACTCAGACAGAGAAGATTTCTGCAAATGTGTGAAGAAGGTTTTCAAGAAGGCACAGAAACCAGATGGGGGCATTAAAGCAGAACTTATTCCAGACGGCAGGCAAACAACAACAAACTTAGGAAAACAGGGGCCTGCCACTCATCATTATTTCAGTCATGCTAGGAGATCCAGCTCCTCCAAAACTGGTCTGCCAGAAGCAAATGCGAGCTTGCACCCATTTAAATGATTGAACATATAAATTCGTTCAAGTTTTGTTTGCTGTTTTAAATATGAAGGGCTTATTTTTATGATTTGTTTGGTATTGTTTTCAGAGGGTACCAAGAGTAGATCAGGGCAAAGAGACTTCAGGCTTATAAGATCTGCTTTGTTTTGTTTTTTTCTAGATCGCTGAGACCCTCCAACTGGAGCCAGGTACAGAACAGGGGCTGGGGTGGGGGAAAGCGAGATGCAAAATGGAGGCTCATGGGAAACAGCCAATTACCTGCTACAGCGAAATGAACTTCATATACAAGTATAAATCTCTATAGATATTACTACAGGCCGTGGCTTTTAATGGCATAATTTGAGTGTAAGAGGAATAAGCCCTTTACCATCTGTTTTTCTGGACGTGAGTCATATAGACTGAACCTATCTATCACACTGGAGCTGTTTGAGGCAGAAACCCAGAACTGGGACCACCAGATTCAGTAACTTCCAAACTTGCATTTTCTACAAAACCATCCCTTTCCACACCAGGAACCCTTTGCATTTCCATGCCATCTCATCACTCTACCTGTAAGGTGATACAATACAGTGGTACCTTGGTTTGCATACGTTTTGGATTACAAACACGTCAAACCCGGAAGTGCATGTCCTGGTTTGCAAACATTTCTTTTTATTGCAACCCATTATTATTATTTTTTGGGATTACAAACACATTTTTTTGGAGGCCCCATTGGCGAAAGCGCGCCTTGGGTTACAACCCATTTTGGTTTACAAACAGACCTCCGGAATGGATTATGGTTGTAAACCAAGGTACCACTGCACAAGAAAATGAGTATCAAGTGACAGGCATGGTGGCTGCTCCTTTAAGCAAGGAGTGGACCTTGAAGGGGTGCTATGACCCTGCAAAAATAATTTCCATTCCTAAGCATGTTGGAGCCAGTTGCTATTTCGGATCTCTCTGTGGTGCCCTATCTTTCTTCTTGAGCTTCTTGTCCAGGATGTGGAAAGATGTGTCTTAAGGTATTGCCCTTTGAGAATTACCTATACTTTGGCGCCGCAACCCCTGCACCTACCCCATTGCATCAACCACAACAGAGAGATATTTGGAAATTCAATATCCTTACTCCAAACCAACCCACCCAGGGAGAGGTAAGAGCTTATGTCTGGAGAAAGGGCAAAAGCCACATTAAATGTCTGCAAGAAACAGTCAAGATTATTGATCCAAACAGAGGAGATACTCAAACAAAAGGCTGTTTATGTGGGCAGTCTAGTACCCAGCAATCTATGACACACTTAACAATAAAGAAAATGGATTAACCTGAATACACTTCTCTGTATGCTCCATAGCACTTGGCTTTGTGCAGCTGGTCTGCTGAAAGTCTTATTGTGCTATGTGCAGAATCTCATTTAACAATCCAGGTCCGAGAAGAACTTAAAGGGAACATGGCTCCTGGTTCATGCTATGATTTAGCAATATCAGCTGGGTGAAATTCATATACCAAACCAGGAAATTAGGAACATCAGTGACCCCCACCAGTTTTATTTCTGGTAACAGAAACCGAAGGTTTTTGATAATATGGTTGTTAATCTGTGTGCATTTTTCTCCTTGGTGAACACATTCACAAAGCATTGGCAACTGATCATCAAAGTATGATTGCCCCTCATTGGCATTGCTTGTTGCATTTTTGCAACTATAGGTGTAATTACCCCTATAATTACATGCATTATAAATAAATGTATACTGAGCATAAATCAACAGCACAACCCTATGTATGTTATGTTTATTCAGAAGTAGGTTCAGTAGGACTTACTACCAGGTAAGTAGAAGAAGAAGAAGAGTTTGGATTTGATATCCCGCTTTATCACTACCCGAAGGAGTCTCAAAGCGGCTAACATTCTCCTTTCCCTTCCTCCCCCACAACAAACACTCTGTGAGGTGAGTGGGGCTGAGAGACTTCAAAGAAGTGTGACTGGCCCAAGGTCACCCAGCAGCTGCATGGGGAGGAGCGGAGACGTGAACCCAGTTCACCAGATTACGAGACTACCGCTCTTAACCACTACACCACACTGGCTATACAGTATATATAGGATTAAATTTAGGGCACAGAAACCCTGAAAAGAAGTTTTTACAATAAGCACTTACTATTCTTTTAATACTAATAATTAACACTCTCAAAGTTCATGTGCAAACTTAGCATAATGGATGGAACCAAAGTTTCGTAACAGAATTCACCACTCTTTTCAATTAGCTGATTATTCCATCCACTCTCTGTTGCAAGACTGTTAATCATACTGGATGGCAGGACCTTGTATAAATTGAAGGATAATATTGGCACAGTCATCTCATTCTTTATTGCAGGTAAAGCTACCTCAAATGCTTATTACACAGAAAAGTAATAAATTGCCTTCCCCCCCCTTTATGCGGCTAAAGCTGCTGATGAGATATTTGTAATCCAGAAAATGCTAGTTCATAAAACATGCTCAGCCTAGGTGAAAATTCATCATTTCTAATCTTGCAGTATTTCAGAACAACTCAGTTTCTGCAACCTCTGGGAAGTGTCATCCTGATTTTGAAAATGCCTCGGAAAGAATGGGCTGCTGTTTTTCGTTTTTCTTTTCCTTTTTAGGGATTGTCAGAAGCAACAAGAGCACATTCCACAAGCCCTTCTAAAAGGAACCAGCTTCCCTGTGCTACTCCCACTCATTTTGATGAGGCTGGTAGCCCAAAGCTGGTGAGGTAGCCACCTGGATCTTCCCCTTTCACATATAACGCAGGGTAAAAAAATAAAATAAAGGCAAAGGACCCCTGGATGGTTGCTGTTGTTTAGTCGTTTAGTCGTGTCCGATTCTTCGTGACCCCATGGACCAGAGCACGCCAGGCACTCCTGTCTTCCACTGCCTCCCGCAGTTTGGTCAAACTCATGCTGGTAGCTTCGAGAACACTGTCTAACCATCTCATCCTCTGTCATCCCCTTCTCCTTGTGCCCTCAATCTTTCCCAACATCAGGGTGTTTTCCAGGGAGTCTTCTCTTCTCATGAGGTGGCCAAAGTATTGGAGCCTCAGCTTCACGATCTGTCCTTCTAGTGAGCACTCAGGGCTGATTTCCTTCAGAATGGAGAGGTTTGATCTTCTTGCAGTCCATGGGACTCTCAAGAATCTCCTCCAGCACCATAATTCAAAAGCATCAATTCTTCGGCGATCAGCCTTCTTTATGGATGGTTAGGTCCAGTCAAAAGTAACTATGGGGTGCAGCACTCATCTCACTTTCAGGCTGAGGGAGCTGGCATTCATCTGCAGACAGCTTTCCAGGTCATGTGGCCAGTATGACTAAACCGTTTCTGGCACACGGAGGACCGTGACAAGTGCCAGAGTGCATGGAAATGGCATTTATCTTTCCGCCACAGCGGTACCTATTTATCTACTTGCACTGGCATGCTTTTGAACTGCTAGGTTGGCAGGAGCTGGGACAGAGCAATGGGAGCTCACTCCATTGCAGGGATTTGAACCACCGACCTTCTGATTGGCAAGCCCAAGAGGCTCAGTGGTTTAGACCGCAGCGCCACCTGCATCTCTTAGCACTGGAAAGTGGCTAATGTAACACATGGCTGCTGCAGGCCCTGACTCCACATCACAACATAGTCCTGTCCCAAACAGAAGAAAACCATTCAAGATTGCACCACCATCTTGCAGGCCTATAATGGATTAGGCTCTTCATGCCATTCAGAGAAGTCTCTCAGATGCCTACAAAACCTCAGGCTTACCAAGTTAGTATTTTATTTTATTTTATTTTATTTTATAAGATGTTTATTAGGATTTTACAAAAAGCAAAAATTAACAGAATAAAAAGAAGACAAGGGGAAAAAAGAAAAAATACATAAAATACATAAAAAAAGAAAATACAAAATACAAAAAAGAAATAAGTAGAAAAAGTTAAAAACAAATCCATTTTTTTCCATATCTTTAAGCTCGTTTGCTTGTTTCCTTGACCTCCTCACACCTCCCTTTTTTGTATTCCCGTTCACATAGTCAGTTCAGCAAATCCTTACCCTCTTTCATTTAACTTAACTCTATATCTTAACATATTATAACTGTATATTTTCATCCATTATCAGTCCACTTTTACATATTCTTATTGGCCTTATTGCTAATGCCACTTAATTTCAATCCAACATCATTTTAACATTCATTAATTTTACAATATTTCTGCAGATAGTCTTTAAATTTCTTCCAATCTTCTTCCACCGACTCTTCTCCCTGCTCTCGGATTCTGCCAGTCATTTCCGCCAGTTCCATATAGTCCATCACCTTCATCTGCCACTCTTCCAGGGTGGGTAAATCTTGTGTCTTTCAATACTTTGCAATAAGTATTCTTGCTGCTGTTGTAGCATACATAAAGAAAGTTCTATCCTTCTTTGGCACCAATTGGCCGACTATGCCCAGGAGAATGGCCTCTGGTTTCTTCAGGAAGGTATATTTAAATACCTTTTTCATTTCATTATAGATCATCTCCCAGAAAGCCTTAATCTTTGGGCACGTCCACCAAAGGTGAAAGAATGTACCTTCATTTTCTTTACATTTCCAACATTTATTATCGGGCAAATGATAGATTTTTGCAAGCTTGACTGGTGTCATGTACCACCTATATATCATTTTCATAATATTCTCTCTTAGAGCATTACATGCCGTAAATTTCATACCTGTGGTCCACAACTGTTCCCAGTCAGCAAACATAATGTTATGTCCAACATCTTGTGCCCATTTAATCATAGCAGATTTAACCGTTTCATCCTGAGTATTCCAAGTTAGTATTTTAATCTCTTCCATAGAGGATCTTGCTAATGAAATCATGATGTCACTATCATTCTCTGAAGAGCACCAAACCATAGCTATCAACTGTCCCTTATTTGGCACCGTGTCCCCCTGCTGTCCCTTATTTATGATGTCCCTTAAATTTCCTGGGTTTCAAAGGAAGCAGCTCCTCTCCCTCCCTCCTTGCCGGCCAGGGAGGAGGGAGGCTCCAACTGTGTTGCTTGGCTGCGTTGCTCACCCAATAAGGAGTCTAAGAATGACTGGGGGGTGGAGCTTGCATGCCTTGTGCCGATCAAATTGGCCGCGTTGCCTGGGGACTTGCCTTTGCTCAGCGCTTCCCAGCGGAGAGGTCACAGTGGTTTTCCTTGCTGCATCCTCTTTGCCAGGTTGCTGGGCTGTGGGAACCACCGCTTGAGGCTTTGTTTGGCTGCTGGCTGGGCTTTCTGCCTTTGGCTCGGAGGGGCTCAGAAGTTGAACATACCTGTGCCTGGAAAATCCCTTATTTTGGCTGCTGACTCCTTATTTTCGAGGCTGCTGGTCCCTTATTTTCAAATCTGTAAGTTGACAGCTATGCAGCAAACTCTGTATGGTGAAGTGTTGGAGGCCTTCCTGATGGTTTCCCTGGGAAGAAAAATGTGATTTATGAGGAAGCCACTTTGAACCTCGGAAATCAAGGACACTCAGAACCGATAGGCAGCTTTATGACATCATTGCACACATCAGCAGAATTCCAGTGATTTCAGCATTCTTAGAGAAGACCTTTTCAAATATTGTTTCATAGCAGGTCTTCCCATCTGAGCGGAAGATTGGCTGGTGCCCCATACCAAGATAGGTTGTGTCCATGTTCCCAGGATGCTGAATGTATGAAACACATTTTATTACACTGTAGTCTGTATAAACAGGGACGCGGGTGGCGCTGTGGGTAAAAGCCTCAGCGCCTAGGGCTTGCCGATCGAAAGGTTGGTGGTTCGAATCCCTGCGGCGGGGTGCGCTCCCGTTGTTCGGTCCCAGCGCCTGCCAACCTAGCAGCTCGAAAGCACTCCCGGGTGCAAGTAGATAAATAGGGACCGCTTACTAGCGGGAAGGTAAACGGCGTTCCGTGTGCTGCGCTGGCTCGCCAGTGCAGCTTCATCACGCTGGCCACGTGACCCGGAAGTGTCTCCGGACAGCGCTGGCCCCCGGCCTCTTAAGTGAGATGGGCGCACAACCCTAGAGTCTGGCAAGACTGGCCCATACGGGCAGGGGTACCTTTACCTTTACCTTTTAGTCTGTATAAACAGGTTAGACAGCATCTAATCAATCCAATATTAACAGAATAACCTGGAATTGCTGATTCTTTTGATGTCAAGGTTCTTCTTGAGGATAAGATTGAGGATGAGATGGATACTGTTATACTGGCTGTAGCAAAATTCCTCTCGGAGGCAGAAAAATCAGAAATCAGTATGTACAGGCCAAAGCTCCTCTGTAGGAAGGCCGATCTTACACCTTTTTTAAAAAAAAAAATATTATTTACGCTTTTCAGATTTCTACATTTCACTAATTTTACAATCATTTTAACATTTCAAAACTTGACTTCCTTCCCCCTCTTTCTGTGGTTCCTTAAATTTATTTTTAATACCTTCTGCATATCCAAATTAACTTAATTTGCTCATTTATTCATCTACTTTAAATATATACTCTTATAAAACCGCAAGTTATTACAGTAAACCTGCCAATATTCTTATCTGTTTACAATTTATCTTTAAATATTCAATAAACCATTTCCATTCTTTTATAAAAAGTTTGCTGTCTTGTTTTCTTATTCTTCCAGTAAGTTTCGCCATTTCTTAATATTCCATAAGTTTTTGTATCCTTTCACTGGGACTTCTTCTTCTTTCCATTTTTGGGCAAGAAACATTCTTGCCACTGTAGTAGCATACACAAATAAGTTTCTATACAGGTTAGGTAGTTCTGTCCCTATAATTCCCAAAAGAAAAGCTTCTGGGTTTGTTTTTTTACAAAGGTTATTTTAAACATCCTTTTCCATTCATTATATATCATTTCCCAGTAATCTATAACCTTACTACAAGACTACCACATATGATAAAAAAGAACCTCTTTTGTATTTCCATTTTCAACACTTATTTGATTTAGATTTATACATTTTTGCCAATTTACTCGGTATTAGATACCATCGATATATCATTTTCATATAATTTTCTCTTAGCGATCCTACACCTGAATAACTGTTGATGTATACTATTGCTGTACTGTGTATTTTGGGTCTATGGACCACAACAAAGCTGTTTGTGTGTGAAAAACTGTCACAACAAATACAACCAGATCCTGCTTTAGCTTTTCAAAGAGACATTCCCAGGCTGACATGGTCAAGCTGCAAGAACTCATTAGAATGCAATTGGATGCCGATTGCAAATAAATATTTGGTGAGCTTGGCAGTCTCCGTGTTTTTAGCCTTGTTTACTTAGTACAAGTAAGATGAAACATGTTAAAGTTAACCACTCTTATAATTTTATGGCATTGGCAAAAAAAAAAAATCTCTGGCAGCAATGAAAGACAATTGCAGAGTCTACCGCTGTGCTATTCCATCCCACACTTAAATAATATGTTTTAGGATAAATGTTTGGTGTAGGTAGAGATGCTCCCTTAAACACGGTGCTTCTGAGATTAAGCTGCTAACAGCACTTGTTGTTCAGTTGTAAAACACCACCTGTTACATTCTGGCACAGGCTACTTTGCAGCTTTAAATGTCTATGATTGAGCTAAATCATGGAAGAAACTATTTATATATCAAATGATCGAATACTGTATTACATGCCTCCTGATCAAGCACACATTGGTCTTACTGTATGGACAAGAAACTTAGGAAGTGGGCAGGCCATCCCCTCATATCTCATGGTCTGGGCTGCATTCACAATTAACTCACACAATGCATGCTTTTCTTTCAGAGAGAGGCTGCTGAGCTCCACAATTAGGTTTCAGTAGCACATCAAAAAAACGAAGATCATGGCCACTGGTCCCATCACCTCCTGGCAAATAGAAGGGGAAGAAATGGAGGCAGTGAGAGATTTTACTTTCTTGGGCTCCATGATCACTGCAGATGGTGACAGCAGCCACGAAATTAAAAGACGCCTGCTCCTTGGGAGAAAGGTGATGGCAAACCTAGACAGCATCTTAAAAAGCAGAGACATCATCTTGCCAACAAAGGTCCGTATAGCTAAAGCTATGGTTTTCCCAGTAGTGATGTATGGAAGTGAGAGCTGGACCATAAAGAAGGCTGATCGCTGAAGAATTGATGCTTTTGAATTATGGTGCTGGAGGAGACTCTTGAGAGTCCCATGGACTGCAAGAAGATCAAACCTATCCATTCTGAAGGAAATCAGCCCTGAGTGCTCACTGGAAGGACAGATCGTGAAGCTGAGGCTCCAATACTTTGGCCACCTCATGAGAAGAGAAGACTCCCTGGAAAAGATCCTGATGTTGGGAAAGATGGAGGGCACAAGGAGAAGGGGACGACAGAGGACGAGATGGTTGGACAGTGTTCTCGAAACTACCAGCATGAGTTTGACTAAACTGCGGGAGGCAGTGGAAGACAGAAGTGCCTGGCGTGCTCTGGTCCATGGGGTCACAAAGAGTCGGTCACGACTAAACGACTGAACAACAACAACAAAGCACAGGGCAGGTAAATATTAGGTAAAGGATCCCTGGATGGTTAAGTCCAGTCAAAGGCAGCTATCGGGTTGCGGCGCTCATTTCACTTTCAGGCCAAGGGAGTCGGCGTTTGTCCACAGACAGCTTTCCAGGTCATATGGCCAGCAGGACTAAAACCGCTTCTGGTGCAGCGGAACACTGACGGAAACCGGAGCGCACGGAAATACCATTTACCTTCCAGCCACAGCGGAAACTATTTATCTACTTGCACTGGCTTGCTGTCGAACTGCTGGGTTGGCAGGAGCTGGGACAGAGCAATGCGAGCTCACTCCGTTGCAGTGATTTGAACCACCGACCTTCCGATGCCCAAGAGGCTCAGTGGTTTAGACCACAGCGCCACCCACATCCCTAGATAAATATTATCCCTATCTGGAATTGTAGAGTTGGAAGGGATCCTGAGAATTGTCTAGTCCAGCCCCCTCCAATGTAGGCATCTCAGCTAAAGCATCCATGACAGATGGCCATCCAACCTCTGCTTAAAAACCTCCCATGAAGGGGAGTCCACAAGCTCCCAAGGGAGTCTGTTCCAGGTCAAACAGCTCTTACAGGACAATCCCATGCATCATTCTCTGTCCTGCAGAATGCTGTAGTAGGCTGTAGTCCATTGCCTTGAAGAGTCTCATTCATCTCAATCAAATGGTTATGTTCTACAGCAGAGATGGGAAACCTCTGGCCCTCCAGATGTTGTTAGAATCTAACTCACATCCTTTTCAGCCAGGTTGGCCCATGGTCAGTGATGATGGGAGTTGTAGTCTAACAGCAGCTACAGGGCCATAGTCTCAAAGGTAATCCTCTACATCAGGGGTGTCAAACTCAAATTCATCGGGGGCCACATCAGCAGTTTGGTCACCCTCAAAGGGCCGGTTGTATCTGTAGGAATGCATGTAAAGTGGAGGTTTCCTGTGTAGAACGGCCGGTGCCGCTAGAGGGCAGACATTCTCTGGCTTGTAGGCTGCCGCGCATGCGCTGAAGAGGCGGCTTTCTTGTGTCAAAAAAAAAAAAGCGAGAATAAAAGGTGAAGGCTGGCGGCCGGCGGCGGCTACACGGGCCACATGACGAGGTCTGGCGGGCCGGATTCGGCCCGCGGGCCTTGTGTTTGACACCCGTGCTCTACATATCTTGAGAAAATAGCTCCTCTGAACTGGGTTGTTGAAATGTCAGCTTTCAGCATGTCAATAAAACAGTGGGTAGTGATACAATGACTACTGAAATCGACACAAGATAATATCCGCATGGCAACTATCTGTAGGCAACAATAAACGTCCACAAAAATGGCAAAAGTAGTTTCCCAAATCTTAAACTATTATTATTATTATTATTATTATTATTATTATTATTATTATTATTATTGCAAACACAGTAAATAAAGAGTTCATTTGTGATATACTAGTGGTTCAGGGCTTGGACATCGTTCCGGTAATCCAGCATTTCATTGCTAAATACCTTAGTCGTCGAGCTGTCAAAATCTACTGGAACAGAGTTGCACCGAATTAACAAGTAGAATAAGGAAAATTAAAATTAAAAATACTTTGAGAATGCATAATTGAAGCATTCCTTTGTCGTAAATGATATACAAGAGAAGACAGTATGTAAACAGCTTAAAGCATATGGCAACTGGAAACTTACACTCTTGTACATTCAAGTGCCGAGGGCCTTTTTGGTGGTTGCTTCACTGCGAAAAGTGAGGTTACAGGAAAACCAGGCAGAGGGCCTTCTCAGTAGTGATGCCCACCCTGTGGAACGCCCTCCCATCAGATGTCAAGGAAATAAACAACTATCTGACTCTTAGAAGGCATCTGAAGGCAACCCTGTTTAGGGAAGTTTTTAATGTTTGATGTTTTATTCTGCTTTAATGTTCTGTTGGGAGCTACCCAGAGTGGCTGGGGAAACTCAGTCAGATGGGCGGCATACAAATAAAATATTATTATTATTATTTGTCAGGGAACTGCCATCGGAGCCAAGAGTGGAGGTAAGGCTCCCCAACGATGCAGGAGAAGGGACCAGCAGGGAGAGAGAGAACACTTCCTTTGGGGAAGGAAATCGGCGTGACACCAGGAAGAAAGGGGAGCAGGGAAGGACTTTGGAGAGATGGCTCCAAGACTCTTCCACAGAGACCAGCGGGGAGAGCCCAGGACCTCCGCTGGCCACGCCCACTCTGCGCAGAAGACTTCTGCGCAGGGAGGCTAGGCGGAGACTTGGCATCAAAGAGCTTTTATGTTGGAAGAAGTTCAGGAAACGCCCACTGACGGATTCTGCCAGTGACTGACACAGCCACGGAGAAAGGGCTGTCCAGCCAGGGAAAGGTTTAGCCAGACAACGTTGCCTAGAGCAGCAGTCCCCTTACGCACGAGCAACCCCCAATTCCCTTTACATTATTATTATTATTATTATTATTATTATTATTAAAGAAAAAGAGGTGCCAGAACTCACCATGAATACTTCCTTTGTTCTCTTATAATGGCAATGGCACCCACCTGAGAGGTGCCAGAAGTGAGTTCTAGTGCATTCCAGCTGAAACAAAAGCCAGCCTTGTACCTTCTAGTCTGCAAGAAGCAAAATGGCTGGTTTATGCTGAGGTGAGGAACAAATGGAAGGACAGGTATGGCAATACGGATTACCCATCAAAACACCATGGGTTGGCATTTTGATGACGATGTCATGCCGATAGTGCAGAAATTCACATGCATGAACAGCACCAATTCTGCAATAAGAAAACCTTCAGCTATCTGTTTTGCAAGTTAATCATAGCAGCATTTGTTTCTCTTTGCTATCATGTCAAAGTTGAGTGTGACAAATCATCAGAATTACTAATTGATCCAGCTCGTCTGAGTGATTAAGCTACAGCACAACCCATTTATAAGAGATGCTTCATTCATAGACCTCTTGCCAGACAGGATGTTGTTGCCACGTCAGACTGTGCCTAGGTTGCTAAGAATAAGTGTCTGTCAACTTCTGATTTGTACTTTTTAAGGCACAAAATACACATTATTAGGAGACATACAAAAATACAAAAGGAGACTTAAATTCAGTTTTGTTTTTCCTCACTTCCTTGTATCTTCTAGCACATGTACAGTTGCTGCCACACGCTCTGTGGAACGATTCTTTCAACAACATTTGATCAGGGAGACACAGATTGGCAGTGCCCAACCCTTAATATGTAACTTTGACCTTAGCAGATGGCTAACCTCTCCACTCCCAAGCCATTTTTTCAGCATAGTAATGGGTACAAAGACGCATATATTAGAATATGGTCTGCATTAAAAATAATATATTCATGAAAATAACATACAAGCATGATGTATATGAGGGGAAATTGCTTTGGGGGAAAATGTGTGTGAGACAAAATTGTATACAAAGTGTCTGCATTAGGAGAAATTTGCACTAAGATTGTGACGAATTTTCATGAGCGCTTATTTTTTATTTATTTTTTAAAAAAAGCAAGGTGATGTGTAAATGAGAAGTAGAAAGAAACTGAAATGGACAGATCTTCACATCCCTAGCCAGGGGTGAGTCAGGCCAAGAAAATCTGTTTTGGTATGGATTGCCCCTAGCGATAGGGCAATGATCTAGTCTAATGCTTTTCCCAGCTGTTCTTTATTCAGAAGGAAAGCCAAGCTATTCACTTCCCTAGTGGTTTTCTGCCAGTATGGAGAGACCTTTGTTAGGAAGGTCATTGGTTTTTAGTGGCTTCATTAAAAAAACAAAACAACCCCACTGATCTTATTGATTTATCTATTTCTCCCTTGTTGCTTGTTTCTTCTTTTAACAATGCTGCTTCGGGTGTTTTTTCATTGTATTCAGTCTAGTGGACGCCTCCACTGATGAAAGAAAAGGGAGGTAATTTTTGCTAATCCACACACAAATATCCCTGCACCCCTAGAAATCTACTGCAAATGCTTGAGGAACCCTCTGGAACAGCTTGGAAGATGGTGTGCCTCTTCTTCCATTAATGGCAGCTCCTCTTGAATAAAATATTCTTCCACAGAATATCAATGATGGATGCAACACATTACGCTAAAATAATTCAGTGCTCAAATATAAATAAAACTTAAAACAGCAGAAACAACTTTACTGAGCATTCAAAACACAGGTAGATGAAATATTTTTGGGTTGGCATTTTCAACTCATCAAGCCAGGGGCCTGGTGAGCAGCCATAGGAAGAGTATGCCTTATAGAGGCACTATGGCGTGCCAAGGCCCCGTGACCCCATTGGTCCCTATGTAACGAATAACCATGCAAGATAGCAGCATATAGATTTGGGTTCAAATAGGCCACAACTTGATTTGCGTGGACAGACGGAGTCCCCCAAACCCTGGGCGGCCCCCATGTGGAATAATGACTCAATACAACGTGCTATGGGATTAAAATTGGCCACAACTTTATTATGTTTCAGATGTGGGTAGACCTTGGCTCAGGCACTGGATGTTTATCCCTCCCAGTCCCCCACCGGTGGGAACATGAGGGTAATCCAGAGTGTGGGGGGGATGGGCTGGCTCTGGAGAACATATGTTCAAGCAGAGAAAGCCCTCCCCCGTTATGCCGCCGTCGCAGGGGAGAGCAGTGACAACCTCTAGGCATACGCCGAAAGCCTCCCCTCAAGACAACCCCTTTAATGGGGAACCCTGGTATTGCTGCCACAAAGAGAACAGGGGTGTGGGTCACCGCTGCACACCCTCCCCCATTTAGGGAAGATATACTAAAGGATTCCACCCAAGGCCTGATACCGCCAAAGTTGTGACGTTTTGCTACAGGGGAGGCAAACCTGCCAATGCAGGAGAATTCCGTTCCAGCCCTTCAACAGCGGCCTTGACGTAGCAGCGCCCACGTACCTGTGGAGAAAGGTGGGTAGGGTGGGAGAAGCTCTGGATTCCCAGGTGAGATCCTCCCCCTATTGTGTGGGTAGGGTGGTCCCTCCCCCTACCTGGCCTGATCACCTCGGCAACGCCTCTCCAGGAGCGATTGAGCAACTGATTGAGATAGGCGGAGACCTCCAGGTATCGCACCTGGGGAAGGCAAAGCCAAGCCTGTGCTAATGGTGCCGCATAGGGTCCAGGGGGCTGCGCGCACCACGCAAAGGGTGCCCCCCATTTAATGTGGGGAGCGGTCATTGTTACAGATGTGAAAGGTTGGGCATAGGCATTGAGTGAAGCTCTTTATTCAGCCCATCTGCTGGGAGTGTATCTAAGGGTAAAGCACATTTTGCGGGGAGCCCTATGGCCTACATCAAATAGGCGTACCCCCAAGGGGTCCGCTTTGATGAGTGCTATGGCCCTAGCCCTCGCCTGGATGTCGGACGGAAACAACTCCTCACAGATCCCTTTAACAGGATACCGTTAACCAAGGAGGGGCAGGCAGAGGCTACAACCTTCCCTCCAGCCAAGAGTTAGGTTTACCGAATGCCTAAAAAGGTAAAGGTAAAGGTACCCCTGCCCGTACGGGCCAGTCTTGACAGACTCTAGGGTTGTGCGCCCATCTCACTCAAGAGGCCGGGGGCCAGCGCTGTCTGGAGACACTTCCGGGTCACGTGGCCAGCGTGACATCGCTGCTCTGGCGAGCCAGAGCCGCACACGGAAACGCCGTTTACCTTCCCGCTAGTAAGCGGTCCCTATTTATCTACTTGCACCCGGGAGTGCTTTCGAACTGCTAGGTTGGCAGGCACTGGGACCGAACAACGGGAGCGCACCCCGCCACAGGGATTCGAACCGCCGACCTTTCGATCGGCAAGCCCTAGGCGCTGAGGCTTTTACCCACAGCGCCACCCGCATCCCTACCGAATGCCTAACCCCCAGTCAAAACAGTCAAGGCTCGCCGCCAACCCCTTCACACCTGCAACCATCCCTTTATACCCTTGACTAAATTGTCTAGCCAAATCTGGTTGCCTAACTCAGGTAGGTACACCTCATTGTTATGATATAAAGTCTCCTGGTTAAACAGGGAGCTGGTGGTGCTGTGGTCTAAACCACAGAGCCTCTAGGGCTTGCTGATCAGAAGGTCGGCAGTTCGAGTCCACACAATGGGGTGAGCTCTTGTTGCTCTGTCCCAGCTCCTGCCAACCTAGCAGTTCGAAAGCACGCCAGTGCAAGTAAATAGGTGGCTGGAAGGTAAATGGCGTTTCCGTACGCTCTAGTTTCTATCACGGTGTCCTGTTGTGCCAGAAGCTGTTTAGTCCTGTGCGCCACATGACCTAGGAAGCTGTCTGTGGACAAACACTGGCTCCCTTTGCCTGAAAGCGGAGATGAGCGCCACACCCCGTAGTCGCCTTTGACTGGACTTAACCATCCAGGGGTCCTTTACCTTTTTTTTCACCTGGTCAAATGTAATGCCGGGGTGCCAAATCACCCTGCCATTCATGCACTGCTTTCTTTGTGGCCCGATTAATGCCTGCTGGGTATGGACTTTTATGCCATTTCTGCCTCTCAAGCAAATTGGACAAAACAATGGTCACATCCACATACAGGCTGTAACACTGCCTGTCCAGTGAAGGTAAGCGGACCTGTCAAGGAAGTCCTTATCCCAGCCATCAACTCTGCCACTTCAGATATTAGGATACCTGGGGATTGGCCTCTGTTGATGCTCTCAACAAAGGGGCAATACTGTTAGGAGCTGCTGATTATTTCGATGCCCATGTCCCCAACTACTCCAAATGTTCAAACAATTCAAAAGACAAAGGCTAATATTTGTAACTTAAAATGTTTATTTTGTATACCTTATATACAGAATATCACGGGAAACATAGAAACTTGTAGGCACAAATTACATGTTAACTGTGGCTGAATAAAATATTAGATATAATGAAACTGCAACAATAAATACATCTGAATGATAACTATATAGCTTAGCTTATGCACTTATATAAAATCCATGCTTTGTGAATAGCATACGTGTCCATATTATGTTTTCATGATGCTGAAATTCCTTGAAAGTTTTAAACATGTCAGTGTGTGTGTGTGTGTGTGTCTACATTTTCAAATATCTCATGTCTATGAGCATCACACTTGGAAATAAACCACAAACTGGAATAAAGCTGTACAACTAATTCCCCCCACTAAGAGTTTCTTCCATCTATCAAAAAGAAAAAGCCCACCCCACCTTATACCAGTTATAGCAAAACAAATATTTTGATAAACTCACATGTATGTAAAATCTATTATAAATTACAAGGACAACGGAAGGGTACAATATAAAATATATCCACTTTAGAATTACTGGTCCAGGAATAAATATTGCTTCTATACTAGCCCTGCACAGATAAATGCAAGGCAATAAAACATAGTCATGGCTTATTATATTGTTTGGAGAGTAGGGTCAACAAGGAACAAAAAGATATTATCCTTACATGTAACAGTGAATTGTTTGCCAGAGCCTTATGTGTCTGAAATAGCTTTTTACTAGGCAAGTTAGATGTCTAAATTTGATTCTTTAGGTTTTATGGGTGCAAATGGATTAGGACTGCAATCACTGGCTGCATTTAGGGATTAGGCAAACCTTCCTTCACATTATATAATATAAGCTGCAATGAAGTTAAGAAGGCTTTGTAACAGCTTTCTCTTTGGGGATTCTGTGCATTTGTAAAAGGTATATATTACTGGCTGTTCTGGGACAACGGTATCCTGCAGGCTTGCTCTTTGTTATATAGTCTCCAACCTTTTGATACTGCAAACACCGACATGTTTCTAATGCCCTGATTCCCATGCCAAGGATCACTGTCCAAACCCCCACCTTCAGTTCCTGTGCAAAACCACCTGCCTCCAGTCAATTTAAAAGCAGGAAAGTGTATGTTCATTTGGTTCAAGATATAGGAGAAAAACACAATCACCCTACAATAAATTATCAGAAGTTCAAATGATACTTCTGCTGCTGCAATGGATGAAATGGCAGGCTGTACACTGTGTGCTCCCTTAGTGTTCGGGTGCATTCATTGCCATTAGATGTTGTGCATATATTCCCACTTTCTTGGGGTTTTTTTCCTTAGTTGGTTGGACTGTTGTTTCATTTGCATTGTTTTGTTACTGCATACCCTCCAACATTTATCTGATGATAAAATAGGGACGTCCTATTCAAATAATAATAATAATAATAATAATAATAATAATAAGCACAACATTCTCTATATTAAACCCAACCAAGAACAAAACCCCAAAGAAAGTGCATCTAATAATAATAATAATATTTATACCCCAGCCATCTGACTGGGTTGCCCTGGCCACTCTGGGGCAATTTTCAACATATATAAAAACATAAGGAAACATTTAAAAACTTCCCTACACATGGCTGCTTTCAGATGTCTTCTGAAGGTTATCTCCTTGGCTCGGTGTTCACATAACTCCATACCCTCCAACATTTCTCCAACAAAAATAAGGATGTCCTACCATACCCTCTAGTTTTTGTCCCGTGAAAATGAGGATGTCATGAGGAAAAGCGGAACATTCTGGGGTCAAATCAGAAACCGGGACTGTCCCTGGAAAATAGGGACACTTGGAGGGTCTGTTGGTGCCCCCAACTTTCTTAGGCAATTTAAATGGGTAGAAGGCTTTAAAATAAATAGCAAAGAAATAAAACAGAGACCCTGGGAAAGGAGCTGAAACCTAGAAGAGGACCAGGAGAGCAATTCATGCTAAGGGCAGCCTCTAAATTCCAAAGAGGGGCATTGATGGGAGACTTTTGAGCTCATGCAGTTTCCAAAAGCCACAGAGTAAGATGGAATACTTTATCCAACTAGCGGCAGAGTCAGATGGAATACTTTATCCAGCTAGCTGCCTCTCTGTGGAGATTTTCATGATTTTCTATTGCTTGGGGTGGAGAAAGTAAATGCTAGCAAGGAAAGGCCTCAAATGGGTTGGAGCTGGGTTATTTGGCTTCCACGGACCTCAGTTAAGAAACACATCAGCTCCGAGTGGATGGCCACAGCCAGCCACAAGTCAATCCTCCTGTAGTTTTGATGCTTTTCATAAGTTAGCCTGAGATTCCTATTCAAGATGCCCATTCACTTCAAAGGCTGTATATAGCCTGTTATTTTTTAACATCCAGCTACATGATGTCTCACATAATACGTCTTTCTTTTGGTTTGTCACTTTTCTTAATCGAATCCCAAATGGAAAAGATGAAAACCTTTGCCAAAGCGCTGGCTTGCAGGCAGAACAGACCAATTATGTGGTTACATATTGAATTATTGCCTGGCTCAATGCTGTTGGATTTTCTGACAGCTAGAAAGAAGACTCACTCAGCAGAAAATGAGACAAACGTCTTGCATGCAATTAGAAATGGTTTTAAGATGCCTGCTTCTAGGAGCAATCCCAATTCTGTGAAATCAAGAGGGGGGAAGGGGAAAGAAACTTGCTTTGGGGTACATTCTTTGGGTGAAGACACCCAAATGGATCTAGTAGTTTGCTTCCTCTGGAGAAGGAAACTTGTTGGATTCAACCCATCTATTCTACATGTGAAGGAAGCCATTTCAATAGACTGAAAACTGAAAACAAAAGCTTCAGATCCTACTGAATGGGTGTCAAAACCATTTGCATAACTCTTCAGAACCTAAAATTAATCTCCTGTAGACATTTAATCTGGAGCAAATACACAACGTACTTTGTGTTTATGTGAACATCAGCAAAGAGGTTGTGCACCTACATGTGTATACTCTTGACAGATGTTCAGATTAAGATTGAGCTGACATTTCTCCCAGATTCCTGAAAATATTCCTGCTGTTAAAACAGGGGCTGATTTTCTGCCACTGTCCAGGGGGGAAGTGGAAAAAAGAGGATTTCCTCCAAAGCTTTTGAGAGATAGCTGTCCCTTACCTTGCCGGCAAGATATTGTGGAGAAAGCCTTAGGCAGTTTCCCTCGGGCCACATTTCCCAGAATGCCCTGGGAGCAACAGGTTGTTCCCAAGGCATTCTGGGAAACTGCAGAGAGAAACTGCACTTCTGTGAGTGGCACAGGGTTGGGGTCTTTTTTGGTTTAAAACTGATTCCATTGCCGCCCAACAAATGACCGAAAAGAAATTTTGGGGCACAGCTCTAGTTCAAATGGATGTGTGGCAGTCAGAAGTTGGGCCTGCTGATGTAATGCCACACCCTCTAAATGCACATTTGTTCTATAAGGGTCAAATGTCCATAAAGGGATTCTGTATTCACCCTTGGCGCATCAGGCCTTCTTAAGTCTTTCCTACCTATTTCTCCTTGGACCATGGAAGGTAAACTGGCATAAACTGTGGTCTCATATTGCAGGCATCTGCTTGTCTGCAATTCTCTTTGTATTCAGGCAAGGGGGTGCAAGGATTAAAGGGTTCACAGCATTAAAGTATTTGTGAGCAATGCGTATTCCAATGCGAAGGATGCCTTTAAGTAGCTTTTGGGTGACATTTGAAATGTAACGTGCGTGCTATTTTTAAAGATACTTAATTGCATTCTCCAGCTTTTGATACACACACTTGCCAAAATGTTAATATGTTCTGCTTCAAAGTAGCTCATTCTCTTCACGATGCAGCTTTTAATTAAAAAACAACAGCAGCAACATCTTGCTTTGACGCATGTACAGTGGTACCTCTGGTTACGAACTTAATTCGTTCCGGAGGTCAGTTCTTAACCTGAAACCGTTCTTAATCTGAGGTACCACTTTAGCTAATGGGGCCTCCCGCTGCCGCCAGCGCACGATTTCTATTCTCATCCTGAGGTAAAGTTCTTAATCCGAGGTACTACTTCCAGGTTAGCGGAGTCTGTAACCCGAAGTGTTTGTAACCCGAGGTGTTTGTAACCTGAGGTACCACTGTACTGTAATGAAAATGTCATTTGGCACAGAGGTTTTGCCCTGTCCATTCAAGATTTGCAAACCATACTAAGTCCATCAGTTGCCCATCCTGAACCCTCACCTGTCAGCATATGAGATGCAGGTAATCCTGTGCTACTCCCTGATGCCACAACTGACATGTGGGAAGGCTGGATTTGGAAACCTGTGTCTTATCATATATCCCCACCCTTCAGGGACTGTTCCCTGCCCTCCAGCTTAAAGGAGCAGGGATGAGTACTGAGATGAAATTTTTCTGTCCTCACAGAAAATACCTGATTTCTCCTAGCCAATCTGATGTTTGCTAAGAATACAAAAATTGGGGGGGGGGAATGTTTACAGGTGCATGCGACTAATTCAACTGATACCCATATCAACTATGAATCCTTTGGAGAGTCAAATGTAATGAGTCTACTTCAGTATTATAAGATAAAAATAAAGAAATATCTGGCAAGTTGAGTGTTATAGATTTCACCCCTGGGTCAAAAACATTTGCTCTCCTCGTGCATCCTCATACCAGATAATTGTCATGCCACCCAGAACAGCTAATCGGCAATGTTAGATCTATTCGCAAAGGGGAGGTGGTCAGATTATTAATCCCATGGGAGAGAATAATATTTCGTACTGCCTGATGTCACTGAGGCCTTGATATTTTATCAGTGGCATTAGGAAAATTACAAAGTTGAGGGGGGGAAAACATCTTAGTTCAGTGTTCATCAGTATCATAAAGCATGTGAAGAAGAATAGAGCACAATTCAGTGTGAGAGAATAAACTTGCAATCCAGGAAAGCTATGTTAACTTAACCCTAAATTTAGTTCTACTTCCAAATATATATTTTTGTAGATAAATACATCTTTCATTAATTCTACATTTAGCATTAGCATAAAATTTTAAACTAACAACTCCTCATCTTTACATAGTGGCAACGATACTGGCGGGAGTACTTAGTTGTGGATATCTCATTTTCTATTCTCTCGAAAAGAGATATCGCTCTTCTTCTGGTAACTGCTTTGCTGCCGCTGCTGTTAAATGTCTAATTTATAAAAGGGTTGAGAGGTTGGTAGCGCTTTCACTCCACACAACTGTTTACTTCTGGTATATTTTCAAAACAGCTATTAATAAAACAGTCTCACATGTTTGTTTTTTCCATTGTGTACAGGTCTGAAACATGGTACAGTCAGAAGAAGGAGTCTAGATGGCAGCTCCAAGATAGTGCTATTTTCACATAATGACACATTTGCCTTTCAGCTTCTCTTTCCTTTTCTGTTGCTTGCTTTTTTTGCCGTCAATCTGTAAGCTCACAGTCCTGCGTTTCTCCAAGTTCAGCAGCTCCTGGAACAACTCCTTCACATTGTGGTTCATCTTGGCAGAGGTCTCCATGAAGGCACACTTCCACTTTTTGGCCAGGGCTTCTCCATCGTTGGTCTGTACCTCTCGGTTGTGGTCCTCGTCGTTCTTGTTTCCCACCAGCATGATTGGGATGCTGTCTATATCCCCTTTGATTTGGCAGATCTGTTCGTAGATAGGCTTGAGTTCCTCCAAGGACTGCCGGCTGGTGACGGAGTAGACCAAAATGAAAGCGTGTCCTTTGGAAATAGACAAACGCTGCATGGCAGGAAACTGATGGCTCCCCGTTGTGTCAGTGATCTGCAAAGTGCATATGCTCTTATCGCAGCTGATCACCTGCCTGTAGGTGTCTTCAATTGTAGGGATGTAACTGTCTCTGAAGGTGCCTTTAACAAATCTCAAGACCAAGGAACTCTTGCCAACTCCTCCTGCTCCAAACACCACTACCCTGTAATCATTGCTTTGTTCAGGCATGGTTTTTCAAGCTTTGCGCTGCTCAACGAGGAAAAGAAACCTGCATGAGGGAAGAAATAGGAATCATCTATTAACAATTTGTGGGGGGAGATAGTTCAAAATAAATCCAGGACGCTAGAAATGGGAAACATGAGCTATGTTATCACACAGTGTGAAGGATGAGGCTCTTTCTTCTCAATTTTAGATGCCCATCTTTCAGTACAAAGCAGATCCGTAAATTTATATAACTCACTGTCTTTCTATGATTTTGAGACTCATGCAAAGAGGAAGTGTTCGCTATTGGTAAATTGCCACAGAGAGCAGCAGACACATTCCAAACACTGAAGGATTACACTCGCTCTACCTTTTCAAATGGAAATGGAGAAACTCTGCCCCAAATTTGGCCTGCCAAGCAGTTTCCCCCAAACCATACCCACCTGCCTCATGTCTGGCATCATTTGTGACATCAGGTGTGGAGTAAGGAGAGACATGGCACTAAGCTCCCCATTGCTTCCCCGTGTTGGTAACAAGCAGCAGCACTCAGTGTTGAGCAACGCCACCAACTTCTATCTGTTTACACCAATCACACATCTTTGTGTTTGCTGAAATGCAGGGGTGGCTCATAAATAAGGGTGAGCCATCTAATTACATATACAGTGGTGCCTCGGGGTTAAGTACTTAATTCGTTCCGGAGGTCCGTTCTTAACCTGAAACTGTTCTTAACTTGAAGCACCACTTTAGCGAATGGGGCCTCCCGCTGCTGCCGCGCCGCCGGGGCACGATTTCTGTTCTCATCATGAAGCAAAGTTCTTAACCCGAGGTACTATTTCTGGGTTAGCGGAGTCTGTAACCTGAAGTGTCTGTAACCCGAGGTACCACTGTAGAAGGTTCTCCAAGAGAAGCCAGCCAGCTCCTGCTAAGATGACAGTCAACACTAGACCACTTTTCTATGTGTAAGGGAGAATTCAATGCCATGCTTCCCTTTGAAATGATTGCCCCTATCGTACCCCTGTGTGGTATTCTGGGGGGCCGGGTTCTCCTGACACACACCCCCAAGCCAGTTTTGGGGAAGGGATCATGGAGACAAGGGGGGCAGAGAGCCCTGTTGTATTTGTACAGGGTTTCTGCAGATGGGAGTCATTCGTGTCCATTCCTAGGCCTGTAAATATGGGTTTTAGAGTGCTGAAGTGGATTGGGTGCCTTCTCCTGCTAATCTTCCGCCTGCCCCCACTCCCCCAAAAGCACTGCAAAAAAGCCTTTGTGTATCCACAATCAAAAAGCACATTTGATAGGGTTGTATTCACAGTTGTATCATTATTATTTTGTAGTGTTAAGCCAATGCACAGGAACACAAGTATGCCTCAGTAAATCATCACCACGCAAAATGAGATACGGCCTAGGACCCATGTACCTATGGGACCGCCTCTCCTGGTATGCCCAGTGGAGGACCTTAAGGGCCACACATGGCAACACTTTGGAGATCCCAAGTCGCAAGGTGGTTATATTGGTCTCAACTAGGGCCAGGACCTTTTCAGTACTGACCCCGACTTGGTGGAACGCTCTGTCACAAGAGACTAGGGCCCTGCGGGATTTGACATCTTTTCACAGGGCCTGCAAGACAGAGCTGTTCTGTCTGGCCTTTGGTTTGGATTCAGTCTGACCCTTATGTTTCCCTCCCCTTATGGTTTTGATCTATGGGCTACTATTAAAATGAGCTACATTTTAAATTGTATTTTAACCCGTATTTTAAATTGGGGTTTTTTTCTTTCTTTTCTTTTTCCCCCCTATTATGTTTTTATTGTCATTTTACTGGTGTTAGCCACCCTGAGCCCAGCTTTGGCCGGGGAGGGCGGGGTATAAATAAATATTATTATTATTATTATTATTATTATTATTATTATTAATGGGCATGCCTTTTGTGTGCATGCAGCATTTTGTCCACACACACTTGCAGATGAGTACAGAAAGAGTGGGGCAGAGAACATGCGAATAAAATGAAGGAGCAGGAAGTGCTTGCAGGTTGCACATGCTCCAACCCTGTACAGTGGTACCTCGGGTTACAGACGCTTCAGGTTACAGACGCTTCAGGTTACAGACTCTGCTAACCCAGAAATAGTGCTTCAGGTTAAGAACTTTGCTTCAGGATGAGAACAGAAATTGTGCTGCGGCGGCAGCAGGAGGCCCCATTAGCTAAAGTGGTGCTTCAGGTTAAGAACAGTCTCAGGTTAAGCACGGACCTACGGAACGAATTAAGTACTTAACCCGAGGTAGCACTGTAATTAATTTTAGAAAGTAAAATGAGAGGGAAGCCATGGAGGAACTAAGTAACGAAAGGAGAAAAACTCTTTCACCCCAATTTCCAAAATAAGATATTTCACTCTGTCTCTAGCCTAATGCAGAAAAGCTGGAAGCATTCTGGGCCTGATTCAAAATGTATCATAAATCCCAAGATTCTGCCTCGTTGAGCCATTAGAATGGGACTATATCTCAGCACAATATGGAGAAACAGGGATGGCATTACTGTTTCTCATAACCAATCGAAGTGTGAACTCCCCAGAGTATAATGTTAAAGACAAGTGGGCTGAGAAAATGCTAAGAGAAAGGATAAGAAGAGGCTCTAGAAGGCAAAGAGAAAGTAGGCGTCTAGTTCGTGTCACAATCCAGCCTACAGGAAGAAACAAGAGCGGAGGCAGTTAGAAGGAATTTCCCCCCCAGAGGATAACACTGACTAAATCTATGAGACAGCTGCTAACTAGGGCTATGGCTTAGGCAGAGCAGTAAAGAAGAGCCGTGACGACGAATAATGTCGCAATCGTGATTACAGCTAAAAGGACAAGGCAGATGGGACAATGCATCTTCAGAGCTTGCCAGAGCTGGGTACAAATAGCACAGAGCCAAGGGGATGACAGTGTTGTGGTGAAGTAATTTTTTAAAAATGGAAATGAACATGCGGACCAAGTCTGTTGTCCAGGTCGGTCATGTAACTAAAGATTCTCTGCATAGCTGTCAACTTTTCCCTTTTCTTGCGAGGAATCCTATTCGGGATAAGGGGATTTCCCTTTAAAAAAGGGAAACGTTGACAGCTATGGTTCTCTGTGTTGAGCATTTTTGCTGGTCGATCTGCCCTTGCCCTAAAAGGGGGGGGGGTGCAATTATGCAATGATGTCTTCCAAGTCAACAGGAAACTTATTATTGTCATTAATAAATTAATTAAATGTAATGTAATTAAATTTATATACCACCCTTCGTCCAAAGATCTCAGGGCGGCCGACATGATGAAAATGTAAGGTAAAAACACAAATAAATAGAACAAAAACAAAACAAAACAATAACCCCCCCCTTCCCACAGACACATTCAAAAGGCTGTGGAATATTAATCAGCCAAAGGCCTGGTTGAAGAGGAAAGTTTTCACCTGACCCCTGAAAATATATAATAAAGGCACCAGGTGAACCTCTCTGAGGAAGCCATTCCATTTGGAATTTGAAATCCCTCCTTCACCCCCGGTTTACTCTCATGTAAGAGTTTTGCTTTGATCCCTGGCTTTTTATTATTCCGAATAAACTTAAGAGCAACATGCTGTCATTTATTTAATTGTTGACCATTTATTTTAATTGGCAAGTCCTGGAACAGAAAATTGATTCTCGTAGCCATCTTAATCACTGATATTTTTGTTAAATAAGGGAAGTGAAGCTGCAAGATTTGTTAATTAATTGATTACATGAATTCATTAAAAATGAATTTAACTCTCTCTCTCTCTCTATATATATATAATATATATATATATATGGGGGGAGAGGCATTTTTATTTTAAAAAATTTAACTATTTATACAAACCACAGGTAGCATGTGCCATTTTTGGAGAGACATTGTACCTTCTCTCCATACTGCTACTGCTGAACTACATACATCAGTGTTTCCTAACCCTGGGTCTCCAACTGTTTTCAGATCACAATTCCCATCATCCCTGACCACTGGTCTTGCTCGCTAGGGATGATGGGAGTTGTAGTCCAAAAACAGCTGAAGACCCAATGTTGGGAAACAGTGACATACATGCATCATCTCAAAACAGAGGATGGGGTTCACCTGGTGGAGTCCGTCAGCAGAAGTCCTGCACAAAGACAGAGGGTCACAATGTGATTCCCCCTGATGCTCCCCCAAGATTGGCTATTGTATTGAACTTTATTACGGCCATTGGCCCATCACACGACAGTTTCCCATACCAACATAATGTACTTAAACCTCCAAATTTAAAACCGCCAAAACTTACAAAAAACAGACAAGAACAAAGCAAAACAAAAACAAAAGACCAACATCATACATTACAGTAAATTTGTAACATAAACATCACCCTCTACTCATAAATTAGTAGAATACATCAATGGTGATATCACCTAATTACATCCTAAAACATAGATCATAGTTTAAAGGGATTATCCGAGCTGCACAGGAGTCCATTTCTCTTCTTTAGGGATAGAACGCTGATCAAGAATCTGGGAACCATGAGTGATCTTAGGGGGTCATCATCATTTAATAGATATCTCAGTTTGGCTTCATTCGTATCATCGGCAATTCCCTTTAGATATTGAGCAAGAAACTTGCTCCTGGCCGATGAGTGAGATGCACAATCAAAAATTATGTGATGCAACGATTCCGGTGCCCCACAATTACAATCACATAAGAGCGATATCTGTCCATTGGAGAATCTATTTCTCAGCACGTTCGATGGGAAGGTGTTGAATCTTGCCTTTACAAAGCCCCAAGATTGGCTCTGGAGTAGGGTTGCCATTTTTCACACAATGAAAGTCTGGACAGAAAGGTTGTTGAGCTTTTTCTGGCAAAGTTGTTGAGGAAAATCACCAAAAATGATACTGTCAACATGGGTTGCTATACATCCAAATTTTCCCAGACCCCGCGCCCCGATTTCCAACCGGACACTGCTTCCGACTGCAGTATTCCGGATATGTCTGGGAAATTCTGGACATATGACAACCCTACTTTGGAGGTCAATATCTCTATGTGGAACAAAAAGCTACAGTTAGACCTGGATATGGAACAACTGGTTGGTTCAAAATTGGGAAAGGAGTACGACAAGGCTGTATTTTGTCTCCCTGCTTATTTAACTTATATGCAGAATTCATCATGTGAAAGGCTGGGCTGGATGAATCCCTAGCCGGAATTAAGATTGCCGGAAGAAATATCAACAACCTCAGATATGCAGATGACACAACCTTGATGGCAGAAAGTGAGGAGGAATTAAAGAACCTTTTAATGAGGGTGAAAGAGGCGAGCGCAAAATATGGTCTGAAGCTCCATATAAAAAAACTAAGATCATGGCCACTGGTCCCATCACCTCCTGGCAAATAGAAGGGGAAGAAATGGAGGCAGTGAGATATTTTACTTTCTTGGGCTCCATGATCACTGCAGATGGTGACAGCAGCCACGAAATTAAAAGACGCCTGCTCCTTGGGAGAAAAGCAATGACAAACCTAGACAGCATCTTAAAAAGCAGAGACATCACCTTGCCAACAAAGGTCCACATAGTTAAAGCTATGGTTTTCCCAGTAGTGATGTATGGAAGTGAGAGCTGAACCATAAAGAAGGCTGATCGCCGAAGAATTGATGCTTTTGAATTATGGTGCTGGAGGAGACTCTTGAGCGTCCCATGGACTGCAAGAAGATCAAACCTATCCATTCTTAAGGAAATCAGCCCTGAGTGCTCACTGGAAGGACAGATTGTGAAACTGAGGCTCCAATACTTTGGCCACCTCATGAGAAGAGAAGACTCCCTGGAAAAGACCCTGATGTTGGGAAAGATGGAGGGCACAAGGAGAAGGGGACGACAGAGGACAAGATGGTTGAATAGTGTTCTCGAAGCTACCAGCATGAGTTTGACCAAACTGCGGGAGGCAGTGGAAGACAGGAGTGCCTGGCGTGCTCTGGTCCATGGGGTCATGAAGAGTCGGACACGACTAAACGACTAAACAACAACAACAATAACTCCCCAGAACAGTTTGTCTGGAAAGCAGAGGACACATCTATCTGGCAAGCTACAATACTTGTGGAGATGAAACATTTGTAATAGCAAAGTTGAATTGCACTCATAGTATACTCCTTTTTTGCATCCAAATAGATGCAGATACAATTGATATTTTCAAACTCACAGAATCACACAGTTGGAAGGAAACTCAAAGATCCTTTAGTTCAAAGTAAACCCCTGCCTGGTTAAGTCCAGTCAAAGGTGACTGTGAGGTGTGGGGTGGCACTTATCTCGCTTTCAGGCCGACCGTTTGTCCACAGACAGCTTTCCAGGTCATGTAGCCAGCATGACTAAACTGCTTCTGGTTTCTTGTGATGTCACAAAAGCACTTGGCAACTGAGTGGATATACTGGCAGGCCAAGGGGAAAGCCCTTTTCTGTTCCCAGCAGGACAAACCTGGCAATGGATGTGACATTCAGCCCTGCCCAGGTTTCTTCCACTTGGAGGAGGCAAACTGGTGAGTGGAAGGAGGCAATCCTCTGGCAGTGGGATGCCATAGAGCAATAAATAAGGTAAGTTTGCTTGCTTGAAGGCTGCTGATTTCCATGGTTGGAAGCTGGCGGACGTCTTATGATGGTCCTAACAGTAGCTTCTAGGACAATGGGACACCGTGACAGAAACCAGAGTGCACGGAAATGGCCTTTACCTTCCTGCCACAGTGGTACCTATTTATCTACTTGCGCTGATGTGCTTTCAAACTGCTAGGTGGGCAGGAGCTGGGCCAGAGCAACAGGAGCTCACCCGTCGTGCGGATTCGAACTGCCGACCTTCTGATCGGCAAGCCCAAGAGGCGCCGTGTTCAACCCCCTGCTAACACAGGAAATACTCAACTACAACATCCTTGACAGGTGGTCGCTGTATAAAAACCTCCAGGAAACTCCACTATCACATGAGACAATCTGTTCCACTGTCAATCAGCTTGTATCTTCAGAATGTTCTTCCTAATGTTTCATTGATTAAACAACTAAGATTTCTTTAATTGGGTGAAAGCCGTAAGAAGAACATAAAATCCCTTGGTGCCATCAGACCGAAGGTCCACCTTGTTCAGAATTTTGCCCCTATCGATTACTACTGCACCAAGAAGCTTCCTTAAGAGTGGTTAACAGAAGATGTGTTGAATTGAAATTGGCAGAGCATTTTACAAAGGAATTGAAACCTGGGTGGGGTAATCTTGCTGCACTGACCTCCTCTTTGCCTCAGTATGACTGGATTGAAGATTTGCTGCTTCTTGTTGGTGGCCACTGGTCAGCAATATGCCCAGGATCGACGACTGAAACAGGCATTCCCTGTGCCCAAGGATCTAGTGTTAACATTATGATAGTGCCATTTCTATTTTTATTTTTTGTTCTTATGGCTAATTAGACTTAACTGTCTTCAACTCTGTCTAATCCTTTATGAAATTTATCAGCTAGTTATCAGCATCAGGACATACTATGGCAACTCTATAAATATGTGTGTATAATTTTTTTTGTTAAATTTTCTGTTTTACAATTTAAAGGACTCATTTTTACATCCTTAAAATATCAATGACTTCCCTTCTTCTCTTTCCATGGTTCATTTTACATATCACAAATCTCTGCATATTTTACAAAAACTATACCATTCAGTATTCCATTATTGCTTCCATTAGAACTTATTCACATTTGCCTTAATGCTGCCAGCATTTTCAGCTGTACACAATTATTTCCCATATATTAAATAAACGTTTTCCAATCTTCTCTAAACGTTATGTTCTTCTTGTTCTCTTATTCTCTATGTTAAGACTGCAAGCTGTGCATATTCTGTCAACTTAATTTGCCCTTCTTCTTTGGTTGGGACCTTGCTCATTTTTCATTTTTGGGCTAACAAAACATGGGCCACAGTTGTTGCATACATAAATATCCTTTTCTGGCACCTGGGAATTTCAGTCTGAGCAGCAACTCCATAAATTAACTGGATGTTGCATGAAGAAATATTTTGGCTTTTTTTTAAATTTCAAGTTAATACCAATTTCCTTGTGAAAAAGCAGAAAGATAATTCCTTTGGGCTATATTGTTACATGCCATGTCC
Organism: Podarcis raffonei; assembly: GCF_027172205.1. Taxonomy (NCBI): domain Eukaryota; kingdom Metazoa; phylum Chordata; class Lepidosauria; order Squamata; family Lacertidae; genus Podarcis; species Podarcis raffonei. The sequence continues at coordinate 52,644,282 of NC_070612.1, read as the reverse complement.
ATAGCTCTCAACTTTTCCCTTTTCTTACGAGGAATCCTATTCGAAATAAGGGAATTTCCCTTTAAAAAAGGGAAACGTTGACAGCTATGCATGTCTCTCAGTGAATCTCCTAGTTGCTGGTAAGCGTGTACATTCATAAGGTTTTGTATTTGTTCCATGAAAGAGACACTTTTAGTTTAATCTAATATATACTCTTGACTTGACGTGTAATGTGGATTAAGACTCACAGTATATATATAGCCTCCGCTACTTAGGAACTCTTTTCACATTAACTGGCTCTGATAGGGAAAGTCCTAATTTATTAGCTAGGTTTCTCTTTAAAAAAATCACTATAATATAAAATTATCATAAGTGAGCATAAGTAATGATTAAAGAATCTCTCTAACAAAATGTTTCATTACAGCCCCTGAGCAGGCTGATTTAAAAGAAATCATTGCATTCCTCTCACTGACTTATGCTCTTTTTTTCATGCAAGAGGTAACTGCAGAGCATCAGATTTTGGGAGCATGATCAACCTATGAAAACACTTGGGATACTCTGTAGGATCAGTTTATCCCTTCCTTTATGGCTAGTAGAGATAACAAGGCAATATCCAATTCAGTCATACTAAGAGCAGGACCATTACTGACGTCGATACTTTTCCGTGGATCTGAGTATGGCTATCACCCACCATTTATTTATATGGTGTCTGGCCTGTTTTTCACACTTTTATACACTTTTATGCCTTGGAATCTTCTGATTACACTTATTAGGAAGAAGAAAAAGAACGATTGACTGTAAAAATAGTGCGGGAAGAAATGCAAGGACCAGGGAAGCGGGACTAAAAAGTTATGTCTTCTATTTTGGACTCCCCAAAAAGCCCTATTCATAACACAAATGTTCTCTGTAGGGCAGGGGTTGAGAAGCTTTCCCAGTCCAAGACCCACATTCCCTCGCAGAGGGATGCGGGAGGAGTGGGTGTGTGCAGGGCCAGAGGCAAAGGTTGCCCAAGCAATGGATGCAACCCTTACCTTTGTATAGTAGTAAAAAAGGTAAAGGACCCCTGGATAATTAAGTCCGGTCAAAGGCGACTATGGGGTTGCGACGCTCATCTCGCTTTCAGGCCGAGGGAACCGGGGTTTGTCCACAGACAGTTTTCCAGGTCATGTGGCCAGCAGGACTAAACCGCTCCTGGCACACCGGGACACCGTGATGGAAACCAGAGCACACAGAAATGCTGTTTACCTTTCCGCCACAGTGGTACCTATTTATCTACTTGAACTGGTGTGCTTCCAAACTGCTGGGTTGCCAGGAGCTGGGACAGAGCAACAGGAGCTCACCCCGTCGCAGGGATTTGAACCACCAACCTGCTAATCGGCAAGCCCAAGAGGCTCAGTGGTTTAGACCACAGCGCCACCCACATCCCTAGGTAAGTATTATCCCTACCCCACAGCGGTACCTATTTATCTACTTGCACTGGCGTGCTTTCGAACTGCTAGCTTGGCAGGAGCTGGGACAAAGCAACAGGAGCTCACCCGTTGCAGGGATTTGAACTGCTGACCTTCTTATCAGCAAGCCCAAGAGGCTCAGTGGTTTAGAACAAAGCGCCACCTGCTCCCCTACTGTACAGTAGGCTACATTCTAGCCATACAAAAGGCAGAGTGTTATGTACTGAAGTTCTCACCCTGGGCCAGCAGGGGGATACTGTAGATAGTTTTCACTCAGGTCCACATATACAAATAAGGGATTGAAAGTGACGTTCATTGATTGGATAGTTACAGAAAATGGTTACTGTTGCGTTCTAGTGGAGCTCTGTATAAGCAGGCTGGCTGAACCCTTCAGTTCAGTTCTGTTCTGGCCTGTGAATAAACAAGAGCTGCTTGAAGAATCGCTGTGTCGTCTGATAGGTTCACCCATGACTTAACACAGAGGTTTCTACGCCCGCCCCCCCCCCCCCAGGCACACATTTGTCTATCTGGGAAAATAAGACCCATTATCAAGGACACATTCCGGCCAAGCAAAAACACTGGGATGACAGGAAGTACCGCCATCAAGGGCTGTGGCCTGGGGACATGTACACTGGAGCCAGACTGCCTTCAGTCTCCAGATCTGAAGTTCCCCATCCCCACTCGAGAGAATTTGCACACTGTCCTAGGTTTTCAGAAGCCAAGAATAAAGGACATGTATCGTGGGGACAGTCACCTTTGGGTGGACTTCAAATAGTTGCCCACCCCAAGGATAAATTATAGAGGGTGGGGATTGGAAAATAATAAGCAAAGCATAGTTTTTTTCTAAGTGAGTGTGTATATTCTATAAGTGTGAGATATTCTGCCTTGCGGGTCTTTTCATCTGGAGGATGGGCTCTGAGTGTTCATGCAGAATTTCAATCGGGGCGATTAATAATTCACAAAGAATTTTGTGAAGCATTTTAAGTACAGGACTGCAGACCAAGCCAAGTCACACCGAATTTAGCTGTAAAGCACAAGATGACTGATGTAATGAAAAGTCTCCATTTGAGGTTTTTTCCCTGAGCAAACAAAAATTGGTACTCCCTTTCTGTCCAACACTGCGGCATCCTCGATAAGATCCTAGAACTAGTTTCTTCAGAGAGGCTTTTTTTTTGCTAGTTGTCTGTTGGTAAAGGAGATGATTTCGTAAGCAATTTAATGAACATCAGCATTTACCAATCTTCTCCGAGTTTTCTAAGTACCCTGAACTGATGGACAATTGACACTAGAGAATACGAGTGATTGTAATACGGCAGAAGTGATGATCTCATGCTGTGTAGCACAGAGAATAGAAACATCTGTTGCATTACATACTCAGATAAGGGTTCTTAAAAAAACAGGATTCTTTTGCTTTGGCAATTGTTGAAGTGGTGCTAAATAGTAAGTTTATTTGATATTTCTATGGACAGCTCCGATGTATGGAAGTGAGAGCTGGACCATAAAGAAGGCTGATCACCGAAGAATTGATGCTTTTGAATTATGGTGCTGGAGGAGACTCTTGAGAGTCCCATGGACTGCAAGAAGATCAAACCTATCCATTCTTAAGGAAATCAGCCCTGAGTGCTCACTGGAAGGACAGATCCTGAAGCTGAGGCACCAGTACTTTGACCACCTCATGAGAAGAGAAGACTCCCTGGAAAAGACCCTGATGTTGGGAAAGATGGAGGGCACAAGGAGAAGGGGACGACAGAGGATGTGATGGTTGGACAGTGTTCTCGAAGCTACCAGCATGAGTTTGACCAAACTGCTGGAGGCAGTGGAAGACAGGAGTGCCTGGCGTGCTCTGGTCCATGGGGTCACGAAGAGTCGGACATGACTAAACAACTAAACAACAACAATGGACAGCACCTAATGGACTTTGCACACTGTTGCTTAAGAGAACACACATTCCCTCTTCTTAGTGTGTCAGTGGTGCCATTATTGTAGTGGCATGACAATCAGGCCAGTCTTTGCTTTTGAATTTTAGGAGCCTTGCTAAGTAATCTCAGTCAGTTGATGGAAACTCATTACAGACTACCCTCAAGTGCCATAAAGAAGAAGGTCATCGTTAATAGTTTGCTTTCCTAAAGGTGTGTCTAAACAGCAGCTTCCTGCATTTAGGGTTGGGCACCATTAAGCTTCTGTTCAAAATTAGAATTGTCTGGAAATGCACTTAAGAGTCCCTGCAGAAATGCTGCACGTTAGGAGATGTTAGTGTTTCATGTATCATTTCAGAATAAAGAACCAAACTCATGAGACCTCATTCAGAAACCCTAAGACACCAGAGTGCAAGACAGATGCATGCAATTGTGCCCAAAGTGGTATGTTAATTAAAACATGGCTTTGGACCACTGTATAATGATGATGGTGATGATGATGATGATGATGATGATGATAATAATAATAATAATAATAATAATAATAATAATAATAATATATTTATACCCTGCCCATCTGGCTGGAATACCCCAGCCACTCTGGGTGGATTACAGCACATAAAAAATTGTAACCATTAGACATTAAAAATTCCTGATAAAGTGGTACCTCGGGTTAATAACTTAATTCGTTCTGGAGGTCTGTTCTTAACCTGAAACTGTTCTTAACCCGAGGTACCACTTTAGCTAATGGGGCCTCCTGCTACTGCTGCGCCGCCAGAGCATGATTTCTGTTCTTATCCTGAAGCAAAGTTCTTAACCCGAGATAATATTTCTGGCTTAGCGGAGTCTGTAACCTGAAGCGTTTGTAACCCGAGGTACCACTGTACAAGGTTACCTTCAGATGTCTTCTAAAAGTCAGATAGTTGTTTATTTCCCTGACATCTGATGGGAGGGCAATCCACAGGGCAGGCACCACTGCAGAGAAGGCCCTCTGCCTGGTTCCCTGTAACCTCATTTTTTGCAGGGAAGGAACTGCCAGAAGGCCCTCGAAGCTGGACCTCAGTGTCCGGACAGAACAATGGGGTGAAGATGCTCCTCCAGGTATACTAGGCCAAGGCCGTTTAGGGATTTAAAGGTCAGCACCAACACTTTGACTTGTGCTCAGAAACATACTGGGAGCCAATGTAGGTCTTTCAGGACAGGTGTTATATGGGCAGGTAGGGTCTCAGCCTGTGTACCAGATGGAGCTGATAAACAGCTGCCCTGGACACAGAATTGACCTGCACTTCCATGGACAGCTGTGAGTCCAAAATGACTCCCAGGCCGAATACCTGGTCCTTCAGGGGAACAGTTATCCCATTCAGGACCAGGGAGTCCTCCACACCTGTCCGCCCCCTGTCCCCCAAAAACTATCCTTCTGTCTCGTCAGAATTCAACCTCAACCACAATCTTCAGATGCTATGATGATCACTTGTAGCTGGTTATGAGATCAGGACATAAACATGTTTTCATAAAAAGTCAAGGTTTCATAAGAGAAAGCATTTTGAAGTAAAATTATACAGTAGTGCCACCTTGCTAGGGCTGCTAAATTTTTTAATAGTCCTCCCATACCAGCTCAGAACCAATTCCTGCATTTATTTTCTTCTCCCTTGCAGTGGGGCTTAAATCAGATTATTTTAGCTTACTGCATGTTCTGGCACTCAGTGGTTACCTGTTCTGACTGTCTGTTCTGCTTCTGAACTGTTTGTAGTGTCCTCGAATAATAGGTCAAGGACATTTAAACAGGAGGGATAGAGATTTAAGATTACAAGGAACATTGAAGTATAAGGGGATGGTTTGACAGTGCAACTAAGCACTTAGAGACCTTGTGGGATCTGCTGCCACAGGGCCAAGCTAGATGTGATGTTAAGCACATAAATATACTTCTGTGGTTTTTGTTATGCGCACCCAGGTGCAATGAAGCACAGACAATCCTAGAATAAGTCACAGAGTATCAATATTGGGATGAAATTGGGCCACAACTTTGTTGATTACAAATACCAGAACTTGTTGGCATATGCAGATTAATGGTTGGTAGGGGATGACCAAGGTTAAGGGTCACCCTACAACATTCATCATATCCAGGAACCTCATGTGATAATTGGCAGAGGGCTCTAAGATCTGGCAGCTCCTGAGTTGGGTGTCTGGACATGAAACACCCCTCTGGGTTTGGGGATACTTCTGTGCTTTCAGGCTCCATAATAATAATAATAATAATAATAATAATAATAATAATAATAATTTATTATTTATACCCCGCCCATCTGCCTGGGTTTCCCCAGCCACTCTGGGCGGCTTCCAACTGAATATTAAAAACAATACAGCATCAGACATTAAAAACTTCCCTAAAGAGGGCTACCTTCAGTTGTCTTTTAAAAGTAAAATATGGTAGTTGTTTATTGCCTTGACATCTGCTGGGAGGGCGTTCCACAGGGCAGGCGCCACTACCGAGAAGGCCCTCTGCCTGGTTCCCTGTACCCTTACTTCTCACAATGAGGGAACTGCCAGAAGGCCCTTGGCGCTGGATCTCAGTGTCCGGGCTGAATGATGGGAGTGGAGACGCTCCTTCAGGTATACAGGACTGAGGCCGTTTAGGGCTTTAAAGGTCAGCACCAACACTTTGAATTGTGCTCGGAAACGTACTGGGAGCCAATGTAGATCTCTCAGAACCAGTGTTACGTGGTCCCGGCGGCCACTCCCAGTCACCAGTCTAGCTGCCGCATTCTGGATTAATTGCAGTTTCCGGGTCACCTTCAAAGGTGGCATGAATCAGGAGGGGACCATGGCCAGGAGAACTTTCTGGAGTCCACCACTGGGCAGGGTCTAGGCCTGGGAGAGGCAAGGTTATACCCTTGCCCTACTGGTCAGTTTTAAAGATTCTCACACATTCCTTAAAGGCACATCAATGTTGAATGCATTCACACCATTAATTTCACATCTACTTTGGCCATTGGGGGCTTCTGAAGAGGATCTGGACAGGCATCTGTTGGGCGGGGGTGCTGAGATATAAGGCTATCCTGATACAAAGAATCTGATTATCTGTTTAGGGCCACTTATTAGATGCTGTGAAATATATCACAATTGTGCCAGTTAGTACTGACAGCAGCATTCTCAGAGGCCAAACAACTCTACACTGTGTCTTCACACACAAATGGCAGAGAGGAATAGCCCAACCAGTCCATCATTCATTGATCACAGGGCTTCATTTCTGATTAAGCAAAGCAGCTGGCATGTTTTCAATGAGCAGTCATTAATACTGCTATTTTGAAGGCCTAAGTAGCAAGAGAACAATCAGTTCTGGTGTTCCATATTTCCAGCTGAGCTAAGTTTAATCACAGAGGATGAAGTATTCATACCAGTAGCTGACAACATTCAGCCAAACCATCTTCTAAAAACCATATGAATTATGTGTGGGCATACAGGGGAAATACATTTGATGCTTAAAAAATATCGAGTAAATTTCGGTATAATTTAGATGTTGCATTTGCAATAAAATATAGTCTAGTTACAAATGAGATGGGTGAGAGATTGGTTACATTATCATCAAATAAATGAAGTGTTTAAATTAGACAGTAAAATAGGCTTCCAGGTGGAAAAATCAAAATTAGAGACTGAACTGTTAGAATCCAGTACTAAGAATTTGTCAAAAATGTATGATCTGCTGCTGAAATGGAATACACAAGATGAAATGGTAAAATCAAGTATGATTAAATGGGCTCAGGACATTGGTCATAACATCATGTTTGCTGATTGGGAAAAGTTGTGGACCACCGGGTTGAAGTTTACGGCGTGTAATGCCTTAAGAGAAAATATAATGAAAATGATTTATAGGTGGTACATAACCCCAGTCAAGCTTGCAAAGATCTACCACTTGCCTGACAATAAATGTTGGAAATGTAAAGAAAAGGAAGGTACATTCTTTCACCTCTGGTGGACGTGCCCGAAGATTAAGGCATTCTGGGAAATGATTTACAATGAACTGAAAAAGGTATTTAAATATACTTTCCCCAAGAAACCAGAGGCCTTTCTCTTGGGTATTGTCGGCCAGGGGGTGTTAAAGACAGATACAACTTTTTTTATGTATGCTACAACAGCAGCTAGAATACTTATTGCAAAGTACTGGAAGACACAGGATCTACCCACACTGGAAGAATGGCAGATGAAGGTGATGGACTACATGGGCTTGGCAGAAATGACGAGCAGAATCCGAAACCAGGGAAGAGAAGCGGCGGAAGAAGAATGGAAAAAGTTCAAGGACTATTTAAAGAAATATTACAAAATTAATGACAGTTAAAATGATGTTGGATTAAAATAAATGGTTACTATTAGTATTGGTTAAGACAAAGAGAATAAGGATGATTAACATAAATTTATAGTAAAATAAGGGAAAGATTCGCTGAATAATTATAAGAATTTGGAATACAGAAACGGGAGGCAAGAGGAAGTCGAGGAAGAAAGGTTAAAGAAATTAGGATATGAAATGGTACTTGTTTTTTGTTCTGTTATTGTTTGTTGTTTATTTATGTATGTTTTGTTTGCATTAATATAAAAATTGTTTAATAAAAATATTATAAAAAAAAAATAGTTACAAATGAGATGCCCTTTTCTCTTCCCAAAACAAGCTGAAAATTCCGTTGCAAGGAAGCCACATCCAGAGAAAAATGCTTGCTGCACTTGTCAATCATTTTAATACTGTGGTTAACAGATCAAAACCAAAATACTACAAATTCAGTACCAGTTGTTACAAAGTCCATTTTGGGAACTGGCCAAGTCTATGGCGCTCCTCTTGAACCATGTTCAGAGTTTTAAATGCATCCATTAAATGTGGGTGGGGCATCTGCAGAAATTACATGGTTTATATTAATTTTCTTTAGTCTTCTCACACACTTCAAGACTAGACAGCCCTTCACAAAGTTGGTCTATTGTACCAATTTGTCACACCATGATTAACCAAGATATTAAGATTCTCCTCAGAGACAATTCTCTGGATACCTCCACTGTTATGTACTGAGCTGAATAGGATCCAAAATGCAGCAGTCTGATTGGTCCTAGAACAAAAGATTCAGAATGCAGCAGTCTGATTGGTCCTAGAACAATAGGATCCAGAATGCAGCAGTCTGATTGGTCCTACTACAATAGGATCCAGAATGCAGCAGTCTGATTGGTCCACAGGAGCCACCCAATCCAGCTCCAGGTGGAAGTTAATCCACAACCTGATTGGCCTACAGGAGAATCTCGGAATTAGCCAATCGCGTGGGGCCCATTGTATAAATAATGTATATAAAGCAGACATTCTGGGGGGACTTCCATTCCTCCTCACCACTATGAGCTGAATAAAGAGCATGAAATCCACTCTCGACTCTGAGTATATTTCATCCACCAACAGAAAAGAAACAGGTGGTTATGTCAGACAGTGTCAGAGACCGTGCTGAGGAGGGGTGCACTAAGGAGGAATGGTGGGAGCTACCCCCCAACCCCTACCCCAATCCTGACCCTGATCCTGAATCTCCCCAGGAGCAGGAGGACGGTATAGATTTGGAACAATGGTTTGCAGAGGGGCATAGTTCAGAAGGAGGAAGCTTGGAAATATTGGATGGGGAACAGCTAGCAGAAGATGCACTGGGAGAGAGAGAGTTAACAGATTCACAGTCTCTGGACAGCATTCACCCCCTTCTCCAAAGACACAGAGAGCTCAGAAAGTGTTAGAACAGAAAGCAAAGAGGGTACAAGCTCAGATTACAAAATGTAGGAGTGATGTACATTAATAGGGATGGAATGGGGGAGTGAGCCTTAATTGGGAGCAGCACCATTTCTAGTAGACGTGTTCTTTTTTCTCTCTCCCTGTGATTATGAAAGAATCTAACTGGTAAGACGTTCCTTTCATTTGATCTCTTCTTATTTACTGCTACGGGGAAGGAAGCCGATTCCCTGAAGCCTGACAGACAGGGCCTTTGTGGTGGTGGCACCCGACCTTAGAATTCTCGCTTTGACTGGTATAGAGTATTACAGTCTTTACTTTCAGTGCCAGACTGAACAAGGACAGTCAGATGCAAAAAGCATTCAGGGCTCTTGCACCTTTAATATATATGCAGAATTTGTGTCAACGCGGGTGGCGCTGTGGGTAAAACCTCAGTGCCTAGGACTTGCCGATCGTATGGTTGGCGGTTCGAATCCCCACGGCGGGGTGAGCTCCCGTCTTTCGGTCCCAGCTCCTGCCCACCTAGCAGTTCGAAAGCACCCTTAAGTGCAAGTAGATAAATAGGTACCACTTTATAGCGGGAGTCCCATGGACTGCAAGAAGATCAAACATATCCATTCTGAAGGAAATCAGCCCTGAGTGCTCACTGGAAGGACAGATCCTGAAGCTGAGACTCCAATACTTTGGCCACCTCATGAGAAGAGAAGACTCCCTGGAAAAGACCCTGATGTTGGGAAAGATGGAGGGCACAAGGAGAAGGGGACGACAGAGGATGGGATGGTTGGACAGTGTTCTCGAAGCTACCAGCATGAGTTTGACCCAACTGCGGGAGGCAGTGGAAGACAGGAGTGCCTGGCATGCTCTGGTCCATGGGGTCACGAAGAGTCGGACACGACTAAACGACTAAACAACAACAAAATACTGAGTGGTTTATAAATACTCATCAATCAATCAAACTAGTAGAGAGGACAAGAAGGAATTTTGCAGGATCTCAAGCAGGTGGTCCCCTAGGACCACCTTCAGGAATATCCTCTCCCCAAACGGCAAGATCTATTGTGTGCCAAGGCCCCATGACCCACAGTTCCCAAATTGATAATAAACACACGGACACGAGTATTTTGGTTTATGGGTTCAAATCATCATCATCATCATCATTTATTATTTATTCTCCGCCCACCTGACTTCGTCTCCCCAGCCACTCTGGGCAGCTCCCAACAAAATATTAAAAACATGATAAAACATCAAACATTAAAAACTTCCCTAAATAGGGCTGCCTTCAGATGTCTTCTAAAAGTCAGGTATTTATAAAAGTCAAATTATAAAAAATTATTTTATAAACTGCAATTACAATATAGTCACCCTAATGTTCAAAATTAATCTTGGGAGTCTTTTGTCCTTTTTATGATAACTTGTGAAAGTTAATGTCCTGGCTAGTGCCTGTTAATAACAATTGGAGTCGCCTGAAGAATTCAGAACAGGGCTGACGCTATGAGGTTTAATCCCTGAAATTATCTTCATTTTCCAGTGACAAGATTTAAGTTCAATTCGAAAGGGGGAAAGTAAAGAAACAATCGTGGGATTCGGCGAGTCTCATTACTGCCTAGCATTGATTTTCAGTCAGAGCCGCTGAGCATTAGTGGATAGAACCTTATGCAACCTGGAAATTGATGTGCTTTCACCCATGCTGTTGCTTTATGGAACATCCATCTTAAAAAAGGGGAAGGATGCTAGCACTGTAGTATTCACTAGTCATTCTGACACAAAATCTCTCTCTCTGCTGCTTTAATGCAACGTCTATTGGATTACCGGGGTTTCCAGAATGTGCTGACAGCATCTCAGTTAAGGAATGTAGAAGATGGAATCTAGCTTCCTTTTTTTCCACATTTCACTAACTCTTTATATTCCTTGGCTCCTGGCTGATGCGTATCAGCAAGTAAATGAAAAGCAGTATCCTCATTTAAATTATGACATTCTTGTTTCCAGGTTAAATTTATTATTATATGTTAGAGGGCTCAATTTAGATGAAACGTTCACTGTTTCTCGCCATCAGAATAAGATAATTTCACTCAGCCTTGCACCAAAGGAAACTATATTGTGGTGCTAGAAAGTATCTGATTGTTTTTCCAAATTATTTTAAATTGCCTGGGTGACTCAGTTGACTGCCATAGATTTTATAATGGGCATCTTTAGCTGAAATGTGTATTTTGGAAGCTAGGGAAATTGTTTGGGCATCCAAGTAGACACTATTAGTGTGACTGCAACTCATTTCACCACTGGAACAAGACCACAGTATCTTGCACTGCCTATCAAACTGCCCCACACATTTTTCATGCCATCCAGAAATTCTCCCTTGAATTCAATGGCCATAGTACCTGGTGGGTTTGCATTTTGAACTGTTGTCCAAGCGCTACCCGTGCAATAAAGAATTGTACTGGAAATATACGTGGTTTTATTTTCTTTTGCAACACACAGGGGGGGAAATACAGTGTTCTCTGAGGCATGGTTTAAAAGAAAACAAATAGAATTCCAGAAATGGAAATTAAATGTCATAAATGATATTTCTGCAACACACCTGCCTGAACCAGGAGGAAAAAATGCTTTAGGGAATAGAATAAAATAAATGGACTTCCAGTGGAAAGCAGGTTCCATACCTTATGACCCACCAGTGCTGGAGAGGGGGATGCAATAGGAAGCTAGGAAACTGTTTAAGGGCAGGTCATATTGTTTGCCCATTTATGCAGTGGGCTCCAGAGTCTCCAACTGTCAGGGACTGAGCAGAGGAGGAGGCGGAGACTGCCTTTCCCTCCTGTCCCTTCCAGTTGTACCTCAGGTTGCATACACTTCAGGTTACATACGCTTCAGGTTACAGACTCTGCTAACCCAGAAATAGTGCTTCAGGTTAAGAACTGTGCTTCAGGATGAGAACAGAAATCGCGCTCTGGCGGTGCAGCGGCAGCGGGAGGCACCATTAGCCAAAATGGTGCTTCAGGTTAAGAACAGTTTCAGGTTAAGAACAGACCTCCAGAACGAATTAAGTACTTAACCCGAGGTACCACTGTATAGATTTACAACAGAGAATTGAGGGAGGTCACAGCTCAGAGGCAGATGAGACGAAAAGTTGGGAAATAATGGGAGAAGAGGAGGCAGAACCGGAGCGGCAACTGGCTGACATGTTGTCACTAGAAAGCATTCTAGACCCAACATCTCCCAGAACCTGGCAAGCCTTAAAAGTAGGAGGGCAAAGAGCTAGTAGACAGAGGGCATCTAGCAGCACCCGTAGAGGAGATGGTGATGATGAATGAGGAAGTGTGAGAGACAGGGGTTGGAGATTAATTTGGGACAATGCCATTATCCAAGAGGCTGGGGTCTATAGCCTCTCTCTGTAAAGTTTGAAATAAAAATGGACTGTAAGAAACTTTTCCTTGTCTTTATACTTCCCTGGGCAACCAGCCGGGAGCTGCTGACAGTATCCTAACATCAACAGAGGTCTTTCACATCACCTATGACCTGATAATTTAAACTGGGGGTTCCAGAGGATAAGCCTGGGATGTCCCCCATGCAGATCAGGTGCTTTACCCCTGAGCTAAAGGCCTTCTGTCAATAAATGCAGTTCTGAAACCTTTAACAGTGGTTCTCAACCTGTGGGTCTCCAGAGGTGTTGGACTACAACTCCCATCATCCTTGAGCTCTGGCCTTCCTAGTTAGGGATAATGGGAGTTGTAGTCCAACAACATCTGGGGACCCATAGATTGAGAACCGCTGCTTTAACACCTTATCAGTCTCTACAGCCACAGCAGGCGCTGTAACTCTCCAATGGTTTGACTTCCCCCGCAAAGGCACACTCCTCCATTGTCTCCTGAGACAGATGCCAACAACAAAATATGACGTATCTGAGCACATGATGCACAGAAAGAACTCAAATGTAGCTAAGGCCAAACATGCGCCAAGATCTTTCATCCTCACATGTACAGAATCACAAAGTTGGGTGGATCTCCCAGGCTTCTCCAGCCTAGTACCCTGCAAGAAGATCCTTCCACATACCAGAAGAGAGAGTTTTCCCATTTTTAAATACATCTCAACGCCAAATGCTGGATATACACAACACAGGAAAGCCACTCATGTCATATTCTGAGCACAGCTGGCTGCTTAATGATGGAAGCAGAACAGAGCCATGGCCTGAACCACCTTACTTACGTTGTTTTTGTGAAAGTTTCCATGAAAGAAGATGTCACAACCACCCCAAGTCTATTCCATAGCTGGAATGCTCTTGTATTTAGGAAGTTTTTCTAACTCATCTGCCGGCGCTTGAGTGAACCAATTTTCCCTGTTCTTTTTTCTGACTTCATTTGAAAACTAAATATTGACTCCACCTTCAATTAAGAAGTAGCAACGGCTGTCACGGGAATTAGAGGAGTTCTGCAGACGAAATCTGCGGTGTCAGGAGATGAAATCCAGCTGATTAAATGTCCACAGATAATTGTGTTTCAGTTCACTTGGGCCGGATATTAAAAAAAAATCTGGGAAAGATTTCCTTTCTTAAATGAGCATAAGAACCTAAGAGGATTCCCACTAGATCAGCCCAACAGCCCATCTAATTCCTGTTTCCCAATAGTCAAGGAGATTCGCACGGGAAGCCAACTAAGCAGGACATGAGGGAAAGAGCTAGGATTCTGTAGCTGGAATTGAGTCTAGTATCCATTTAGAGACATTTAGACTCGCCTTAACTTCTATTAAATTGACTAAGCCCTTTCTAAAGCTGTCCGTGTCAGTGGCAAGTAATTTCATAGGTTAACAATGCACTGTGGAAATAAATATTTCCTTTTATCGGTCATTAAGCTTCCAGAAGTTATCTTCACTGAATGGCCATAGGTTTCTGGTATTATGAAAGGGGGTGGGGAGTATTTCCGGCCACTTTCTCTACGCCAGCCGTGGCTCAGTTTGTAGAGCATGCAGCTCTTGATCTCCAGATCATGGGTTTGAGCCCCACATTGGGTAAAACGATCCCTGCTTTACAGGGGGTTGGACTAGATGACCCTCTGGGTCCCTTCCAAGGCTCCAAATCTATGGAATCTATGAACCGTGCATCATTCTGTCATTTCTCCCTCACTTGCCTTACAGCTGCAGTTTCTTGAACCACAACAAGCACAGCTTTCCGGGAAAATCTATTTAATAATTATTCACAACTTGTGTGGGGCTAAATGTTACAAGAAAAAGTGCCAATATGTGCTAAATTCAGCTGGATAATGGTGAAGCACTTTCTAGATCTGCAATACTTCCGGTGGGAACATTTTCCCATATGTTTTATAGGGCTATAACATGGCCCCTGTACAACACCAGGAATCCATACTCCACACACATAACTAAATTCTGGCTGCAATTCCGTGCAAACTTGGGAGTAAGTCTCTTTGAATTCAGAGGAGGCTGCATTGCAGGGGTTAGACTAGATGACCCATAGTGTTCCTTCAAACCCTACAAGTCTATGATTCTATTCTTTAAAGATAAAATAAAATAAAGCAAGCTTAATTCCAAAAAATCAACCTTGCAAACTATATGGTTATATGGGAAACAAGCATAAATGCACATTTGCATAAGCATGTGCATTCCTATTAAAAATAACTACATAAGCATGCAAAAGTACAAAGAAAACACTTTGTGAATCTTCACTCCTTAACGTATTTTGCTTTAAGATAATGAAGGAAGTCTAGATAAAATAACTGATTTTCTTAAACAGTTCTTTGTTTTGATTTCTTTAGGGGCTAACGATTGATCAAGCTGTTCAAAGCAGGAGAACCAACCCATCTCTGTTCAAAACATGTCAGGGACTATTTGTTTAAAACTTACCAACCTGCACTGCCTTACTCTCTGGCTTCGAAAATATTCAGATCCATTTGCCAGGGCTCTCTCTCTCTTTTTTCAGAAACAGAAAAGGTCCACGAGAATCTAACCCCAAAATGTATCACCTGCACATTTTGAATGCGGAGCTATGAAGTTCTCCCTCACTAGTATTCCTCCCTTTTGCATTCCAAAATGTTTCCATCCACTAAGTTTCCCCTCTGATTTTATTTTTAAAAGAACATAATAATCTTGTATTACTTACACCCTTTTCCAGCAGACAGATGGGTCAAAACATTCCTCACATTTCATTCGGGTGAAAATTGTAGCCTAAAGCCAGTCTTGTAATGTGCATCCTGACCATTATGCAACATTCTAGAGAGAGTTTATTAAAAAATAAAAAATGAGGAGACTTACCTGAGAAGAAGAAGTCTGATAAATATGCTTCAGTTTTTGCCTGTCATAGTAGCTGAGGTAGAGGCTTTCTGCTGAGGCTGGGAGCTGGCTGTTTTTTAGTTCTCCCAATCTGTATCCCTCCTCCTTCCCTCTTCCGCTTTATGTCCAATTGGTGGCTGTTCTTTGGTGCTCCTGGCGTTTCTTGTGCTTTAGTCACTGAGATGCCAGCTCCCTCTCTTCCTCTCCAGGTCTCTGGGCCGTAGTTAATGCTTGTGTCCCTCCAGTTACTCCCTCTCCTCTCTGTGGCAGAACAGCTCTGGCTCCGGCTGCCGCATCAGCTGCTATTAGTACCTAAATGGCGCCTGCAAATCTCATCTAAGCTTCTAACTGCCACCTACTGAATAAATGTGGAATTCACATCTTTGGGATGGGCTGGGTTTGGTCTTATTAAAAAAAGAGAAATTCAACACTCGGGTAAAGGCGGTCATCTCTGTCGTGCAATTGGGCTCGCATCCTTCAAAACTGCATTTTATTTGTTTTGTTTTCTTCGCCTCTCCAAATGCAGCAGCAGCCCTGCTCCTTGAGCCTGACAGAGCTCACATAGGCAATTTCATGGCTGAAGTTGTGCACAGAATGGCCTCACAAAATTCTCCGCTTCATTTGCGAGCTCACAAATTGGTGGGAACTATTTCGCAGAGTTTTTCCATGGAGAGAAGTGTTTCCCCCCCAAGTTTTAGTTCCAGTGGAGCAGCTTTCTTGTTTCAGAAAGGTTTTGGAATGGGTTGTTTGTTTGTTTGTTTGTTTGTTATTGCTGCCACTGCAAGTGGCACCAGTAGGAGCTGTAGCAGAAAACTGGCCGCCATTTTGCATCCTCCATGCTGCCCTTGATCTTATACAGTGGTACCTCTGGTTACGTACTTAATTCGTTCCGATGGTCCGTTCTTAACCTGAAACTGTTCTTAACCTGAAGCACCACTTTAGCTAATGGGACCTCCCTCTGCCGCCGCGACGCCAGAGCACAATTTCTGTTCTCATCCTGAAGCAAAGTTCTTAACCCGAGGTAATATTTCTGGGTTAGCGGAGTCTGTAACCTGAAGCATATGCAACCTGAAGCGTATGTAACCCAAGGTACCACTGTACAGTTCCAGGCCACTGTGGGAAAGAAAACAATACGTGCCCTCATGTACACACATAGCAATGGAATAAAATTGGAGAAAATGCTGCAATGTGGTCTTTTTCCAGTGTGTGCGGGAGAGAGAGAGTGAATATCTCAACATTTTAATCAGGAAAAAAATGTCCTCCAATAACTTTTGGCTCAATTCCTCTAGAGCAGGGGTGTCAAACTCAAATTCATCGGGGGGCCGCATCAGCAGTTTGGTCACCCTCAAAGGGCCGGTTGTTCAGGCAGCCGTTGGATCTGTCACATCACAGGATGGCATGCGCTCAATATAAAAACAAGTGGAGGTTTCCTGAATGCATGTAAAGTGGAGGTTTCCTGTGTAGAACGGCCGGCGCCGCTAGAGGGCAGACGTTCTCTGGCTTGTAGGCTGCCGCGCATGCGCTGAAGAGGCGGCTTTCTTGTGTCAAAAAAAAAAGTGAGAATAAAAGGTGAAGGCTGGCGGCCGGCGGCGGCTACACGGGCCACATGACGAGGTCTGGCGGGCCGGATTTGGCCCGCGGACCTTGTGTTTGACACCCGTGCTCTAGAGATTACATGGAACGTGGTTGTGGTTGATACAGTGTTGAAGGAATGCTGCTGTCAACTCCCTACCTTTCAGACCTTTTAAATTTAATAAATAAATACATTTAGTGGATCAGAAGAAAGATTATTGTTATTATTATTAGTACTATTAATTGAATTTATATACCACCCTATACCCAGGACAGTTCACAGAATAAAATCAAGATATAAAACCACAAAATACATAATAAAAATAAAAACGACAACCCAATAACCTCCCCCCAACAAAACCACATTTTAAAAGGGCATAGGGTGTAAATCAAATCAACCAAAGGCCTGCTTAAAAAGGAACATTTTTGCTTGGCACCTAAGGGTATACTACTTTTTTAATTGTTCTGGAATTACTGTGTAGTGAAGTGTGGGTAAGAAATGTTTTAAATAAATTTTTATAAAGTAATTATCTGTTATCCAGGTCTTAAAAAAGAGAGACAGAGTCAGCTAGAGCTGCAGCCTGCGTTGAAAGGATGCACTCTGACCTGGAAATCCATCTCCCTAACCACAGGTGTATGGAGCCTGACTCCACTTGCCTGAGGAAAAAACACTCTGTATATGCTTAAGGATAGCCTGTTTTATTATTACATTTCGTCCAAAAGACACACGCTGCCATTGTTATAGTGAAGTGTTAGAACTAAAGGTTGTGTTCAGGTGTGTAGATGTTACCTTATTTCTGGTTACCTTTCTAGGTAATGCCCCCATCTGAGAAACCTGTGACACACACACAAACACACATACACATACACAAACAAACAAACAAACATCTCTCTCTGAGCAAGTGCCTTCCCACTCACCCACAAAATGCTACCAAACGAGTACTGCAAGTGGCACCAGTAGGAGTTGTAGCAGAAAACTGGCCGCCATTTTGCATCCTCCATGCTGCCCTTGATCTTAAACACTGGTACCTCTGGTTACGTATTTAATTCGTTCTGAAGGTCTGTTCTTAACCTGAAACTGTTCTTAACTTGAAGTACCACTTTAGCTAATGGGGCCTCCTGCTGCCGTGCTGCCGCCACATGATTTCTGTTCTCATCCTGAAGCAAAGTTCTTAACCTGAAGCACTATTTCTGGGTTAGCGGAGAGTGTAACCTGAAGCGTATGTAACCTGAAGCATATGTACCCCGAGGTACCACTGTATACTTATTACTCAAGTACGAATTACGTATTTGGAAAAATAACCTGGCTGCTTTGTCAGACATAAGCAATGGTACCCCTCAACTCTGAGGAAGTTCTGCCCCAAAAGTTTTCGATTCATCATTGATAACGGATGACTTTGAGATCTATTCCTCGTTCTCCTGGGCACAGTTGCTGCCAAATGTCCTACCCGCCTCATTTCTGGGCTGGCCTCCAAGCTGTGAGTGTTGCTTTTGGCAGAATGCAGTTGGACCAGCACATGGGACTTGCTCCTCAGCAACCTTCAGATATGGAGAGGAGGGATGGTCCCACAGGGAAGCTATCTCAGCAAAGCTGCTGTGGAAGACAGAGCCAGGTGTAGTAGATTCAAATCAGAGTGGTGATTTCAACTCAGGAACTTGGCTCAAACTGTGATTTGGCCAAGATGCCATCAGATTGTTAAATCTCTGTTCTGTAGTCGGCTCAGGCAAACGATTGGCAAAGACGTCTCCTTCTCTCTCTTTCTTCACAGCGCCATGTCATTCCTTTAATAGTTCTGGTTTCATGCTGCTGCCACCCTAGAGAACTCTGTAAAATAATCTCTCCCCTTTCATTCAGATTCTCTTCAGAATGGCGATGTTGCCAAAATTAACGATGACCCGGTTTAGCATCTGAGTTGGCACTGTTCAAAGCGCTCGGCTGCGCTATGGATAGGAATAGGCTGGCATTCAAACGTGAACTTATCAAAGTCACAGTTTTCAAAATGATACACAAACATCCTTTGAAATGGGTGTTTCTCCCCATTTTGCAACACTGAGTAATGCATGCAAATAATAATAATAATAAAATCCTTGTGAAAGTTCATCGGCATTTTTGAGTAAATTTCTCTAAATAAACACATTTTTATATGCACTTTTGCCCATATCTAATGCACTTTAGATGAAAATATTTATTTATTTATTGTTTATTGTTATTATATTATATTATATTATATTAATTTTTTTTTAAGGTGAAGGTAAATGACCCCTGGACGGTTAAGTCCAGTCAAAGGCAACTATGGGGTTGTAGCACTCATCTTGCTTTCAGGCTCAGGGAGCCGGCGTTTTTCCACAGACAGCTTTCCAGGTCATGTGGCCAGCATGACTAAACCCCTTTGGGCACAACGGGACACTGTGACAGAAACCAGAGCTCACAGAAATGCCGGTTACCTTCCCGCTGCAGCGGGATCTCCTTATCTAGTTGCCCTGGTGTGGTTTCAAATTGCTAGGTTGGCAGGAGCTGGGACAGAGCAATGGGAGCTCCCTCCGTCGTGGGGATTCGAACAGCCAACCTTCCGATCGGCAAGCCCAAGAGGCTCAGTGGTTTAGACCACAGCGCCACCCGTGTCCCTATATAAATTTTTATGCCGCTCTTTATCCAAGGATTACAGCAGTTCCGGATTTAGGGCGTTGTAGGCAGTTATCCTGCACAGGGTGCAAAGCTGAGGGGAACAATAACAACCTATATTTATATTTATATGGGTACTCACTGAGAAGATCCATTTAAAAAGCAACTGTAACAAAAAGAATTATTGTGGAAATAAAAACTATTGGGGGGGTAAATTTTGTCCTCGCTCAGGGCACCAAAGTTCACCCCTGATTGCAGGGCCGTTTACAGCATAAAAGCACAAAAATGAATAAGGTAACAACAGCAAACAAAAATACCCACCCACCCCTCTTTAAAATGCCATAAATACTTTAATTTGCTAACAGCCTGGCACTTAAAGCAGTACTGTGTGGTCACTGGACAAGGGGGACTGGGCTAGTCCCCTAAATGTTCTTCTGGTATCTGCTTCTCAAACCCCAGGAAGCTTCTGCCCAACTCAGGAAGAGAGGAATGGTGCTCTGATGGCTCCAATAGCCCTCCTGCCACCTTCCCAAAACTCATTTAGCTTTAGGAAGGAGGCAGAAGGGCTCCACCATTCTGACAGAGGCCTGGTGCCTCCGTCCCCAAGCCCAGGAAGCTTCTGCCCAGATTAGGGAAGAAGACATGGTGCTCACAAGCACGACATCTCTCTCTCTCTCTCTCTGTCACACACACACACACACACACACACACACAGCCTGCCGCCATGGTCCTTGCAAACTGGTGCCTCTGGCCCTAACTGTTTCTGTTATGTACTAAAGTTCTCACCCTGGGCCAGCAGGGGGATACTGTAGATAGTTTTTACTCAGGTCCACATATGCAAATAAGGGTTTGAAAGTGACGTTCAATGATTGGATAGTTACAGAAAGTTGCTACAGTTGCGTTGTAGTGGAGCTCTATATAAGCAGGCTGGCTGAACCCTTCAGTTCAGCTCTGTTCTGGCCTGTGAATAAACAAGAGCTGTTTGAAGAATCGCTGTGTCCTCTGATATGTTCACCCACAACTTAACAGTTTCCCTATGAAAAAAGTTCACAGCACAGCACTGACTTAAACATATGTAAGGAAGGCACCAAGCAAGCCTCTCTGAGGACAGCAGATTTTTCTTTTACCATCATTCATTGTTTTGGTGGTCTTGTATTAAGGTTAAAGCGTACTGGGAAATGATATACAATGATTTGAAAAGGATGTTCAAAATAAACTTTGTAAAAAACAACAACAACCCAGAAGCTTTTCTTTTGGAAATTATAGGGACAGAACTACCTAAACTGTATAGAAACTTATTCATGTATGCTACTACAGCAGCAGGAGTTTTACTTTCCCCAAAGTGGAAAGAAACAGAAGTCCCAGCAAAGGAAGAATGGATACAAAAACTTACGGAATATGCAGAAATGGCGAAACTTACCGGAAGAATAAGAAATCAAGATAACAAACTTTTTATAAAAGAATGGAAGTGGTTTATTGAATATTTACAGATAAATTGCAAACAGATAAAAACATTAGCAGGATTATTGTAATAACCTGCTGCTTCATAAGAGTATATATTTAAAGTAGAGAATTAAATGCGCAAATTAAATTAATTTGGATATGCGGAAGATATTTAAAAAAATAAATTTAAGGAACCACAGAAAGAGAGGGAAGGAAATAAAATTTTGAAATGTTACATTGATTGTAAAACTAATGAAAAGTATAAACTTGAAAAGTATAAATAAATACTTTTTAAAAATACTCATCATTCATGGTTTGATTCTTCCCCAGTCTAAGAAGCCCTTTTCTTCATTCTATGGTTGGAGACACAAGACAACTGTCCAAAAACCTTCAAAGCCCTTGCGTCCTTCTCACGCACTGACAACAAACATCTTCTTGTCAAGAGGCTCATGAAGTACCCTGGGGTGGAGAAAACCTCACGCCAACAATCATGTGCCGTGTCTGGGGGACACAAAGGTAAAAAAAAGGTAAAAGACCCATGGATGGTTAAGTCCAGTCAAAGGTGGCTATGGGGTTGTGTCTTGCTTTTCAGGCCGAGGAAGCCAGCGTTTGTCCACAGACAGCTTTCCAGTTCATGTGGCCAGCATGACTAAACCGCTTCTAGAGCAACAGGACACTGTGACAGAAACCAGAAAACACGGAAACACTGTTTACCTTCCCACCGCAGCGGTACCTATGTATCTACTTGCACTGGCGTGCTTTCGAACTGCTAGGTTGGCAGGAGCAGGGACAGAGCAACGGGAGCTCACTCTGTTATGGGGATTCAAACCACCAACCTTCTGATCGGCAAGCCCAAGAGGATCAGGGGTTTAGACCAAAGCGCCACCAGTGTCCTGGATAAACAAGCACACAATCACTGATAGGTGCACCTGCCACTGTGAGGCTCAAAGCAATGAAGATGATGCCTCCCCAGCTGTTGCCATTGGCTGTGGATTTCTTGTGATGTCACAAAACCACTTGGCCACTGAGTGGATATAAAGGCAAGCCAAGGGGAAAGCCCTTTTCTGTTTCCAGCAGGACACACCTGGCAATGGATGTGACATTCAGTACTGCCCAGGTTTCTTCCACTTGGAGGAGGCAAAGTGGTGAATGGAAGGAGGCAATCCTCTGGCAGTGGGATGCTAAGGAGCGATAATAAGGCAAGTTTGCTTGCTTGAAGGCTGCTGGTATCTGATTAGAAGCTGGCGGAGGTCTCATGATGGATCTAACAGTAGCTTCTGGCAAAATGGGACACTGGGGCAGAAACCAGAGTGCACAGAAACGCCGTTTACCTTCCTGCCACAGTGGTACCAATTTATCTTCTTGCACTGATGTGCTTTCGAACTGCTAGGTTGGCAGAAGCTGGGACAGAGCAACGGGAGCTCACCCCATTGTGTGCATTTGAACTGCCAGCCTTCTGATTGGCAAGCCCAAGAGGCTCAGCAGTTTAGACCAAAGCTCCACCCGCATCCCAAATAAACAAACAATCGCTGATAGGTCCACCCGCCATTGTGAGACTCAAAGCAATAAAGGTGATGCCTCCTCAGGTGTTGCCATTGGCTGTGGGTTTCTTGTGATGTCACAAAAGCACTTGGCAACTGAGTGGATATAAAGGCAGGCCAAGGGGAAAGCCCTTTTCTGTTTCCAGCAGGACACACCTGGCAGTGGATGTGACATTCAGCACTGCCCAGGTTTCTTCCACTTGGGGGAGGCAAACTGGTGAATGGAAGGAGGCGATATTCTGCCATGAGCCCCATTGCCAGATCTATCACACCCACATAAGGCAGCATTGGGAGAAGTGAGAATTTCAAAGGCCGGCTGTGTTGTGGTTTAGATCTTGCCTTGGATGGTGGGAATTAGGCAAGTTTGCTTTTAAATAAGGACTAAATTGAATTTGTCTCCCCAGCCCTTGATGTAGGTTAACTGCTCCATCTGCTGTTTATAAGCATTCGGGGGGGGGGGGGTCCTGCTTTGCCAGGGAGGCCATTTTTTAGGGTTACAGAAGTCAGGAAACTGGGTTTTAATGCTGCTTTAGAAATGATTTTGGTTTATCATGACAGCATGGCTCTTGAAATGAACATCTGTCATCTTTAAGCTAAAACTGTGTGTTTTTAAAAAGCCATGCTTCACGGCTTTGGGTGGTGCTGACCTAGTTTTGTGGCACACTCCTAAAAGGCAGCAAACTCTATTTGAGTGAAATCTTTAAATATATATATATATATATCTCAACATGTCTTTGTTTCACAAGAGGGCTTGGAAGTGAGGGTGGTGGTTTGCCATCTGGCAAAAGCCCAGCACATAAAGCAACGCTCTGTGTTGTCAGCATCTTGCTGAAAGTAAGAGACATTTTTCCTTTCTCTTTTCAGGTCAGTCTCCCCAGTAAATTCTCTCCTTCTCTTTCTGCTTCCAGTTGCCTTGTTAAAAATGCCTTAGAGCTTAGAGTGCATTGTTTGTGCAGTTCTTTAGAATTCAGCTCCCTCAGGAAAGGGGTAGCTGTGGCCTACTAGATATTATTACACATCAATTCTCCTCAGGCTCAGTCATCATGGCCGTTTGTTAGGGACGAAGAGAGATGGAGCCCAGTAACATCCAAACGGCCACAGCTTTCCCCCTTCCCGATTGCTCTGTAAATCCCTTCAGGGGTAAATGGAGACATCTTTCCTTTAGCACACAACGCTGTCAATGTCTGTGTGTGAACACGAGAGGAAAAAGCAGCACTCAGCCTGAAATTTAATTTCCTGCCATTCCTGAGGTATGCTTCACATTAATGTTGAAGCAAGAGACCCAGCTGCTTCTTCACTCTCTGTGAGGAAGGTAGTGAGGCATCTGATCATAGCCTGCATTTTTAATCAAGGCTTATATTTTGATCAGATTCCTGTATTCTAAAAATGACCTTAAAGAAATATATATTTGTAAATGTTTGTATCTCTCATGCCAGGCAGAAACCATACTCTGGCAGCTGTTTATCTTCTTGATCAAGGGCCCCCCTGATCTATAGCAGTGTCTCAGGGTTGTAAAAGAAAATTACAGGCTAGGAGCAAAAGGTCACACTGACCATACAAATTATAGAATACAATCAAGGTTGCAAAAATAGTAATAATTATTGTGCCTCCCATTAAACTTGAGCCACATCTTCCTAAGGTTAAAAGGGCAAGAGCTAATACAAACAGCAACTGCACTAGGCGAAACTGCTTTGAATCTTTAGAATTTAGCTTAGCTTTTACTAAGTTCCCTTTCTTCTAAAAAACTATATATGTTATGAAATATATTGGCTTAAATGTAATTATGCAAAGGATTTAGAAAGTAAGAAATCATAGAATCATAGAAGAGTTGGAATAGACCACAAGGGCCATTGAGTCCAAACACCTGCCGAGCAGAAAACACCATCAGAGCACTCCTGACATATGGTTGTCGAGCCTTTGCTTAATGACCTCCAAAGAAGGAGATCTTTCATTGATAATGTGTGGGAAGGTGAACAAAAAGATCTGTTCAGATAAAATTAGCCACTATCTGTTTTGGAGTGAATAGGGCAATAGGGCAAAAGATGAAATGTTAGTTAAGGCGCCTAGTCTAGGGCAAAAGGTTATCTGGTAATTAAGGTGCCTGGTCGAGGTAAATGTAAGATATATGACTACTTATTTGCCAATTATAAATAGAAGGAAATATAGCTCTTTGTCTCCCATAAAAGGTAATAGGAAATGGGTGTATCTTTTATGATTGGTTCTAGCAAACAGCCAATAGGAATTTTAACCAGGCTGATTGGACAGAGGCAGCCAAAGGAGGAGCAAGGGGGCTGAGCTGAGGGAATATAAGTGCTGGCCATAATGGCAGGAGGCCAGGCCAGAGCTTGGTAACCATATACCACTGTGCCTCTTATTTATTTGTCCGACAAATAAATTATTATTTTAATTTCTCTATTGCTGCGTTGAATATTTCATTCCAGCTAAGCGTTAACCACAAGCAGGGTGCTACATTTTATGGTGCCTCTGTGACTCGGATAAGTGGTCTGCTGGAACGCAGCCCCATCGCCTTACTGGGCAGGGTACAAGAGGGAGGACCACTAACTGCTTACCCAGCGCGCACTGGAACATTTTTCCAGGGGAACGCAGAAGTCTCGTCTGTCTGATACCCTGCCCACCGACGGCGACGGACCGGGGGTAACCAGAGAAATAAACTGGGAACCAGCTAAGGGTAAGTGCACAAAGGGTTTGGCCCTCCAATTAATTAGGAGGAAGAGAAGTCCTGATCAAACTTCTGCGTCTCAGTAAGGGGAAACTGAGTACGCTACATGGCTGGGTACATCAGATGGTGATCTGGTGTAGGGAAAAGGGAAAGGTTGGGAGGTAGAGTGTGGTGAAGTATCCAGCGCATTGTATGTGTGAGAAAGTACAATCTGTAAGTGTGGAGTGGGTACTACTTCGTTTCCCAGTAAGGCGAGTGTGTGAGTGACTGAGTGGATACTTCACAGGCCCATATAATGGGAGTTGGAGGTTCAAAGGGGGGAAATACACCTCTTGAATGTATGTTAAATAATTTTAAGAAAGCCTTCTCAGGAGCATATGGAGTCAAAATGACGCCAGAGCGCTTGAGAACGTTATGTGAATTAGAGTGGCCGAAACAAAATACTGAATGGCCATCTCAGGGAACCTTTGATATAAATTTAGTAAGCAAACTTTGGTCTAATATCGCCAAAGAAACTGGAGGGTGCCCAGAACAATTTTCATATATAGATTCTTGGCTGAGCACATTAAATAAAAATCCTCCATGGATAAGGGAATGCAAAGTCCAACGATGCAAATTATTGGCTGTAAAAGCCGAAGCTAGGAAAGGAATCTTGCCAAATAAACTCAAACCCATTTTTGAGGGACCAGAGGAAGAGGTGCTTCCACCTCCACCCTATGCTCCACATCGAAGGGAGCCTAATCCAAATACTCCACCAGTTGTAACCCCAAGGCAAGAAAGTGGAACGAATAATGGGGGTGGAGTCACAGAACTTGATTCCTTGATAGATTATGATAAATATCTTCAGGAGACCTTGGAGTCCTATAATAAAGCCCAAGCAGAAGTGGTTATTCCACCTGTAAGTCCCAGTAGAACTCCATCTACAGTCTCCTTTAGTGGACCAACTAATTGCCCACCCCAAAACCCCTGTACATCCAAGTCCTAGAGAATTATTACAGGAGTTACAGGGAGACCTTGATCGGTCAGCAAGCAATACAGCAAGGCGTATAAAGCTGCTAAAAGAACGCCTTGGGACAGATACCATCCCCTATGATTTGAGGCCCCTAGAGCAAAGCGAAGAGAAAGGTCACGTAGTAGCCCCTCTTAGAAGAGTATTTGATACACTTGAGGAGCCTGTGCTGGTTAACGGGCAACCCGGACCACGGCCACCTCGAACTTCGACCCTCCAGTACATTCCATTCACAACTACGGATCTGATGAATTGGAAAAAACACACCCCGTCTTTCGCAGAAAAACCTCAGGCTATGATGGACTTGGTGACTTCAATAGTAAATACTCATAGTCCTACTTGGACAGATTGTCGCCAGCTCCTGAATACTCTGTTCACCACTGAGGAAAGGAGAGACATAATTGAAAAGGCACAGATATATTTGCGTGAGCAGGCCAGAGTGGGAAATATTTATAATATTGACCGTCATCTCCAGGATAACTTTCCCTTGGAAGATCCTAATTGGGATCCAAACAATGCAATTCACCTGGCCAGGCTTACCACCTACCGCCAGACGCTTGTGCAAGGTATCCGCAGGGCATGCCAGAAGCCCACTAATATGTCTAAAGTCTCAGAAGTAGAACAGAAACCAAATGAGAGTCCAGGAGACTTTTTAGAGAGGCTGCAGGAAGCCTATCGTATATGGACTCCTTTTGACCCTGAAGCCCCTGAAAACAGCAGAATGATTACTGCTACATTTGTGGCCCAGTGCGCTTCTGACATTCGTAAGAAAATTCAGAAATCAGAAGGATGGGAAGGGATGCTGATGAGCCAAATTATGGCCATTGCACGCCGAGTTTATCGGAATAGGGATGAGGCTGAGAAACAAGAGAAGAAGAAGTGGCAGAAGGAAAAGATGGTAATGCTGGCCACAGCAGTGATGTGTTACCCATAACACTGTTTCGTGTTCGGTGCGCACCCACAAAAAGACTTAAGTTGTCACCTTTTGAGCTCCTGTATGGGAGGCCACCCTCCTTTGTTCAGGATATTCCAGCTGACCTCAAACAAATAGGAGACCATGTGGCACAGGGACAAGTGCAATCTCTCTCCCGTGTTTTTGTCTCTCTCCCGTGTTTTTGTTGTTGTTGTTTATCTTAACAGGTGGGCCCTCAAGCACACGCCTTGCAGCATTGCCCAGCCGATTCATCAGTTCCAGGCTGGCATAGCGTATGGGTGAAAGAGTGGAAACATGATCCACTTGCACCTAAGTGGCGTGGACCTTACACCGTCTTGCTCTCTACTCCAACAGCGGTGAAGGTAGCTGAGGTGACCCCCTGGATTCATCACTCCCGTTTGAAGAAATCCGAAGGCAGTTGGACGTGCAAAGGTGACCCCTCTAATCCTTTTTTTAAACTGACTCTCTCCAAAAAACCCCTGTATCTAGCCCTACGGGGAACGGGCTAGGTCACGGGCAACATTAGACGACTGGCCTGCTGCAGCCACAACCTGGAAGCTGGCTGACCTGCGCACGCCTGAAGCTTGAGGAGCATCTGAACCAGCGATTGTGAACGGGAAGATTCTCTTATACAATTGATTGACTGCCCCCCCCCCTTTGTGGAACAATTATCAGGGATATTACTCATTGGGGATCCTCGGGATATATGTTTTGGTCTTGGTGGTTCCCCATTTCTGTCACTGGAGGAATTATATTGGGGCTAATATTTTTTTGTTATCACAATAAGGTAATCTTTTGTGGAAGGAATGCATATACTAGACATCAACATGATTTTGTTATTAATCCTGATCCCTTGGGAAGGGGAAGGGTCCTTGAATTTGAGCAAATTTGCTAAATATGGATTCCGCCATGACCACAATATGTGGGTAGGCTTAGCTGAGATGGTAGCCAATGTTACAAATAGGACCAATTGCCTTGTTTGCTCTCTTGGGCCAGATGATTCAGAGGGAGGTATGCCCTTATTACCAATACCATTAAATGCCATTGGTATGGTAAGCGAAATGCCACACCAAACAGAAGTACAGAATTTCCCCGGATGGAACTCAACTAAACCAATACGAGTTATACCTGTACAAGGGGAATTCTGTGTACATAAATCAT
Organism: Podarcis raffonei; assembly: GCF_027172205.1. NCBI lineage: Eukaryota > Metazoa > Chordata > Lepidosauria > Squamata > Lacertidae > Podarcis > Podarcis raffonei. Next base: position 52,615,972 of record NC_070612.1, on the reverse strand, counting down.
CAGAGGCAGCTGATTCTACCATGATAGGCTCTTCTCATTGCCACTATACTTGGGATTATATTAAGAATAGTCAAACCTGGGCAAATGGTACTACCTATCGAACTCGGAATACCTTGCCCTGTGCACCTCCTTTTATTCATGCATGGAAAATGGTGTGGAACATAACTGTGACAGAAAAAGGCAATCTAACATACTGCACTGTGAACTCTGTACCCCTTTTGATATTTCGCCTTATGCACTCCACATACCAAAAACCTCAGACCCGATGGTTGTGGTGGATATGTGGAGAATGGGCATACAAGAAACTCCCTTCCAAATGGAGTGGGACTTGTTTCCTGGGATGGGTATTACCACCAATGTGGATTATGCCCACTAGTTCAGCCAAGCGTACACGAAGAAACGCTGATATTTCTCATATAGCAGGAGGAAGTACCCAAAGTTGGAGCGATACTGATGATTGGCCACCAGAGCGCATTATAGCCTATTATGAACCTGCCTCCTGGAATCCTGATGAGCTCATACAAGGGGCTCGGGATCCTATTTATAATCTAAACAGAATAATTCGATTGCAAGCAGTAGTGGAACTTGTAACCAATGCAACGGCCCAGAGTTTGAGACTTATTGCACAACAGTTGGATGAAAGTAGAGCCGCCATTTTGCAGCTGAAAATGGGAATGGATTATGTACTTGCCAGGCAGGGAGGCCTATGTGGAGTCTTGAACTTGACAGGGAATGCCTGTTGCTTTAACATTTCTGATAATGGTGAGGCAATCCGTGTGTTGGCCACAAAGATGGAGAATATAGCACATGTCCCAGTACAAATATGGGAAGGATGGGATATGGGATGGCTCACCAATTGGTGATACTATTGTCTTGCTTGTTTTTCTTGACGGTAGTAGTAATGGTTTTGTGTATGGTGCCATGTATCATTTCATGTTTTAGAAGTACAATTAGCAAGATGATTTCAAATGAAACTCTACCTCATATCATGGCCCTATACAGAGCTTTACCTCAGGAATATGATGAAGGTCAAGCTATCAAGGACACTTGGGAAGGTCCTTGAGCTTGAAAGGGGGGAATGAGGCATCTGATCATAGCCTGCATTTTTAATCAAGGCTTATATTTTGATCAGATTCCTGTATTCTAAAAATGACCTTAAAGAAATATATATTTGTAAATGTTTGTATCTCTCATGCCAGGCAGAAACCATACTCTGGCAGCTGTTTATCTTCTTGATCAAGGGCCCCCCTGATCTATAGCAGTGTCTCAGGGTTGTAAAAGAAAATTACAGGCTAGGAGCAAAAGGTCACACTGACCATACAAATTATAGAATACAATCAAGGTTGCAAAAATAGTAATAATTATTGTGCCTCCCATTAAACTTGAGCCACATCTTCCTAAGGTTAAAAGGGCAAGAGCTAATACAAACAGCAACTGCACTAGGCGAAACTGCTTTGAATCTTTAGAATTTAGCTTAGCTTTTACTAAGTTCCCTTTCTTCTAAAAAACTATATATGTTATGAAATATATTGGCTTAAATGTAATTATGCAAAGGATTTAGAAAGTAAGAAATCATAGAATCATAGAAGAGTTGGAATAGACCACAAGGGCCATTGAGTCCAAACACCTGCCGAGCAGAAAACACCATCAGAGCACTCCTGACATATGGTTGTCGAGCCTTTGCTTAATGACCTCCAAAGAAGGAGATCTTTCATTGATAATGTGTGGGAAGGTGAACAAAAAGATCTGTTCAGATAAAATTAGCCACTATCTGTTTTGGAGTGAATAGGGCAATAGGGCAAAAGATGAAATGTTAGTTAAGGCGCCTAGTCTAGGGCAAAAGGTTATCTGGTAATTAAGGTGCCTGGTCGAGGTAAATGTAAGATATATGACTACTTATTTGCCAATTATAAATAGAAGGAAATATAGCTCTTTGTCTCCCATAAAAGGTAATAGGAAATGGGTGTATCTTTTATGATTGGTTCTAGCAAACAGCCAATAGGAATTTTAACCAGGCTGATTGGACAGAGGCAGCCAAAGGAGGAGCAAGGGGGCTGGGCTGAGGGAATATAAGTGCTGGCCATAATGGCAGGAGGCCAGGCCAGAGCTTGGTAACCATATACCACTGTGCCTCTTATTTATTTGTCCGACAAATAAATTATTATTTTAATTTCTCTATTGCTGCGTTGAATATTTCATTCCAGCTAAGCGTTAACCACAAGCAGGGTGCTACAGTAGTGCTGTTGGAGGCTGCACATACCTGCTGGCTAGACCTTCTCACAAGGTTAATTCTCATAAGTAAGGCATATGCCCCATCTTGACTATAAAGTTTGCTGGGTGGGTGGGAGAACTTGTTGGGACAACTTCGCTGCTCCTGTACAGTTTTCAGCTTCACAACCTCAGATTCAACTTGGGAATTCTTTTTTTTAAAAAATAGCTTTTATTAATTTTCAATTACAGCAATCCAATAATAGACTCATTATAACAATGCCAAATTATAATACAATTAATAATACCAATCATTAAGATGCCAAATTATACAATTTAGGTGGCCAACCTCCAACCCCCACCATGTGCTAGAATTAATGGTTTGATGACTTACTTTATTTTTGCCTTCAAAAATCATATAAATTTCCATTACGCTCCAGTCAAAATACCAATCCCTTATATCGCAACTGCAATTTTAATGACTTCCATTTGTATTAACACATTAAATGATTTATACACCTACAGGTGAAGCATTCAAAGTTAGTAATTACTGGGCTAATGTGGACTAGATCCCACTACAGTGTGCCCTGAGTTCCCAGCAGACAAATATTTGAGACACGGGCTGCCATCACAGTCATCTTCTGTTGCAAAATTAACACAAGTTTGAAATGCAATTACATAACTAAGGGACACCACAATTAAGGGATCTGAAAGTAGAAAGTGGCTGCATACAGACACCACATTTAAAGCACATTTAAAGTGCAAACCCCCCCCCCTTCAACCAAAAACAATAATCCTGGTAACAGTAGTTTACCCTTCACAGAACTGCAATTCTCAGCACCTGTAATGATCTTCAGTTTCTAGGATTCTTTGTGTTGTTTGTGCCTTGCCTGTGCTGCCAGAAGAGGTGGAAAAGGCCCCATATCCGATGCACTGTGAGAATGGCGTCAGACTTTGCGGCCCTGTCTTCAAAATAACCACTTGGTGTATTCATTGCATGGAAGTGTGAAGCCAGCTGATTAACAAATGTGGACAAACTGGTTATAACTAGTGCTATTGTGGCAAAAAATTCTCCCCCTTTCCTCCCATCCATTCTCCACCAGTTAATTAGTAAAGAAAGGGTGTTCAAAAATTATTGAAGGGGAAAGTACATCTCAAGTGTTTGCTTTGCACTCAACTTGTTTTGGAGGTGGTCAAGGGGTATTTGTGTCATTTATTTCATTCTATAAATAATCTCACTAGTGGCCTGCCTTCTTGCTGGGCACCCACACTTCAGGGGAAGATAACTTGAGGTATCATGGGGACGTTCCCCCCCCCCCAAGATCTGGAAGTGTGGACAGATCAGGAAGTATGAACCAGATTGGATGGAAGGAGAGATAAAAATTTGTTCATACCAGAGAACATCCTCTAAATATCTAGTAGGTCACTGTGTTCTGCAGGATAATTTCTACTTAAAGTTCCCACAAATATCAAATGCTCACTTCACAGTAACTTGGTGTTCTGTACCATAGACCCAACAGTGGGGTAGCGGGAGTGGTTAGGATGCAGGTGGTGCTGTGGTCTAAACCACTGAGCCTCTTGGGCTTGCCGATCAGAAGGTTCAAATCCCTGTGATGCGGTGAGCTCTGTGCCAGCTCCTGCTAACCTAGCAGTTCAAAAGCACACCAGTGCAAGTAGATAAGTAGGTACCACTGCAGCAGGAAACTAAACGGCATTTCCGTGCACTCTGGTTTCCGTCACGGTGTTCCGTTGTGCCAGAAGCGGTTTGGTTATGCTGGCCACGACCCAGAAAGCTGTCTGTGACAAACGCCGGCTCCCTTGGTCTGAAAGTGAGATGAGCCCCACAACCCCATAGTCGCCTTAACCGTCCACAGGTCCTTTACCTTTTTTACCTACCAAAGAAGGATCACTCCACCAAAGAAGGATGCCAAAGACGGCAGAGGGATCAGTTCTAGTGCTCTATTAAGAAAGGTCCAGCGTGCCAGGTCTCCTAGCCTTATCTTACAAAGACGCAGGACAGACACCGCAGCCACCAGATGGCTTGTCCCTATTCTTTATACCCAAAGCATCGTGCTGCCTAGGAGTTCCCATCGCTCAACCTGCCTTGATGAGGGCATAGGTAGAAAATACCCAAATCTTACTGATAGTTCCCTTTTCTGGGCTCAGAGCCCAGCACCCCAAATCCAAAGATAAGGATAACCTCAAAGCAAGCCAATTGGTTTCTATCACAGCAAGTGAATATAATCATATATGAGCTTATTGCTGCAACAACTACAAATTAATTTTATCTTGACTACTGAGATGGCATCAGGAAAGCCTCCAGAACAGTTCACCTTTGGTTCTGCACACTTGGAGCACTGTTTTCATGTCTCCTGGTTTTGTAGAGAAGCACTCCTGCTGAGATACAACCAGGACATACTGTTCATAAACCACTGAAGTCATTTTGGTCACTTTAAATTTCCCCAGCTGGATGAAAAGGTCCCTGCCTTTAGTGTTCATTCTGCATGCTTAAACCTATCTTCAGTAGTTTTGTATTGTTCTAAAAACTATTTTAACTGCTTTCGTGGTATGTCTGTAAATCACTTTGCGACATATGTAAAATATGGTTCCTAAATTAAATGAGCTCACTGGAAGGACAGATCGTGAAGCTGAGGCTCCAATACTTTGGCTGCCTCATGAGAAGAGAAGACTCCCTGGAAAAGACCCTGATGTTGGGAAAGATGGAGGGCACAAGGAGAAGGGGACGACAGAGGACGAGATGGTTGGATAGTGTTCTCGAAGCTACCAGCATGAGTTTGACCAAAGTGTGGGAGGCAGTGGAAGACAGGAGTGCCTGGTGTGCTTTGGTCCATGGGGTCACGAAGAGTCGGACATGACTAAACGACTAAATAACAACAACGACTAAACAACAACAACAACAAATTAAATGATGGTGACGATGTTAGACATTGTTTCCATTGTATTCTGGTCTGTTCCCCCTTTCCCTCTGCCACCATCACCAAGCCCTCAGGCCGTCTGTAGCAGCTGCTGCTACCCAGGGAGCTACCGCTGCCATTTTGTGGAAGCCCTCCACACAACCCCCCCCCCAAAAAAAATCCTGTATCTGGCATTGGGCATGAAGATTGTGCTGTGTGTTACATTCTTGACTAACTCCTTCTCCTTTAAAGTGACTGGACAGACCTTTGAAGGAGGCAATCTGCAACGCTATCTTCTCTACTCTTTGCAAAGAGAAAGTGAGGCGCACCAGGCAGATATTTCTGCAGACTGCTGTGGAGTTAGAGATGGCAATCACCAGCACTAGAGGCGTTGTGATATACTTCCTCCCCAACTGCCAAAGCATTTGCTAAGGGAGGGTGGGACTGTACTGCAAATTACAGTTGCCATTTTTAAGAAGATTAACATTGTCAATAATGGTCTCATGTTCTCTCCCCCAACCCAAAGGCTGCTAAAATTGAGGGGGGGCGGGAAGACTTTTCACTAGAGTGTTATTTGTTTATTTGCAAGACAAACTCAGCCTAAAATGCCTAGAGTGCTTGCAGATAGCTAATGCATTCTCTTCTGCCATTTAAACCTTCTTTGCAAAGACAGAGATGAAGTGCTAATGAGCTTTTTAAAAATCTTCATGGGAAAAGGGGGGGGGATAAGTGTTAAATCCTTGGTTATTCATTGCACTTCTTAAAATATTTCCAGGGTGTGAAGAATGTATAACTGTAAAATGCTAATAAAAGACATGAAGAGAGGGAGGTAAATGCTGGCATAGTGGACTGCAACTGCGTGTAGGTGCCCAATTAACAATCAACACTTGTTTCTTTAGTTCCTTTCCGTTTATGGAAGGCTTCACAATCCTTATTTGGTGATCCTCATGACAACTCTTTTGTGTGCTAAAAATTAGTGACTTGTCACGTCTGCAACCCAATTTGCCTGGTCTGGATAGAAGGACCCACTTTGCAGAGTCCTTTGCAAGGGACTTTAGGGGACTCGGTGATCAGATGTCCCCTTTTAGCTTCAGCTAGATCTTTACCTTCCCATGGGTAGGCAAACTAAGGCCCGGGGGCTGGAACCGGCCCAATCGTCTTTTAAATCCGGCCAGCGGATGGTCCAGGAATCAGCGTGTTTTTACAGTAGAATGTGTCCTTTAATTTAAAATGCACCTCTGGGTTATTTGTGGGGCCTGCCTGGTGTTTTTACATGAGTAGAATATGTGCTTTTATTTAAAATGCATCTCTGGGTTATTTGTGGGGCATAGGAATTCATTCATATTTTTTTTCAAATATAGTCCGCGCCCCCCCCCCCAAGGTCTGAGGAACAGCGGACAGGCCCCCTGCTGAAAAAGTTTGCTGACCCCTGACCTTCCCCAAGCCTAACACTGTGCATCAGGGGTAGGGAACTTCTTCTGGCCAGTGAGATGGAGCCTTATCTCTCCACCCCTGGAGGACCAAATTTGGCAGGTGAGCAGCAACCACCTAACCTCATAGTGACAGTGGGTGATGCTGAGCTCTGAAACCCTTGTTTGGACTTCAAAAAGAAGCAAATGGCTGCTTGAAAGCCTTTTTGCAAACAACCCCATGTTGCTCTTTAACATCTGCTTTGAAACAACCTGCCCCGCTCTTTGAAATTCCAGTTTTCAGAGGTTCGGAGAACAGTACTAGGCAGTTTGAAAGCCTAGTACAACAGCCCCACTTTGAACCTCTGAAAACTGGAGGTTCAAAGAGCAAGATGGGATGGTTCGCAAAAGGGCTTTCAAACAACCCTGCACTGTACATTGGCTGTATGCAACCAAATTGGACACGAGTATCCCCTCAGAGTGGGACGCAGGTGGCGCTGTGGGTAAAAGCCTCAGCGCCTAGGGCTTGCCGATCGAAAGGTCGGCGGTTCGAATCCCCGCGGCGGGGTGCGCTCCCGTTGCTCGGTCCCAGCACCTGCCAACCTAGCAGTTCGAAAGCACCCCCAGGTGCAAGTAGATAAATAGGGACCGCTTACTGGCGGGAAGGTAAACGGCGTTTCCGTGTGCTGTGCTGGCTCGCCAGATGCAGCTTGTCACGCTGGCCACGTGACCCGGAAGTGTCTCCAGACAGCGCTGGCCCCCGGCCTCTTGAGTGAGATGGGCGCACAACCCCAGAGTCTGTCAAGACTGGCCCATACGGGCAGGGGTACCTTTACCTTTACCTTTATCCCCTCAGAAGGGTTCAGATAGGTTTATGATGGTACATGTGTGCAGGTAGGGTGGATTATACTTCTTCATAAGATTTCTGGAAGTTTAGATAAAGTTTTAAATTCTTCATAACAAATAAAAGCAAAAGAGTCAAGTGTTTGCATTATGCAAAGTTATGGTGAAGCACATAACGAATTTAAACTGCGTGGTGGAAATGCACCTATACTTTCTGCATGACTAGCACAGTATGTCTAGTATCTTTCTGCAAAACTGTTCTTGGTGATGAATCATCTGGTTAACCCAGACTCTCTCCATCCAGCATTTCAGAGGCGTGTTGTGCTCCAGTTGTGCAACCTGCATAATGAGTTTGCAGAAATTTTAATATATAGTATTTGCACTAGTCTGTGATCGTACTGTTTTCATTGGCAGTTTCTCAAGGTTTGAAAGGCAGAGGCAGGGAAAGGTTGCTGTGAACCTGGAAAAAGAGACAAGACATGTACTTTTGTAAACCAAGAAAATCTTTAATAAAAATAAATTTAGAAAAAGAAAACAGCGTGATGATTTGGAGACTGCCCCACTCCATGTGTGTGTGTGTGTGTGTGTGTGTGCTTTCCAAACCCCAACTTGAATATGACAAATGATTTGTACTAACAATGTCTTCACAAGAGAAACAGGAATGTCTGTCATGTAAAAAGTTATCAATTAGCCTCACACCACTTTTGAAAGATGTGCCTTTTTAATGGACAATTTGCAAATATTTATGCACAAGAAACTGCCTGAATTGTACCTAAATAATGCATACGAATATGAAGTTTAAAAATATTATTTGAATTGTTAAATGTAACCTGGATATGTATCCAACAAGTGGTAGAAATGGGTAGAGAATTATGGGTAGAACGGCAACAGGTGTTTCTGGTCAAAGAAAGTTTCTAGTTTCTCAGCATGCATGGATGAAACTTCCTTTTTAAAACCACCTTTGCCACTATTTATAGCTACTTGTGTTGATGTTGGACTTTGGGTTTATATCACCTGTGGATTTTTAAAATGGGGTCAATATTGAAAACCACCAAGAAGCTTTGATATTCCACTATTTTACCATGTAATAAAGTTCAATTATTATAACACAGTGCATTCAAGAGTTTATATAATTACACAAGCAATATTTTTCTGGGAACTGATTATGAAGTCATTGATGAGCCATTTGAACCACTTGAACCAGAGTTTTTTTGTTTGTTTGTTTGTTTGTTTTGCTATTTAAACTTAAGCAAGTTCCCTTTTTGCCATTCACTCTACATTACAGTTGCAGGGAGGGTCACGGGAGGCGCTGTGGTCTAAACCACTGAGCCTCTTGGGCTTGCTGATCGGAAAGTTGGTGTTTCGAATCCCCGCAACAGAGTGAGCTCCCATTGCTCTGTCCCAGCTCTTGCCAACCTAGCAGTTCAAAAGTACAGTGGTGCCTCCCAAGACGAAAAGAATCCGTTCCGCGAGTCTCTTCGTCTTGCGGTTTTTTCGTCTTGCAAAGCAAGCCCATTAGCGGCTTAGCGGATTAGCGCTATTAGCGGCTTAGCGGGCTTAGGGGATCAGCTGATAAGCGGCTTATCTGATAAGCGGCTTAGCAGATCAGCTGATAAGCGGCTTAGTGGCTTAGCGGATCAGCTGTTAAGCGGCTTAGCGGATCAGCTGATAAGCGGCTTAGCGGCTTGGGAAAAGGGGGGGGAGGGAAAAAACCCCGCAGGAACTCGCAAGACATTTTCGTCTTGCGAAGTAAGCCCATAGGAAATTCGTTTTGCGAAGCACCTCCAAAACGGAAAACTCTTTCGTCTAGCGGGTTTTCCGTCTTGCGAGGCATTCGTCTTGCGGGGCACCACAGTATTCCAGTGCAAGTAGATAAATAGATACCGCTGCGGCGGGAAGGTCAGCGACGTTTCCATGTGCTTTGGTTTCTGTCACGGTGTTCTTTTCTGCCAGAAAGACTCTCCTCCTGAAGAGAGGGGAGTGGTTGTGGGCGGGAGCCCCCTGCCTTCCACTTACCTGGCTGGCGCCCACGCCCATCGGCAGGCACCCAACCAGGTGCCTCCGAGGGGGCGTGTATAGCAGCCTTAATACGGCGGCGCCAGCCCCTCCTCAGCCTCACTCTTCGTCGTCCCGTCGCGATTCACCCACCCTCCACTCCCTTTGAGCTCAGGGCTTAGCTTCCCCTGGCCTTGCTATGGACCTTAGGTTGGTCGCCCTGGTTGTCCGGGGGGCCTGGTAGGAATTTTTCCATTTGGCATTAGGCTTTTTGGTTTTTTCGCCTACCTCGTAGCAATCGTCACAACTTTCGTGGTATTGGTGGGTAGGTTAGGCATTGGAATAATGTGTCGTGGTGTCGAAGGGCTAGGTGTGGCCATCGCCTATGCCTTCAATTTTTGGGTATTCCGTTAAAGGAATCCGGCGGTCATGTATTCTGTCTGATGCCTGCTTGGCGGGAGGCCATGGCACGACCCTCGGTGACATCAGGGGAGAGCCTATAGTTGGATTAGCATCTACAGGCTCCACGTACTGGTGAATAAACCCCCCCTTGTTTCAGACTCACCCCTCTCTGAGGGGGTGGAGTCAGCTGACGTAATCCAATGCCTAAGCCAATACCTTTTCACTTGCTGTAATCAATAAAGTTGTGGCCTTTTCTTGCCCATTAACCTTATATCACGTGTCCTTGTGTATTCATTCCACTTTGGGGGGGGATCGGGTCCTCGAACCACAAGCTACTGTTAGGTCCATCATGAGATGTCTGTCAGCTTCCAACCATGGATACCAGCAGCCTTCAAGCAAGCAAACTTGCCTTATTATCGCTCCTTAGCATCCCACTGCCAGAGGATTGCCTCCTTCCATTCACCACTTTGCCTCCTCCAAGTGGAAGAAACCTGGGCAGTGCTGAATGTCACATCCATTGCCAGGTGTGTCCTGCTGGAAACAGAAAAGGGCTTTCCCCCTGGCCTGCCTTTATATCCACTCAGTTGCCAAGTGCTTTTGTGACATCACAAGAGACCCACAGCCAATGGCAACAGCTGGGGAGGCATCATCTTCATTACTTTGAGCCTCACAATGGCGGGTGGACCTATCAGTGATTGTGTGCTTGTTTATTTGGGACACGGGTGGAGCTGTGGTCTAAACCACTGAGCCTCTTGGACTTGCCAATCAGAAGGTTGGTGGCTCAAATCCCCATGATGGGGTGAGCTCCCATTGCTCTGTTCCAGCTCCTGGCAACCTAGCACTTCGAAAGCATGCCAGTGCAAGTAGATAAATAGGTACCACTGTTGCGGGAAGGTAAACGGCATTTCCGTGCACTCTGGTTTCAGTCACAGTGTCCTGTTGCACCAGAAGTGGTTTAGTCATGCTGGTCACATGACTCAGAAAGCTGTCTGTGGACAACATTGGCTCCCTCAGCCTGAAAGGGAGATGAGTGCTGCAACCCCAGAGTCGCCTTTGACTGGACTTAACCATCCTGGGGTCCTTTACCTTTTGCAGTTTCAGGGGCAGGATATTGCTTTGGTTTATTTCTACTTCATATTTTTTTTCCCTGACAGGGACTTAATGCAGCTTACAAATAAATTAGAACAGTTAAAAATGTAGGGTGGAAATCATTTTTTTAAAAAATTATACATTAATGGAATTAAAGATATGTGTTGATAGATAGATTCTATTCAAAACATACTGTCACACTTATTGTCAGGTAAGTATGTATAAGATTGCAGCCATAGTGACATCACTTTTTAATAGTCTGGGTGATCCATTACAGTCCAGTACAAAACCAGGATTCCTTCACAGATACCTTTTGCTGCCCGTCAGGCCTCACTGTCTCTGAGTTGGATCTAATTTTGCTGTGCAGTTAATTCAGTGCTTCAGTTCAAGCATGTGGTCAGTGCACTAATGGCTAACTAGCGCAGTTCAGCATTTTGTAGATTTATGCCTTAGGATTCTACGTGACTAGGCCCCTGCATCATTGTGAAACCGCAGCAAAAAATAAGGTGTGAGTTGATATCATTTTATGCTGGCTTTGCAGTTACTAAACCTGAAGAAAGTTAGATTCCACAGCCCTCTTTGTGTTTTCTAAGGGAAATGTGTGGGCATACCTTTTCAAGCTGGGCACCTTGCCAGAGGTGTAAGACACTGGCAAAAAACTCTCAACCTGGAGCCCTTGTGCCTATGAGCAGAGAAAGAGCTCAGTACACCCCTCCAAAGGAACTATGAAGAGGAGCCATCTCAAGCACCCATGACAGATGACCATCCAACCTCTGCTTAAAAACCTCCAAGGAAGGAGTCTACAACCTCCCAAGGGAGACTGTTCCACTGTCAAACATCTCTTACCATCAGAAAGTTTTTCCTGACGCTTAGTTGGAATCTCCTTCCTTGTAACTTGAAGCTATCAGTTCAAGTCCTACCCTCCAGAGCAGGAGAAAACAAGCTTTTCCCCTCTTCCATGTGACAGCCCTTGAGATATTTGAAGATAGCTATCTCCTCTCAGTCTCCTCACAAGTCCTAGTTTCCAGACCCTTGATCATCTTGGTTGCCCTCCTCCGCACATGTTCCAGCTTGTCAACATCCTTCTTAAATTGTGGTGCCCAGAACTGGACACAGCAAACAACTGTTTGCTGAATTGGTTTGCTGTTGCATCATTCACGTGCCATTGTGTTCTTTATTGCTGATTTTTATTGCTGTTGTGATTAAGGTAAAGGGACCCCTGACCATTAGGTCCAGTCATGACCAACTCTGGGGTTGCGGCGCTCATCTCGCTTTATTGGCCGAGGGAGCCGGCGTACAGCTTCTGGGTCATGTGGCCAGCATGACTAAGCTGCTTCTGGCGAACCAGAGCAGCGCACGGAAATGCCATTTACCTTCCCGCCAGTACCTATTTATCTCAATCCATGCCTCTGTGCATCTTCTGGGTTTCCATATGGTCCTTGGTTGCCTTAGCAACCATTAGCTCCATGATTGACAGGCCAGCATTTCCAAGCACTTTTTATCTTCCTAATTTATTCCTTTGTATTCCATTCCATCACAATTGCAGTGATAACATTTGAAGAAATGTTTTCTTTTCTGTCATTAGCTGCGTTCAATGTGTTTTGCGCACGGCGTTAACAGTTTAGCGTGAGATTTCTCCATCCAGTAACCCTGATGAAATCCAGTAACGAGAATGAATGCTGGTATTTGCTACTTGAATCAATTGTGTTGGCAGAGACAGAGAGGCTGAACTTTCATTAACTGCTGCCACTTCCTCATCCTGTGAGTAACATGATATCACAAAGTGTAGCAAATGTTCTTCCTCTCCTCAATTTGCTGAACTTTCACAGATAAAACTGACAGGCACAATCCATTTTGGCACGGCTGCTAAATGTTTCCTTTCATGAAATGCTCTCCTTATAAATGCAGATGCCACTAAAAACTCTGTTGATGTGTAAAACATTTTTTGAAAAGCAGGCAAGAGTTTTATTGAATTGAATGTAACGACTAGGAAGCATTCTGTTAAGAATTTTCTGGCTTGCCCGGAAATATTTCACAGGCTATACAGGGGGGAGAAAAGAAGGAATGCACAATATCTATTATATCAAAGCTGACAAGGAAAAAAAATCTGCTTCTGTGCCAGTTCTTCCCCTGTCCCTACTTTTATTTCCCTTCTCAAGAATTCTTATCTCATGCTTTTTGCCACCTCTTATAGCAGATGTGTCTAGCACAGAGAGGATCAGCATGGTGCCCTCCCATCGTGCGGGTGGCGCTGTGGTCTAAACCACTGAGCCTCTTGGGCTTGCTGATCAGAAGGTTGACAGTTCAAATCCCTGTGACGGGGTGAGCTCCCGTTGCTCTGTCCCAGCTCCTGCCAACCTAGCAGTTCGAAAGCACACCAGTGCAAGTAGATAAATAGGTACCACTGCGGTGGGAAGGTAAATAGTGTTTCTGTGCGCTCTGGTTTCCATCACAGTGTTCTGTTGCACCAGAAGTGGAATAGTCATGCTGGCCACATGACCTGGAAAGCTGTTTGTGGACCAACGCCAGCTCCCTCGGACTAAAAGCAAGATGAGTGCTGCAACCCCATAGTCAGCTTTGACTGAACCGTCCAGGGGTCCTTTACCTTTTTTACCTTTCTACCTTTCAGTTTCTCTTCATTTCTCACTGTTCTAATCTTAAATTCAGTTCTCCACATTTTCATATCGGTTTGTGAATCATATAAATTCATGAAAATCATCAGCATTTCACTGAGAATTTTTTCTCCTATACTTACATTTATATGCAACTTTCTCCAATGTACAAATGTTGCAAAGCTATTTCTCCTAAAATAATGCATTTGTCACTAACGTATGCATTTTCATTTTTCATTTCTATGTTGCTTTATATTTTTAAAGAAAATACCTCAAAATGATTTACAACACATTAAAACATCAAATAAAACAATCCAGAAAAAGCATTACTGAAGAAAGTCAAATATGGAGTATACACTCAAAGCAACATCATTAGCAGGAAACTCAAATATTATCTTAAATATTTCAAAATAAAACATTACAAAGGAGATAAACTACAGAACACACATTTCACATAGCACATCTAACAAAAAACCTTGAAGATTTCAAAAGAAGACATTACTAAATGAAGTCAAATATAAAATGCACATTTGAAACAGAATAATAAGCAGGACACGGGTGGCGCTGTGGGTTAAACCACAGAGCCTAGGACTTGCCGATCAGAAGGTCGGCGGTTCGAATCCCCGTGACGGGGTGAGCTCCTGTTGCTCGGTCCCAGCTCCTGCCAACCTAGCAGTTCGAAATCATGTCAAAGTGCAAGTAGATAAATAGGTACCGCTCCAGCAGGAAGGTAAACGGTGTTTCCGTGCGCTGCTCTGGTTCGCCAGAAGCGGCTTAGTCATGCTGGCCACATGACCCAGAAGCTGTACGCCGGCTCCCTCGGCCAATAAAGCGAGATGAGCGCCGCAACCCCAGAGTCAGCCACGACTGGACCTAATGGTCAGGGGTCCCTTTACCTTTAATGAAACATTATCACAAGCATAGAACCTAGCTGCTGCTGCCGCCACTGCTGCCGCCACCAATCCTGCCAATGGTGGTTCAATGACCTGGGCCTGCATTTCAATGGTCTCTGTACCCTAGCAAATACATTATTGCACACAGTTTATACATACACCAGAGAAGTGCATTGCAACATTCAGACATGTGCAAATTTCAAAGGGTGGCTGTGTTTCATTCGCTTCCAACTTGTTACTAACATACTTGGCAAGTAGCTTCTCTTACAGGCTGCGGGCCTAGACCAGCCTAAAATCACCCAGCTTTTCTTCTTGCCACCTGGAAAATGACCAGCGTGGATTTCTGGTAGCTTCCCCCGCTAACTCCAGACTGAGGATAAGGTTTTGCTATCTTTTGCTGGCCTACACTGCATCAGGATTTTAGCAAGGGAGAAGCCAGAGTCACAAACGTCAACCTTGGTGGCTCATTTAGAAGAGTGGGGAAGGAAAGCAGGATGCAGAATGGACTGCTAAGGTTTTGGGGGGGATTTAACATTTTATGCATCTTCTGCCATTTAACCCTAACCCCTGCACTCTTGATGACACCAACATAACTAGGAAGTGAAAGAAGCATGCTGAGAGGAAGAAAAGAGGTTGTGGATAAAATGGCAAAACAGGAAGGTCTCTGGGAGGGCAAAGAGCACAGCAAGCTCTGTACAGTTGTATCTCCCACAATGGCCCAATTAAAAAGAGGTTTGTTTGGCAATAGTATTTCCCTCATAGATCGTCTTCTTCTTCTATATGATTGATAATTCAAGCCTTAATGATGCTTTCCCAACCAGTTTTATCTAGGATAGATGTTATCAGCCCTGAGTGCTCACTGGAAGGACAGATCGTGAAGCTGAGGCTCCAATAATTTGGCCACCTCATGAGAAGAGAAGACTCCCTGGAAAAGACCCTGATGTTGAGAAAGATGGAGGGCAGAAGGAGAAGGGGACGACAGAGGATGAGATGGTTGGACAGTGTTCTTGAAGCTCCATGAGTTTGACCAAACTGCAGGAGGCAGTGGAAGACAGAAGTGCCTGTCATGCTCTGGTCCATGGGGTCATGAAGAGTCAGACATGACTAAACAACAACAAAAAGATGTTAGACTGGCATACATCTTTTTTTCTTTTCTTTTTACAAATTTATTTGGTTTTTCAGATTAAAATTTTACAGTCACATGTGCAACATACAACATAAAAAAAAGATGGCAAGGAATCTCCTGGACTTCCACCCTCCCCTTTGTGGTTCCTATTATCAATCATTTCCTCCCGCATCTTTTATGATACTCCAAATCCTTTACCTCTTCCATTGCGTCCAGAATTCAGCATTAAACTACAAGTGATATTCCAATCCTACTAACGATTTTTACAATGGTCTTTAAGATAAGTTATAAATTTTCCCCATTCCTTATTAAAATTTTGGTCTTCCTGATTTCTGACTCTTCCAGTCATTTTAGCCATTTTAGCATACTCCATTAACTTCAACTGCCATTCTTCTCTGGTAGGGACTTTATCCTCTTTCCATCTCTGGGCCAGTAACAACTGTGCAGCCGTGGTCACATACATAGTCTTTTCTGCTCCTTTGGGATTTGGCACCTAGAATTCCTAAAAGGAAGGCTTCAGGCTTTTTAACAAAGGTTGTTTAAGACATTTTTTTCAACTTATTATATTAGACTGGTATACATCTAGGTCTGTAACTAAGCTGGATTTCCACTGGCTCCTTCTTAAAAGTTTGGTACTTTACTGGCTACTTTCTAGCGAGAAGGCTGATTGCAGGGAACAAGGGGGAATTGCAGGGTCTCTGCGTGTGGCAGTCCTCTGGTGGCAGGGTGGGGGAGAAAGGAGAAATTGGGGAAGGGGCAGGCAGAACTGGGTGGAGGAATGAGGGGAAAATGGGAGGGTCAGAAGAATTTAAGCGTGTGACGGAGACCATTCTAGCGCTCTGGCGACACAGCGGAAGAAAGCTGGAAAGCAGGAGAATTTGTGGTTTGGGGAAATAGCTAGAGGGAGCATTGGGAGGAATAAGGCAGATATGGGAGGGAGAGGACAATGTAAGTTTGGGAGGAGGGTTAAGATCCACCGGAGAAGAAGAAGAAGAGTTTGGATTTGATATCCCGCTTTATCACTACCCTAAGGAGTCTCAAAGCGGCTAACATTCTCCTTTCCCTTCCTCCCCCACAACAAACACTCTGTGAGGTGAGTGGGGCTGAGAGACTTCAGAGAAGTGTGCCTGGCCCAAGGTCACCCAGCAGCTGCATGTGGAGGAGTGGAGACGCGAACCCGGTTCACCAGATTACGAGACTACCGCTCTTAACCACTACACCACACTGGCTCTCAGAGAGAGAGAGAGTGCACTCTAATGGGTTAATGTATCCAGGATCAGAAGACTCTGTGGTCTTCCTGGATTGGAAGTTTACATTCATTTACTTTTCTGTTTGCTTCTGTTATAGGCCACTTCACCTATCAGGAATGGCAACGTAGTAATCATGACAACTCATCCATCAAATTCAGAGGGTTGCTCTGGGGCTCTTGTTTCATGTCTGAATGACAGACACCCTGGCCCAAAGGAACATGGAAACTTTCCCCCAGGCTCAACCTGAATCGGAAGCATGCTTGTGAATTTCAGCTTCAAAATGTTTCCCGAAATCCAATTAGATAAAATGAGATGTTTTGATGCCAAGAGCCTGTCCTCTCAAGTCTAGTAGAGTCCAGTGCCTTGTACATCTCTTTCTAACGACATCAATGTCCCCAGCATAATGAGACTTTAAAATTAAATATAAGGAAAATTGGGAATCTATTATAAATGGAGTAAAAATAGAAACCCATTCAACTTGGATAAATAGGCATACCCTCTTCATCTTCTTTTGAATCAACTCATCCATACCGGTGGTAGCTCAGCCAGATCAATCTGTCATGGCCAGTTTTGTTGCACAAGGACAGAACTGCACAAAAATGAAATACCTTATTATGGCTTTAACAACTAATTGGCTCTCCATTTTCCCAATACAGGGAAGGCAGAAAGCCAAAAGGCTGTTTTCAGCTTTTAAATAAGCGTTTTAATGATTGTTCGCCCTTGGTGAAATTATCTTTGCAGACTGAATCTGATGGGCAGGAGGTCATCCTTGAACTGAATGACAAAGTGCTGAAAGCCGAAATTGGGGCATGAAAAATTAGCACTTCTATAAAGAGCCTCTTTGAGAAATGCACGCACAGACAAAATAGGACTCTAAGCTGCCGAGGTGTCACATGCAGCCATATTTATAACCATTCAAGAGCAGCTTTCGCAGACCACTTTTGGTTCTATTTTTACAGAAAGGTCAATTGTCACCTGTTTAGAAGCATGAGGAAAAGCTGGCCAATTTTGCCTTGATGCTTAAAGTACCTTCTTGGGAACTGTGAAAAAGAACTGCCTGCAGTTACTATGCAATTGAACAGTCCCATCCCCTAGCCTGATTGACAGGCAGGAGAGCTAAAAGGAGCAGTCCTCTAAATGGAAACAGTGTGATAGGTAACTTCTAAATGCCAGAGGGATGGAGTCAATGCTTTTTGTTGGTGTGAGCAGTCAGCGTGCCTTAATACATGCATTAAATTTGCAGCCAGATCCATCCCCCACTTTTACTGAGCGCAGCAATGGGATGGTTATCTGCAAGGCAGGCTGTTTGAAAGGTTACTGAGGAAAAAGCCCCGGCTGCCACTCATGGAAAGTGATGTAATGAGACAAGGAATTGAACTGAAGGATCTTCTGCTCCCTTTAATCCCTATCACTTCTACAAACCAGACACCTGAGAGAATGCCAGTGACTTCTCATTAGCAGGCAGGCTCTTGAAGAGGTGAAATGTCATGTTCTGGGAGCCAGAAGTCACAGAACATTTTTTTAAAAATAAAAATTAAATAAATTTTAAAACACTTAGAGTAATGTTAAACTGAGACCACTGTTACAAACTTGAGGTTCATTCTAGTTCTGCAGTATCTGGATGCTACAGGGAAATGATTTAGAGCTTTTTGATATGTGAGACTTAAATTCAGCTTTAAGCTCAGCTGTTACATTAATGTCTCATTGCTGCATTCCAGAAGTGACTACAGGGGAGCGGCACTAGTCATGTGAACGAGCTTTCTGGTCAACAACACGGGTTTCACATTCACATCGCAAATTGATCTGGTGCAGCAAGAAAACCACTTCAAACCTTAATTGTGACAATACCTCAATTCTATAGTTTCGAACACAGAAATGGATCCTTAGTGAGCAATCCTATTCGCATTTACCTGAAAGTGAGCCCCAATGAACATAGGGGGGCTTAATGAATAAATGCATAGAATGGTAATACATATTTCATGGGGGGAATGTTTTCAATGGTGTTCCTTACCTTCATCTCATTATCCTGTCCTCTGTTGTAATATTATTAAGTATAGCTCACTTTCTCAGAAAATCTCAACTTTTAGGGTTCAAAAGGGAACATTCGAAGAGGCAGCTAGGTTGTGCCTTTGATACAGGCTTAGATGAATATTTCATCCTCAAGTCTATTCCTGGATCTATCTAAAACATCTGAAAATGATTATGTCTATTGCAGCTTTGAAGCAGAGATGCTGAGCAATGCAGAGCTGAACTTCATTTGTTGGGTATGTTGTTCAGTGACTTTTTACCCCTGAGATAGACAGACAGACAGACAGATAGATAGATAGATAGATAGATAGATAGATAGATAGATAGACTGGTCTTTTGGAGGGGGACTACCACCCCAACCCTAGAAATTAATAAATGGTCAGATTTTGGTTATTTAGGATATACAAGCTGCAAAGGAGTTCCTGGAGTAGCCTCCGCAAAAAACGAACAGGCCATGCTAGGGCCATTAAGAAACAATACAGGGCTATTGAGAGCCATTGGCAATGCAAGATAACTGTCCTCTCCTCTTGCCCGGAAGTATCAACAGAGACTGGGGGGTTTGAGAGGTTGCCAGGGCAACTGGGCATGATGTCACAGAGAGAGTTTGTGGCTGGCTGGCTGAAGGCAGGCAGGAAGAAAGAGATGCATCTGAAGAGGTACAAGCCCCTCTTCAGATGGCTGTGCTGTCAAATCTGGATTCCCTCCATCTAAATTCAGGTGTCAATATGTGAATAAAACTTATTTCTTAAAGCTACGACAGCCTCCACTGCTTCTTCAATTCTCCAAAGCAGCACAGACCCTGGTTGAGGGCCAAGACCTCTGGAACCCTGTGCATGGCCTGGAAGCGATTGGGGTGGCCAGTAGCAATATTTTAGGACCCACCCTCTTTTCCTGTTTTTTAAGTTATAATTTTATTTTGCAAATTACAGTCCGATAAACGACTATCTGACTATCTCCAAAACACAGTGTGGGTAATGGGAGTTCATGTTAGGGATGGAAACCATGCAGTGTGAAATTGATGTGATGTAGCTGGGTTGTTGTTTTTTAGCATTATGCAATCTGCTCCGGGATGTTATGGGGAAGTGTCAGATAACATCATCACCATAGCTAAAATAAGGCAGACTCATTAATATCCTACACAAAGGGACAGGATTAAGTTTATGTGTCGGTGACCATGGGAAGGGTTGCGTGGGCTTAGATCAGCACCTGCTGTGCTGAGGCTGCCAGATCTTTATCATATCTTACAAAAAGCTCTCCAGTTAGCTACATTCCTAAGTAACTGTAACAAAAGCAACATGCTAAAGTCCAGATCTCCCAGGCTGGGGGTGGCCATGTAGGTGTGATCCAGATGCTGGAACTTTTTTTGTAAGCAGGTTCAGGATTCAGATCATGCCATATCAAGTTTGAACCAGTTCTCTCTGTCTGGGTCTTATCCAAAGTCCCCCATGGCAACCCACTGGTTAATAATTCTAAAGCTTTGAGTGTGACTACATGCCACTCACTGCAGTTGTATAGCCTATTTGTTAATGTAGGATTGTCTTCTTCTATGAGGAACTGTATAAGACAACTCTGGTTTTTCAGCTTTGCAGGCTGCAATTACAAAATAGTGTTTAATATGTACTGCAGAGAATGACTGGGAAGGCAGATCTGCTCTTTTTGAAACCAGCAGTGAAATACAAGTGTAACCATGCCACTAATCTGAGTTCCTGCAATGCATTGTGCCATCTGCTGGAAAAAGGAAACAATCCAACACAGAAATTTCACTACCCTCTCTACAGAATCCAGAGAATACATTAAAACGCCAATGTCTAGCAATTATAACAGTTAACGGTACATTTCCCACCTGGGAAATACTGAATACTTGCCTTGTGCAGAACCCACACTGAAATATGTATCTATCACCTATCTCTGTATTTATTCAGATGATTTTGATACCGCCCTTTGCTCAAGCCGCAGGGTGATTTACAGCAAGGAAATAGACTTTTTAAAAAATAAATACCGGTAAATCATGCAATCCCTTTGAAACACATAGCAAATCACTTAAAGATCAATTACAAACAGCAGCTGCAATCAACTGTCTCTACTCCAAAAAGCTGCTGAAAAAGATGTTTCCTAATGAAGAGACAACTATATAGAGAGGGGACTCGGCAGGGAAGGAGTGCCATATACGAGGAGACATCTCTGAAAAGGCTCTTGCCTGTCCTCCCCCCTCCATCACATACCTTATACTTGCCCAGAAAACAACTGCTACCCCATGCAGCTGCTTCAATATGCTTTTAACATGTTTTAATATGTTCATGGCCTGCTGCCCTTACCAGCATTCTTGCCACAGTATTTTGCAGTAGTATCAGAGGAGTCAAATATACAGTTGCAAATAAAACGCTTTGTGTTGTAAAAGTGCATTATACACATGTGACACTAGATGGCGATGGTGAGCTATGGCAAATTCAATATGATTTTTTTTTCGAAACTTTTTTTAAGAAAGCATTTTCACAACTTTTTTTTATTTGTGTGTATATTCCACCAGGGACTGGCAGAGCTCTAAGGAGTTTGTGGTAGAGGCGGTGGGCATCCATACTATACAGAATACATGTAGATACACTATTAAAATACCGTGTTAGCCAAATTATACATACATATATATCCTAAAATACAAACTAAAACTACAGTGCTTTTTTCTGGGGGGAGGCAGGGTTATGCATAGCTCTAAACATTTTGTGAATCTTTGTACTTTTGTCCATTTACTGTATTTATTTTTCCCAATCTGAACTATAAAAATGGTGATTTTCTTGAGTCAAAATGGGAGTACCCCTAAACATTTCTTTTTTAAAAAAAGCACCAAGTTTCTATATTTCATTGACAGTTGGATCTTTACAGTCCACCATGTTATCCTTCTCAGTTTTGGGGCAGCAACCACAAGTATTCTTAACGAGTAAATGTTATTTTTACCTTCTACAAGACTGTGTGATTATTGTTTTAAGGGGGAGAACAGAGGGAAATACCAAGAGAATCCAGTCTGCCTTAAAGCATCCTAGATTATTTAAACTAAAAGGCTAAAACCAGCCTATCTAAGCTTACCTTTTAAGTTGCAAGGCGGTGGTACTCTGCCGAACTCACAAACGTGGAGGAGGGAGGAAGGATAATATCTAACAAATATATCCTCTCCTAGCATCTATTCACATCCCAACACTGTGCCCCTTAGGAGCTCCTGTAAGTACATGCTTTGCCAATACAGAATTAAAATACCGTTTGTTTGACCTCCTTCTGCTGGGTGTGCTCAGGACAACTAGTTGCACTTCCCAGAAAGTCTTCAAGGTAAGATAAAGGAAAAGGACCCCTGAACAGTTCAGTCCAGTCAAAAGCGACTATGAGGTTACGGCACACATCTCGCTTTCAGGCTGAGGGAGCCGGCATTTGTCCACAGACAGCTTTCCGGGTCGTGTGGCCAGCATGACTAAACCGCTTCTGGTACAATGGGACACCGTGACGGAAGCCAGAGCACATGGAAATGCCATTTGCCTTCCCGCAACAGTGGTACCTATTTATCTACTTGCATTGGCATGCTTTCAAACTGCTAGGTTGGCAGGAGCTGGGACAGAGCAATGGGAGCTCACCCCGTCGATTTGAACCGCCGACCTTCCAATTGGACATCCTTCAAGGACATCTACCATGTAGAGCACATTACAGCAATCTAGATTGGAGGTTACTAGAGCATGACTAACTCTGGCCAGGCTATCCCTACCACAATATGGCTGTAGTTGGCACACCAGCCAAAGCTGGACCCAGGTGCTCATGTCCACAGAGGTCAGCTTTGAGTGACAAAGCTGATTCCAGAAGTACCCCACAAACTACACTCTTGTTCCTTTGCAGGAAATGCAACCCCATTGATTCTGCCAAGCCCCATACACGGGAACGACCCACTCAGAGCACATCCAGCCTTTCTTGACTGCCAGTACTTCCTGGAAACAATGGAACAGAAAAATAGAGCTGAGTGTCATCTGCATACTGGTGACACCTCACTAAAAATCTGCTCCTGGCGGCTTCATGGAGATGTTAAATAACATGAGTGACAAGACTGAAATCCTACAGGACCCTTCAGGAAATCTCCCATGGCATGGAGCAAAAGTCACACATTTTTGGTGAAACCATACTTGGAGAGAGGAGTGGAACCACAGAAAAGCCCAATCCCAACTCTTTCAGACAGCCCAAGAGGGTAACATGGTCAGTATTATCAAAAACCGTGGAGCACTCCCTTTCCCAACAAGTGTGACTGACCAAACACTGTATTTCAGTCCCAAAATGTGGCCTGAAGGCAGATTGAAATGGGTCTATATAATCAGTTTTCATCCAGGCACACCTGACACTGTTTCCACCTTTTCAAGTTGCATTTATATGCATTTGTGTACCCTTTTCTTGGCTGGGAACTTCATTACAATATCAGGAGAACTTCACATTGGGTAATTTTGAGCAGCGGTAGTTGCAGTAGACAATTAAGAAGCCTTAAGAACCCAGGCAAGCAAATGTGATGTGCACAAGTTTATGAAAGCACCAAGCTGAAAGCACCCAGCAGAAAGAATGTGGTTGGTCAAGGGAGCCGTGGACTCAGAAAGGTTGAAAACCACTGCTATAAGGCATGACATTTTTATCCAGTGGTTCCCGGTTTCACATTGGCTAGAAATATAGTGTGATGTGCAGCAATACTAATGCATGTGTACAACAAAGCCAAACGTCAAACCTGATGCTACTTATAGTTTGCTAATTAAGAGGCCCAATTCAGAGCAATGCATGCAGGAAAAAAAGGAAGTTATACGGCACTTTACTTACTGTAAATGAGGGTGGTGTCAATACAGCGCTCAGAAACGTGGCATGAATGCTACTTGCAAGTTGCCAGTGAAGAAGGAAGAGCTTTCCTTCCGAGCAATGCAAAAATATTTATTTTTGCATAAGCTAAGCAAAATTATGAGATGCCTTCTTACTAGCTTGTTCTTTGAAGATGTCAATGTCACACAAATCCTTTGGCTTATTATCAACTCCTCTCTTGAAAAAATGCAGCCTTTATTTATTATTTGATCTCTATGCTTAGCTGCAGCAGTAGACCACCAGCTTCATCCTTATTCAAGAAATGTAAGAACTGCCACACAGACTTACACCCATGGCCAAGCTAACAGCATTCTGTTTCCTGACAATGGCAGCTACTACTGAGCATCTAGTAGTACTGGATCTCACATTGCCCAATTAGTTTGAAGAGCTTTCTTGGGAGCACTTCAGAGTTTTCTTTCAGCGCTATATATTGTTTATTTTGTTTTATATGTTATTTTGTTTTATAGTGGCCTGCATCCAAGGGCTTCACTGCAGTGGACATGATCTCATATTGTCTTCACAACAAACCTGTGGCCAGCAGAGGACTCTTTCCTTCACAAGCAGATGCAAACCACCGTCTGTCTCAGTTGCTGGAAAAAGACAGGCTGGATCTAAGAAACCTGAGCATACAGTCTTTTATTCATATTTATTTATTTATTTGCAACTTTCATTAAAAAAAAATTGGCAAGGCATAGTACAACATGTAAGGATACAATCAACAAAAGATCCATAAAAACATTAATAAAACCTCCACACAAAAATAATAAATGCTGACTGGTTAAAAGAAAACAAAATCATGTTGTAAAGGTCTACCTAAACAAAATGTTTTTAAAAGATGTCTGAAAGAAAGAAGGGATGGTTTCTGGTAGAGAGTTGCACAGAGCAGGGCCTGCTAGACAAAAGGCTTGCTTCCTAGTGAAGGTCAAGCTAGCCTTAAGGGGTGTGGAGGACCACCAGAAGTACCCCTTCAGAGGATCTCAGTGACCAAGGTGGAGCATAAGGAACCAGGTGGCCCCTAGTGTTGAACCTCAATTGCTTATGGCTTATGAATTACTGCAAATACTTTGAACCTGACCCAATAGCAAACCAGCAACCAGTGCAGCTCTCAGCATCGGAGCATCATGTTGCTGGGAATCTGCTCCTGTGAACAGTCTGGCCTCTGTATTCTGCACTAATTTCAGCATCCAGATCAAATGCAATCTCATTAAGGTAATGAAGACTTGAGGTTAGCAATGCATGGACCACTGTGGTCAGGCTGTCACGGTTCAGGAGTGGAGTACTAGCTGGAGCTGCTGAAAAGCACTCCTGGCCACAAAAATCCCTTGTGCCTTCAGTGAAGGAGAAATGCAAGATAATGTTGCTATTTCATGATGCGTGCATCTTATTCTCACAGTCCTGATTTTCAACTTCTCCTTTACCTCCAGTTTCACAAATCCCTTTTCATCTAGCCTGCGCAGTCCAGAGAAGTGGTATTTAACGTGCTCTCCGCTTGGTTTGTCTGAAAGCCTCAGGATATCTGCATGACTGAATATAATACAGAGTGACGTACCGCCAATTTACAATGCAGCTTTAAACTGCACAAACCCATTTGTGCCTCACAGTTATGAACCCTCAGAATCTGAACTGACCAGTTAACTTAGCACACATCCCCAATAGCCTCCCTCATCTCAAGGGAAAATGCCTGCTGGCAGATCCATCTTTGAATGATGAGTGAGATGATAAAAATACAGGCATCTTGCTGGTGGAATGAATGAGTATTCAGAAAGCTGCATGGTGAAGGGTAGTAGAGGGAGAATTTGGACATGGCACAAAATGTCCACGGTTTTATTATTTATTTGATCTCGAAGTAAACTCAGAGCAGAAAAGCTATCCAAACCCTATAAAAGATGACACGCAGAAATTTGAAGTAAACCAGCAAGACAGCAAAATATATATAGCAGAAGAACAGAACAGAAGCAATGGCAGGAGAGGGTCAAGACAAAATAATGACCATCAAACTTTAGTTGGCGAGGGCATCTGGTGTGGAATTTGGGAAATTACTAAAGAAGGCAATACTTTGGCAACTCAAGTGCTAAGCCAATTAGATAAAAC
This sequence comes from Podarcis raffonei, assembly GCF_027172205.1. Classification (NCBI taxonomy): domain Eukaryota; kingdom Metazoa; phylum Chordata; class Lepidosauria; order Squamata; family Lacertidae; genus Podarcis; species Podarcis raffonei. The sequence goes on along the minus strand of NC_070612.1, from coordinate 52,590,251 downwards.
ACCAGCAAACTGTATTGAGCATAGAAATGAACAGGCAACCAGCACACTCAGTTAACATAACACAGAAGCCATGCTCCTCTTGCTACTGAAATTTAGTAGGAGACTTTTGAATATAAACATAGCAAGACTGCAGGTCTGAACACAAAATAATCTGGACTAGGATTTCCCAAGGATTTAAAAAATAAAATAAAACAGCCACTATTTATATAAATACCACTCTCAGAACTTTCTGTGTTTCATTTCTTTCTGTCCTCCTTGTCTATTGATTGAATTTTTATTTACTGAATTTATATACCACCCCATACCCACGGGTCTCAGGGTGGTTCGCAGAATAAATAATTCCTCCATGATGTGTCTATATTTCCATGGAGCAGAATAACACTTCACATATCTGATAGAGTGGCCTGTACTCCATGAAAGTTTGTGCCATAATACATTTGTCAGCTTCCAAGATCTCACCAGAGATTCTTTTTATCTAACACTAATAGACGTTTATCAGAATATTGCAAACTGTGTCAGGGATAGTTGCCAGAATGTCCATAACCTGTGCATTTCAGCGTTTTAATTTTCATTTGTACTGTGCATGCAATTTTAGCCATCACCTAATTAGGGGGGGAAATAGCACGACAGCATATTTGTCTGTAACCACTTAAGCTCAGGGTAGGGAGGATGCAAGCCCACAGCAGGGGATATTATTCACATGTGGTTAAGCTAGCTGGACACTCTGTAGACTTGCAGTTTCCGTTCTCATCACCAGCCCTTTTAAGCAGTATAATGTCTGATAACAATACAGGTGTTCTTGATGTTTTCTCTAGCATGCACATTACTGCTCTCATTTTCTCTATATTTGAGAAATGAAGAAAACTCATATATGTTCTAACCATATGATGCATATGCAGAATCTTGAATCTGATGCACAGTCCCCTGAAGATCTCAAGGAATTGTGGAGTTCATTTGGACAAAGGCATTTCCAAAGCTAGGCTGTGCTCAACCCATTTAGGAATGTATACTGATCATGACTAGCAATTTGAAATATGTCCCAAAATAATAAACCAGTTCAGTATCAGATATAGGCATTGGCATTATGTGCTTCACCTTCCTGTTCTAACTATGAAGCAGCAAACTGTATTCTGCACCAGAGGAACTTTAGAGCAATGTGCACAGACAATCCCATGCAAGGAGCATTGCAGCTGAAATACATATATTTGAAATTATGCCCACAGCATCCTGAAAAAACACTAGTGGGAGCAGAATGTTGTCATCTTCAGCCTTCATTTTCTCCAGCCAAGCACCCTATGCCCTCTCCACAGTCCCCTACTGATGTCCATTTAACCACGTCCCCAAATCTCTCAAGTATTTTAATAATCACAGATGTGATATTGTTGAAAATCTAAAATTATCCTGCCCATTTCAAACTGAACAGGTGCTTTTTCTGGAATTTTTTTAAGTACTACAGTTATAAACAAAATAAGACAACTGTCATTAAGACATCAAGAGTTTCCACCCTGCTATTACTACCAATGTTGATCATATTTTTAGGGAAATTCCCTGTTCTGCTTTACTAGAATATTTTGCCCTGCCCCATTTTAGATTTGAAGGACACAGGTGAGGTGCAGAACGCTTCATATAATGCAAAGCAGCCATGGGTGGCATGATACACTGAGAGAAAATAATAAATAATGAACTTATGATTCTGCAAGTCTTTCCTACTTTTCAGCAATGGCATTTTGCCATATTTTATGGTAGAATTACATTCTGTGGTCAGGGCTGTTATTAACCTGCCCCCAAACAAAATACCTCAAGCAATATCATTCTGCACGCAAAATAGATGTTATCTGCACAAAATTTGTAAAAACATGTATTTTGTTATTTGCACACATGTTTTATAATGTTTGCTTATTTTCTGGTATGGCAACAGCAAGGCCTGACCGATCTTACCACTGCCAAGCCCCCTCTGTATGGGTAGTTTGTCTTGGACAGAATATCTTAATTTTTAAAAAAGTCTGACCCAATGCATCCCTTTCAGCTCCGATTCTATATAATTATACCAAAGGAGCTCCTGTTTAGCAAGGCTGTGTCTTGACTTGAGTTAAGACTGCATGACTTGAGGGAGCACAAATATTTCAATAAGAGGATGGTATGATGGCAGATGGCAGTAAATTTAACACTGTGTGCACACTGAAGGGCATCACCCAAATTACTCATGCTAAGCAGGGTGAGGTCTCAGAATTAGCTCAGAAGTACAGAAGGGAAACATCTGTTTGTGGGCTGTCAATGAAATCTCTGCATAGCAGAGAAATAGGCAAACATACCTTTCAGGGTCTTTGAAGAACTAGAGAGGGAATGCATTTCAGAAATACATTTATCTAGCAATTAAATGATATAGCCTCAATGTCAAAACCATTTTAATAACTGGAGACAATTGTTTCCAGACATAATGAGCATTTCATTAATTTAGGGGTTGTTCACACAATAGTTTAAAGTAAATGTGAACAGCAGGTTTGTGCAAAACCTCCATGCTTTTTTTTTTTTTAATGACCAGGAATCAATAGCTCCAGTATGCATGCATATGACAGATCACTGCCCCCGCCCCACAACCCTGCTCTTGCACAATTCCTGGGGATGTGAAAGTGTGTACACATTGGTAAAGAAATACCCGAATGCATGACTGTTGTTTTTTTTAATGGTAATGGAGGGTAGGTATGTAATTGAAGGGAGGGTACATGCATATGCCACAAAGATACATCCCAACAAGAACCACCCACTAGTGTATATGGGAATTATTGGCTTACAATTCAGATGCAGAACATTTAAAACACGCATCTGTGGACATACTTGCACCTGTGTGCACATGGAAAAAACAGATCGGAGCTACTCATTGTGTAGATAATACCCCAATAGGGATGCAGCCTCAGTCTCTTCATCCCAAACAGTTCATTTCCAGCACTGTAGATTTATCCTGCTTGTGGCACTCTTAACTTTTCAAATTACTAATTATTACACAATATCCAAGGGAGAAAGAAAGCAGCTCAACCTGCTGGATGGGAATTCTGCCTATTGGGAAATTTGGAAAAGGCAGGTCCTTAGTTCTTGCACAACCTAATCTACCTTTTCCCTCACTCACACCTTTGCAAAGAAGGAGTGGCTGGGAATGCCCTGGCATTGTGGGAAATCGCTGCAGCTAGGGTAGCAAACCTACTAAAACTTAATTTCCAAGAGTAGCTGAAGCGTGGAGCAATGTTCTTTGCTGTTGTGGCTGAAGTTAGCTAGAAAGCACATATAGTGTATATGTAAGGACAATTGCCAAATTAACAATACAGTCCCATCCCCCCATTACTTCCCTGAAAATCTGAAAGGTTGTGCTATCCTCAATTATCTATCATGCAGGCAAAGGAAGCTGCCACATAGATAGCAAAATGGATGAGGCTACTCATGAAGATATCATGCTTTGGCAGGCACATTTTAAACTATAAACAATCTAATATACTCATCCAAAGGGGGGGGCGGGTCTCCTAATTTCCAGATCAGGGATGTACGACTCTAACTCCCATCATCCGTGACTGGCTGGGACTGATGGCAAGTGCTGAGTCCAACAACATGAGGAGTGTGAGGTGGTCTCACAGTGTGATAGGTAACCCCAGTATTGTCAGGAGCAACTGCCTATGTAAAGGTAAAGGGACCCCTGACTATTAGGTCCAGTCGCGGACAACTCTGAGATTGCGGTGCTCATCTCGCTTTATTGGCTGAGGGAGCCGGCGTACAGCTTCTGGATCATGTGGCCAGCATGACTAAGCTGCTTCTGGCAAACCAGAGCAGCACATGGAAACACCGTTTACCTTCCCGCCGGAGCGGTACCTATTTATCTACTTACACTTTGACGTGCTTTCGAACTGCTAGGTTGGCAGGAGCAGGGACCGAGGAACGGGAGCTCACCCCATTGCGGGGATTCGAACCGCCGACCTTCTGATCGGCAAGCCCTAGGCTCAGTAGTTTAGAGCACAGGATCACCCGCGACCCAATATTGTCGGGAGCAACTGCATATGTATATACTTCCAACTCATCTGCCTACTTCCTCCATTCAGATACGGACATCCAAGCAGGTAAGACCCAAGGATTTTCACATGTTACAGGCATGGAAATCCACAGTAATGTCACTGGGTCACATGTAAGAGTGCTGCTTTTGGCCCACCAAAGGGCTTAGGCACACTCAGTCTAACTGACAGACATCCCTCTTGAAAAAAGAACACTTTCCCCCCCCTAAAACTCTCCTGGTATGCTCCAGGGCATATACTAGTGACTATCACCAGAAGGAGAATGTTCTACAGGCTGCATATGAACAAAATGAATTCAAGGAACTGCAGAAAGAGGGGGAGGGGAGTCAAGTTTAAATGTTAAAATGATTGTAAAATTAGATGTTTTGTTATATTGCTTTTACTATTCACCATTCCCTTGGCCAGGCAAAGTGTTGATTTTACCTACTTGCTCCCGCCATCCTGCAGTGCCATCATTTTTATAAAAGACTTCCAACATTTACTAGAAGACACAGTACCAGATAAATACAGTGCATCGCTGTCATGTTGTGATCTGCCCAGCCTTGGGGAGGCCCATATATTTTTCTGGAGTGATCCATGAAAATGGCAGGGCAATCCACCCTGTTTCCTTACAGAATTATTTTGTGTAGCAGGAAGTAGGGGAAAAGGCTTTGGGGATCGCCTGTTATTTTAACGAAGGAAAATAAAATTGTAAAATTAGTGAAATGTATGAATTTGAAAAGCATAAATATTTTTAAAATATGTACAGTGGTACCTTGGGTTAAGTATTTAATTCGTTCCGGAGGTCCGTTCTTAACCTGAAACTGTTCTTAACCTGAAGCACCACTTTAGCTAATGGGGCCTCCTGCTGCTGCTGCGCCGCCGCTGCACAATTTCTGTTCTCATCCTGAAGCAAAGTTCTTAACCCGAGGTACTATTTCTGGGTTAGCGGAGTCTGTAACCTGAAGCCTATGTAACCTGAAGCGTATGTAACTCGAGTCTACTTTTAGTTAAGTATTTTTATTTATTCACTTGATTTAGGGGGGTGCAGCTGCACGCCCCACCCCACTCCATGACTTCAACGTTAAGAAGCACAAGATTTCAGGAGAAATCATAGAATCACCGAGTTAGGAAGGGGACCCCAGGGGTCATCTAGCCCAACCCCCGCTGCCAGGCAGGAGCCAATCGCTACGGCGTGCGCAGAAAAAGCAGAACCTGCGCTTTTACTTGGCATGGAAATAAAAGCGAGGGCAGGGAAGGGGAGATTCCTGCCGAGCGCAGAGGCGCCGGGGAAGCGGCAACCGGGTCCCCAGCGCCTCCGTCCCACTCGGGGTACCGAAAGCCCCAAACACCGCGCCCTGCCCCCGTTAAACCGCTCTTAAGCAAATGAAGGCAGCTGGCCTTGGCGCCGACGAGGAAGTGCCGCCCTGCCGAAACCCAGCCGCTGAGGAAACTCGAAAATGAGGAAGCGGGCGCTCCAGTCATCCTGAACGGACCCGGGGCTCCTTCGGCGGGGCCCGGCGGGCGTGGCCCGAGAGAGACCGCCGAGCCCAGGCCGGCCTTCTTCGCCGCGGACACTCGGGCGGCTGCTTGGCCGAAAGGGCGCGACAAGCGAGGAAGAAGGCTCGGCGGCTTGCGGGTCGAGCCTCGCCCAGGCAGGTGGCCGGCGGCCGGTCTCCAAGCCCCCGGTCTCCTCTATCCTCTCACCCCGGCCTGGGAAGGCCGCGTCTCCTGAGGAGAGACAGAGACGTCACGTCAGTTTTCCCGCCCATTCCCCTCAGGTAAGAGACGCTTCTTCTCCCTCAGTTGAAGGAGGGACGGGGGGGGGGAAGGGTATGGCAACGAAGGGAGCCAAGGCTTGGGGCCTGAGGGCAGTGCCGGGTTTACGTCTAAGCTAAACCAGCTATAGCTGAGGCGCCAATAAAATTTAAAACCCTGGATGTACATTTCCAAAATATGAGATAAAAAATAAATAAAATAAAACATACACACAGCAACAGTGTTTTGTGTTGTGTAGGCTCCTGTGATGTAAGTAATGGGCCCTGCCTGCTAGCCTAGAACATCAATGGTTTGCTCATTTCTAGATATAGTGGTACCTCGGGTTAAGTACTTAATTCGTTCTAGAGGTCCGTTCTTAACCTGAAACTGTTCTTAACCTGAGGTACCACTTTAGCTAATGGGGCCTCCCGCTGCCACCTCACGATTTCTGTTCTCATCCTGAAGCAAAGTTCTTAACCTGAAGCACTATTTCTGGGTTAGCGGAGTCTGTAACCGGAAGCGTATGTAACCTGAAGCGTCTGTAACCCGAGGTACCACTGTATAGGGTGCCTACATTCTGCATGTGCAAATAGCTTTAGATACCTATGAGGTCCATAAATTACCATATATTCAACACACCAAAAGCGACAATTTGTTGTTGAGAAAGGACAGCTGGACATATAAAGAGCCCCCTTACCTTCAGTAGCTTAGGGCCTCATCCAACCTCAATCCGGCCCCGGGGTGAGGGGGTCGCTCAGCTGAAGAAATTCACGTGGGAAAGAGCTGGGTTGGGGGAAGGGGGGCAAGAGCGAAGTGGTATATCTCTCCCCTCCCCGCCCCTGCCACCATAAGTAAAAGTAACAATAATAATTTATTTATTTATACCCTGCCCATCTGGCTGGGTTTCCCCAGGTACTCTGGGCAGCTCCCAACAGAATATTAAAAACACAATAAAACATCAAACATTAAAAACTTCCCTAAACAGGGCTGCCTTCAGATGTCTTCTAAAAGTCAGATAGTTGTTTATTTCCTTGACATCTGATGGAAGGGCGTTCCACAGGGTGGGCGCCACCACTGAGAAGGCCCTCAGCCTGGTTCCCTATAACCTCACTTCTCGCAGCGAGGGAACCGCCAGAAGGCCCTCGGAGCTGGACCTCAGTGTCTGGGCTGAACGATGGGGGTGGAGACGCTCCTTCAGGTATACTGGGCCGAGGCCATTTAGGGCTTGAAAGGTCAGCACCAACACTTTGAATTGTGCTCGGAAATGTACTAGTAAAAAGATAATGGACCCCTGGATGCAAGAGTCCATACCCAGCAGGCATTAATCGGGCCAGAAAGAAAGCTACAAGGGGCAGTGCATGAATGGCAGGGTGATTTGCACACCGGCATTACATTGGACCAGGGTGAAAAAAGGTAAAGAACCCCTGAACAGTAAAGTCCAGTCAGATGCGACTATGGGGTTGCAGGGGTCATCTCACTTCAGCGGCATTTGTCCACAGACAGCTTTCCAGGTCATGTGGACATGACTAAACCACTTCTGGTGCAACGGGACACCGTGACGGAAACCAGAGTGCACAGAAACGCGTTTTACCTTCCCGCCACAGCAGTACCTGTTTATCTACCTGCATTGATGTGCTAGGTTGGCAGGAGCTTGGACAGAGCAACGGGAACTCACCCCATCGCGGGGATTCGAACCGCCAACCTTCCGATCGGTAGCCCCTATCTGGACAGGGATAGCCTAACTACTGTTGACTATGCTCTGGTAACCTCAAGGTCAGATTACTGCAAAGGGCTGCCTCTGAAGACAGTTCAGAAACTGCGGAATTCAGCTGCCGGGTTGCTCACTGGAGCAAGACGGTTTGAGCATATTACACTGATCCTGGTCCGACTGCGCTGGATACCATTTAGTTTCTGGGCCCGATTCAAAGTGCTGGTTTTGACCTATAAGGCCTTAAACTATTCAGGACTGCAATACCTCAAGAACCGCCTCTTTCCTTATGAGCCTACCCAGACTCTGAGATCATCTTCTGAGGCCCTTCTTCGTGTGCTTCTTCGAGAGGTCCGGAGGGTGGCAACATGAAAAAGGGCCTTCTCTGCAGTGGCTCCCGGTCTGTTGAATGCTCTTCCCAGGGAAGTTCGTCTGGTGTGTTCATTATACACCTTTAGGTGCCAGGCAAAAACGTCTGAAGAAGTGTGCATGTACATGAAAGCTTATACCCAGAACAAACTTAGTTGGTCTCTAAGGTGCTACTGGACAATTCTTTAATTATTTTGACTGCGTCAGACCAACACGGCTACCTACCCAAACCTTTTTAACCAGGCTTTTGGTTGATCCGATTTACATCCTATGCCCTTTTAAAATGTTCTTTGGGGGGAGTGTTATTGGGTTGTTATTTTGATTATATGTATTGTAGTTTTATATTTTTATTTTGTTCTGTGAACTGCCCTGAGACCTCCGGGTATAGGGTGGTATGTAAATTCAATAAGTAAATAAATAAAAGCAATAAGGACACATGCTACAAAAAACAAAGCAAAAAACAACAACCCTCTTGCAGCCATTCCTTTTTCTCTGTGCAAGTCTGTGGTCATTCCTTTTTTGGTTGTTCCTCCTTGTAGTTCCCTATAGCAAAATCTGAGCAAAAAAAAACAAAACTAAATGCTTGGAAGGATTTCATAATTTCTTCACTTGGTTTCGGTCTCAACAATATTGCAGATTATTCATTTTGAAAGAAGCATGAATATTTTTTATTTTAATAACAGTATGGTAAAGTTTGGGGGGAAAGGGAAGGGGAGCTGGACATGGGGGGGGGGGAACCAAGCTTGTCTTTTGTAACACTCTTGTGCAGACTTTAATTTGGTTAAGACTGTTGAATGCAAAACAGAATTCAGGTTTCACTACTGGGGCAAAGGAACATCATGTTTGTTTCTACATTGTAGAAGTTTGCTTGAAATGAAACATCAATGCATCATTTTTAGAAGGTGCATTTGGGTTAGCCACACTCCATTATGAAACTTTCAACTTCTGCTACATGCAGTCAGTGTGATAAACAGGGAAATATTTTCAGGGCTGACTCCCCCCCCCCCCACTCCTTTGTGCTTCTTGTGTGAAGAAATAAACAATCTAATTCAGCCATGCCCTTATTTCTGTATGTTTTTATTTATTGGACATATTGGTCACTTTTTAAAAACAATATGTAAACTCAAAGTGACCTACAATTATTTAGTCTAATGCAACTAAAATATAGCATCATGGAACTGCCTTGGTCCAATTGGTTCAAATCAGTGTTGTAAAATTGTTAACTGGGAGCTGGCAATTTCAACATATCACAACAGTGTTTTAACAGCTAAACAGGCTCCCAGTCTTTTTGGACCAAATTCATTGTCTTGGTTTTAACATTTAAAGCGCTTAACAGGCTGGGACCAGGATATCTGAAAGATCATCTACTCCCATATATACTTATCCAGACCTTAAGATCCTCTTCAGAGGACCCATGAAGTGAAACAGGTGGTACCAGGGAGAATGTGCTCCTTCAGAAGGGCCACAGTACAGTGGTACCTTGGGTTAAGAACTTAATTCGTTCTGGAGGTCCGTTCTTAACCTGAAACTGTTCTTAACTTTAGCTAATGGGGCCTCCCGCTGCCACCGCGCCACTACCGCACAATTTCTGTGCTCATCCTGAAGCAAAGTTCTTAACCCGAGGTACTATTTCTGGGTTAGCAGAGTCTGTAACCTGAAATGCATGTAACCTGAAGCATATGTAACCCAAGGTACCACTGTATTTTCTTCAAGGCCATTTGGATGCCAGGTTTAGTCTTTTATTCTGGAAGTTGGGGTGTTTTAAGATAATAGTATCATGTAAGCCACCCATAGAATACCATATTTTCCCATGTATAAGATGCCCCCAAGTATAAGACGACCCCTATTTTTTTAACCCAAAATTAAGAAAATGAAACCCTAAAATAGAAGTGAAAATCTGAATGATTGGTGGCAGCAAGTTGTTGATCTTTTGGGGGGCAATTGCCCTCAAAGTTTCCAGCACGAGGTGCATGCAGTACACCGTGGTGCAGAAGCAAAGGCAGCGACTGGGGCTCCACATGCTCTCCCTTGGTGGCAACTGCTGCTGCTACTGCGCGGAAGCAGGCTCCCAAGCAGGATGCCAAGGAAGAGCCGAGGGAAGGCAGCGGCTGCTCTGCGTCAGGACATGCCGTCGAGGAAACTGAGCTCAGGAAGGTGATGAGCGGGCTGGGGGCAGGGTGGGAGTTTGAGAGGGGAAGAGGAAAAAAAGGAAAGAAGGGCAAGGAGAGTGGGCTTGGCAGAAATGACGAGCAGAATCCGAAACCAGGGAAGAGAAGCAGCGCAAGAAGAATGGAAAAAGTTCAAGGACTATTTAAAGAAATATTATAAAATTAATGAAAGTTAGAATGATGTTGGATTGGAAAGCAAATGGTTACTATTAGCAATGGTTAAGACAAGGAGAATAAGGAAAATTAGTTCAAATTTTAATTAAAATAAGGGAAGATTTGCTGAGTAATTGATAAGAACTTGGAATACAGAAAAGGGAGGCATGAGGAAGTCGGGGAAGTAAGGTATAAGAAACTAAGATACGAAATGGTACATGTTTTTTGCTCTGTTTTTGTTTTTGTCTTTTTTTTTTGTTTGGTTATGTATTTGTTATATGTTTGTGCTGTTATAAAAATCTGTAATAAAAATTATTTAAAAAAAAAAAAAAGGAGAGGTAGCTGAAACAGCTCTCAGCTGCTCTCGATCCGGTGGTCGAGCCAGTGGGGGCTTCAGGAGGCGAGCCAGTCGGCAGCATGCAGCCCGGGGGGGGGGGAGAGAAAGGTGGGGTGGTCTCAGGAGGGACCGCCTCAGCCTGCCCAAGCCAAAATCCCAGACATATGCTTAAATATTTTAAAAAGTTCCCCCAGATGCCCATGTTCCGTGTACAAGATGACCCCCATTTTTTTTGAGCAAAAAACCCCATCTTATGCATGTAAAAATGTGGTAATGTTACTGGGCTGCTTTTTATAAATACAATAATAAAATATATAAGTAAACCTTAGGACTTGATGGTTACAATGTGCTCTATACAGGGTTACCCTTGCACCCAGTACAGAAGCTACAACTGGTGCAAAATGCAGCGGCTAGCCTGCTGGCGGAGACAGACCATGGCCAGCACACAGCTCCAGTGCTTAAAAGCTTGCACTAGCTGCTCATGCATTACTGGTAGCCAGATTCAAAGTTCTCGTATTAATTTACAAGGCCCTCCACAATATGGGTCCAGTAGATCTTAAGGACTGCCTGATCTTTTATTTCCTGGCCCAATTACCAGGATCTATGCAGGAATCTCTGTTGATTTCCCAATGATTTAGAGGCACAGCTCCTAACTACTAGACGTGCATTCAGTGTGCTGTGTCCAAGCCTGTGGCACTCCCTCCCAGCTGAAATTAGACAGGCACACTCCTTCCTAGCTTCAGGTGCATGACGAAGTCTATCTTCTTCCAGCAGACCAGGTTTTATGATAAAGTTTTAATGTTTTATTATCCTGTATTTGTCCTGCGTTTGTTTTCTGTAGATTGTTTTTATGTACACTGCCATGAAATGCGAACAATTCAGTGCTATATAAATGTCTTCAACAAACGAATAAAAGATAGAATGTAGCTAGACGTCCCAGATAGGGTTGTAAATCCCAGTTTACACCAAGAGAGAGATCTAGCAATTAAGTCTTGCCTGAACAGTACAGTGCATATGTGCATTATTCTGTTTATGATTTTCAGTCCGAAAAGATAGAAATCAGTGTGCAGAAATCTTGTTTCTGCATGTAGATCTTTCTTGTTGAATGATGGTGAATATGTTTAAACAGTATAATTTTATTCCTTGTCAAAATAAAAACTGAACTCAAGAATTAGAACACTTCTGATGGGAGGAGCAAATATTCTGCATTTAAGAACGGAGGTTATTTGCCCCTCCCAATTCAGTCTTAGCTTGGCCAGAACCTGGATAAGTTACTAACCAGGAAACCCGAGTGAACTCTTCTGAGCTTTCCAGAGGGAGTTTGAGATACAAGCATAATAAACAGGTAAATAACATCATTGAAGATTAGATAGATAGATAGATAGATAGATGATAGATAGATAGATAGATAGATAGATAGATAGATAGATGATAGATAGATAGTCACTTCAGCAGGGAGTGCCTAGTTCTGTTCTAATGGGCTTTCTTGTATTTATTGTAATCTGCTTTTCAAAACTGAAAGGGCCAGTTACAGGATTCACTTCTTCATCTGTAAAAGTTGCAATATAAAGAGTGGCCGTAACACACGTAACAAATTACAAAAACAGCAGGAACAGCAGAAAGAAAGGAGGAGGGGAACCTTTAATACTGATTGTTAAAGAAAAAAGACTGGCAAAAAATTAGTAGGCTTTCACTTGTGTTTTTTTGCAAAACAGAATGACTTTTGTTCCATTGTGATAGAAGTATTGTAAAATTTATCCAACGCCACTTTAGGAAAAAAATGAGACAGCTATTTAGTTTAAGCTGGCATGAATCCCAGAGATAAAGGGAACAATGTTGAAAGCAAGGGATAGAATTAACATTGTACTAGGAAGATAGTTATTATAAAATTACACAATTTAAAACAGTAAGTACATAAACATTTTAAACACTGCATTTACAAACCTTAATAAAGGTATTTAGCATACTTTCTAGTAGGATTGCTAACTATATACAGTAGTACCTCGGGTTACGTTACCTTTGGGTAAAGTAATTTCGAGTTACAAACGCAGCAACCCCGGAAGTGTATACCTCCGGGTTTTGCCTCGCATGCATGCGCAGAAGCAGCTAAATCGTGTCGCACACGTGCAGAATCGGGGCCTTCAGATACGGACTTTTCGGGGTAAGTACGGACCCCCGGGACAAATGAAGTTCGCATCTGGAGGGTCCACTGTACTGTAGGGCTCTACAGAAAATACTCCCCTAAACAATATTTCCTAGAGGTCTAGACACAAGCATGAGTGAAATATAGCACAGCACGTTTCAGGTATGCTACATTATAGATCCACAGATGAACAAATCTGATAGTTACGTGGCTGGTACTCACCCAGAGATGTCTCATTTCATAATTTATTTGGGTTAGGGAGATACAGCTCCTTTCTACATAATATTCCACATGGTTGTCTACTAGCATTGACAAGAAAGGTACAATTTGAAAGCAGAAAGACAGGGGAACAGAACAGCCGGCACAAATCCAGCAAAAATTATTAGCAGGTAAACCCTATTGAAATACATGGAGCTTAAGTAAAGTTCACCTCCACTACTGTCAATATGACTTCATTCAATTCCATTGTTATAAATATGGCTTACCTTTGGTTTGTAGAACCTACAGCTTTCCATCTAGGAGAAAACACTTTCCTACATGGATCTGAGGACGAGATCACACATAAGACTGACATAAGAGATCTGTGACCAGATGTCTTGATATTGTGGGTTTTAAACTTTAAAACAGGAGATTCTGAATTTAACTGAAGGCATATTTAACCCATCCTCACTGGTAGTATTAGCCCTTCCCCCAGGGAAAATTACAGATACACAAAGATCTGGAAGATCAACAGTAACCATGGAAGATGGAACTAGGAAACCCCACTCAGGCCTCTACAGTGAGCAATAGCCCTGAAATGTCCAATCTAGAATTTTTGTTTGAAATTGATTCAACCGGCAATGACATTCAGAGCACACTAGTGTCCAATGAACATTATAAAAATGGTGTCTGTTGGAAATGTATTAAGATGCAAGGAAGCTTGATGAAGTTGTTCTGCTACTGCTGTCTTGGTGGCCCAGTTTTGGTGCAAAATTAAACATAGCGTTATAGGTTGTGGGGTCAGTCTGGATGATACCCACGGGGCCCTTCCAATCCTATGATACTGTGTATGTAAGGTTTAGAAGCTAGTAGAAGAAGCCACTGAACTGGGCAGACAAGGTTGCCCTGCTGCCATAGAAACAAAGGGGTGTAACCCCACTTATGTAGTTGGAAGCCACATTACCTTGTAAAGTAGAAAAACAATCTCCAGAGTGGTGTTTGTGTGACTCGGAGCTTCCCTGAGCACCTAATGGGGAAGCAAGATATGTTGGAGTGTTAATTCTTTGATCCCCTCCATCCTATGCTCAAGTTGTGTATGTGTGCAAATAAAACCATATAGCCTAAAGACACCACAGGCTCAGTTGACCTTCATTCCAAGGAAACAAAACAGTGAGTAAACATTGGAACCCCTGGGGTCTCTTGCTGCTCAGAGATTGGGGTTGCACGGAATAGTATTAACAGTTCTGCTCAACTTTTGCCAGATTTTCCAATAATTGCCCCACATCCTATTGCATTCCTAGTGTGTGGACCCTGTCAAAACACTGTAAAGAATAAGTTCAATGAACTGTGCTAGCAGCTGAAGAGATTATATGGCAGCAGAAGAAATCCGAGAATTAAAGCCACTTCACTGAATGGAGGACATTTTATTTATTTACAATTCCCTGGGCAGCTTACAGTAAAAAAGAATTTAAATACAACAGATCTTGAAGTGAGTGCCAATGATAGGAACCCCTTTCAGATAGTAGTCAAGGAAGTGGGATCGCGTATGTTTGACCATACATTCATTGCACAGGATTAAAAAGAGCACCTGTGCATGCAAAACATTCCTGTGCTGTGCACACAGGTTTCCCAACTGCACGGAAAGAGCCTGCTGCTTTTACAGTCGTACACATGGGGCTGTTTCAAACCTTATACTGAACACGTGAAGGCCGAGCACACACAATCTTACTTTGAGCCTCATACATTCATCCAAGTTCTGAACAAGGCCAAAGTTTGGGTGTGCAATGCTCAGAGTAGTACTTAGGGGTTGGTAAGGTTGGTCTTTGCCAAGGGTGCAGGCCAGGAGGAAGGTGCAAAAATTGTGCCTCTCTTGGAACTTCAGCTGAGGAATCTGAATGCCGGTATGGGCTGTCTCAGCAGCTGCAGAATCCCCTTACCTCTCCCTGTGAGGGCTTCTCCCCACCCTCTGATCCCCCTGCTTGCCCCAAGAGCAGCCTTTCAGCTGATGTTGTAACTGAGAAACATCAGAGGCTCTTAATTTACAGTAGCCAAGTTGCTTTTTCCTGGTTTCTTTCCCGGCTTGACCAATTTCCAGCACGTGCGCCACTGCAAGTTTACCCCAGAGAGCAAGTGCCATTGAGTTAAGCAGGGCTTACTTTTGAGTAAAGGATGCGCTGGGGCACAACCTCCAAGTTTTTGCCTTTCTGCTGGCTTCTTGACCGAAGTAATGAAAAGGCAAGTGAGGTATTGTCAGAAGTTCCTGCCTCTGACTTGCCAGATTTAGGCTGCAGTCCTGTGTACCTACTTTCATAGGAGTAAGCCCCACTGAACTTGGTTGGATTTACTTTTGAGTAGAATGCTGTTAAATGCCCAGTTCAAAAGTCATTTGTGATGACTGAATTACATCATGGTGTTTTTTTCTGGAGATGGGTGGACGGGCGCTGATACATCTCCTTGTCAAGGATGGAAGGGAGCCTAGGTACACCTCTGCCGATGCTGCATATCAGGGTAGATAAAAATCAATGATATAAAAAATCAGATTTTTTTGATTTAAATCAGATTTTTTTGATTTAAATCGGATTTTTAAAATAAAATGCTTTTGGAGGAAAAATCTTTCTAAAGATAGTTTTCTATTTAAGTTACATTATACAGTAGTCCAAAGGCTATTCATCAGGAAATAAGGATTTGTTTTAAGTTTTTCATGTGTGGTAAAACTTAGCCTAAGTTTGTTTAACCACAACAGTGTTTGCCTTTCCACCTGCCTTGTCCTGCTCTACAGTTTTCACAAGGAAGTTGCTGCAAGAAAAACTCCGAAGGGGCTTTCTGGACATTAAGGTCAAGATATAAATGTTATGGCAGGTGCTAGGCACTAATGCCACCAACTTTGTGGCTACTTTGGGATGTGAAGGTATTGTATACTGTTAATTGGAACTGTTGGTAAGCTTTGTAGGGATATAGGCCTTACACTGAGTCATACCATCAGTCCATCTGGCTGATTATTGTCGGAGTAGACAGGCAGAAGCTCTTCAGGATTTCAGGCAGGGGGCATTCAGAATCCCACCTGAAGAGCTGGGGATTGAACCTGGGACATTCTATATGAAGTGTTCAGTTTTTGATATATTTCAAATTAGCAGTTAATTCTTAGTGTTTATGTTGTAGATCTATTTTTTATTAAGAGTTATGGTGATTGTATTAGACTTGTGCGAACCGCTTTGAGCAAAAATGTGTATGGTCATGGGGACACATTTTCAGAGAAACACAGGAAGCGTTTCTCAAAAACTGACAAAAAGAGTGTGATTCTTGTAAGACCAGAGTATAATTAGCATAGGCAGACTAAAGCCAATAAAGGCTTGAATATAACTTTTTGTTTGCATTCAGCATAGTCAGCTTCAAGTGTTGTATCAAGCTGTTGCTATTGTTACTGTTACTGTTATATTTATTAGTCTCTTCCCCTCAGAAAAATGAATCTCAGAGTGACTTACAAAAATGAGTGCACTGCAGTTTTAAGAATATAGACAAAGCAGAACCAGGGTAGAGGAGGGCAAGAAATGAGTGATATGTAAAACAAATCCTAGGAGAAAAGAGTGAAGAAGTTGGGTATGTTTAGCTCAGAGAAGACTAAGCAGGTGAAGTATGAGCAAGAGAGAACGTTTTCAAATAGTTTTGGCTCTTAGTGACACAGAAGAAGACAAAGGGCATGACTAGATTGAATGGGCTTAAGTTATGAGAGGGTTAGACTCCCCCGTGCTGGAGGTCTTAAAGCTGAGACTAGACTTAGAAATCTTTTGGGGATGTCTTAAGCTCTGGATTCTCTACGCTGAGCAGAGCATTGGAATAGGTGACCAGAAGGCCTTCTCCAACTCTTCTACAGCACAGCCTTCCCAAGTTTGATGTCTCCAGTTGTTTTGGACCACAGGCCTCACTAGCCGTCACCACCGGTCATTCTGCTTGTAATTAATGGGAGGTAAAGTGAAGAAAGGGGAAGACAAAAACAGGTTTCAGTTCTGCCTGTTTTAAAGGCATATTTTCTCACAATCTGTACTTTGCTCTGATATGTACTGGATTGGCGTAATTCCTGCCTACGAGCTGCAGCTCAAACATTTGGTAAAAAGTTAAGTGGCTTCTAGATCTATCATTAACTTTTATGTAAATTTATCGACCTGTAATCTGGACAGGGTGAGAAGCGTCTTTGCATAGCTACCTCTAAGAGGATAATTTTCTGAGTGTTGCTAGTGAGTTACTTTCACTTGACACAGCAAGTGTATGTCCTTCCTTTCTAGTGATCTCTTCCAGCCCAACATCACTGAAGTAATGTTACACATCTATGGTGCAACCTGAATTGGAATACAGTGTACAGTTCTGGCCACCTCACTCAGAAAGGACGTCGTAGAGCTGGGAAAGGTTCAGAAAAGGGCAGGCAACCAAAAAGATCACAGGGGCAGAGCAATTCCATTATGAGGACAGGTTACAACAATTGGGGCTTTTTGTTTAGAGAAATGGCAAGTAAGAGCAAACGTGATAGAGATGTGTAGAATTTAGCATGGTATGGAGAAATTGGATAGAGAAAAGTTTTTACCTTTTGAAAAATTACTTTAACTTCAAGACATTCAGTAAGGCTGAATGTTGGAATATTCAGAATAGGCAGTAGTACGTAGTTAAACCATGGAATTCACTCCCACGAGGTAGTGATGGTCATCCACTTGGATGGATTTTAAAAGATTAGACAAATTCAATGGATACGAGCCACTCCCTTTCTTCTACCTCCACTGCTGGAGACGGTATGTTTCTGAATTCCAGCCGCTGGGAATAGCAACTGGGGAAGAATACTGTTCTCAGCTCCTGCTGCTGGGCATTTTGCTAGCCAATGTGAGAACAGGGTTGCATGCAAACCATACATTTGAGCCACATAACTTCTCCCAAGACTCCCAGGATCTGGCGTTACCTCCTTTCAGAACTACTATTACTAGCACTACAATTTCCAGGATTCTTGTGGGGGAGCAGAGTCCTGGGTTTAAATGTGCTTTAAATGGAACTCGCCCCCCCTCCAGGAAGTTCACTTGGTACCTTCATTTATACACCTTTAGGTGCCAGGCAAAAACGTTCTTTTTTAACCAGGCATTTGTTTGATTTGATTGAAATCCTATGCCCTTTTGAAATGTGTTTTTTGGGGGGAGGGGCGTTATTGGGTTGTTCTTTTTATTTTGATTATATATTTTGTAGTTTTATATTTTGATTTTGTTCTGTGAACTGCCCTGAGACCTCCAGATATACAGCGGTATATAAATGCAGTAAAATAATAATAATAATAATAATAATAATAATAATAATAATAATAATAGTGTGTATGCAGCCCAGGATGCTGGACTAGATGGGCTATTGGCCTGATCCAGCATGCCCTTCTTATGTTCTCATTTATTGCTTTATTTCTTTATAATAAAGCGAATGCTACCAAACTGACTTTTTGGGTACATTACTGCTGTGGGTCACTGCAAATTACGGATGTGCAATTAGTGGCAGGTAACATGCATACATATACTGAAAAAAGACTTCTGTTTCCTTGCTATTCCTCTTTCATTGTAGCTCTGTGTCTGTCCCCTTAGCTTCTGTGCCCTCAAAAGACTATAGGATGCCAGGCAAGAGGGTGATCCCTCTGTTTTCTTTACTAGACCAAGCAAGCATAATAACTCTTCAGCCATGTACAGAGGCTGAGGTGTAAGCAGCAATACAGCATAAACTGATGTGCATGGCAGGTGACAGAATCAAGTTCTGGGATGTGCTGCCCCTGCCTGAAGTTTTTCAGTGCACTGGCTCATGCGATTTGGGCCTTTGTTTATCTATAGTGGGGCTCTGGCATTTCCCCATCTTAGCATCTCAGACTAACACGTTGCCAATCTTGCCCTAGTTTTGTATTTTTTACAAGCTGTAAAACAATGGGATATTTCTGGGATATTTAATTTTATTGTGCAAGTCCTTCATATATATTTCCCCATTGCTTCTCTTGTGGAGATGAGAGAACCTTAATTTGGAAGATAATTTGACTTTTCCTAATTAACAACACTTGTTGTTAAGTATCAACTTGAGTGTTATTCAGTTCATGTTTTGTGTGAAAGATTAGCTTGATTCCTATCTAAGCTGTCTTAGAAAACTGCATTCTCCCTCTTGTCTAAAAGTTAAAATCCATCTGGAAAAGTGCTATGTTGGCATACTAAATATTTTTCCCCTCATTTATGC
Organism: Podarcis raffonei; assembly: GCF_027172205.1. NCBI lineage: Eukaryota > Metazoa > Chordata > Lepidosauria > Squamata > Lacertidae > Podarcis > Podarcis raffonei. The sequence continues at coordinate 52,571,155 of NC_070612.1, read as the reverse complement.
TGAACATAAACATTCGGGGCATTGGATTGACAGTTATTTTTAGGGCAACTTATTGCTATTTAACTTTTTTATTACACAGCTGAGCTTTTCATTTTTGCATATCATTACTGCCGTAACTGTTGTACAGTTCAGTTAAGTGAGTGGCTGGTAAACTGAACTGTCACTTGAAAATGAGAGAAGCCTTAGTTTTTGAGCAGCATGTAGAAAGCAGAGTCTCCACACACATAAACAGAGCCCAGGAACCCATAATACAGTGCTGTCAGCATCCAAACCTGCATCCATTTCCAACAAGGTAGCAGCACCCATAGAGCTTTTTGACACCCATCCTTGTTACCACCCCATGATGTGACAACAGCAAGTCTGATAATACTTCCCCGCAGATCTTTCTGTTGTCTGGACCTAAGTAATACGGAAAATGTGCCCCCCAAATTCCATCATTTTACACAACTTGGGATTCAAAGAGATACTGTTGAAATTCTCAGGGGCTCTAACATTCCTGGAGAAGCATTTAACTTTTTCTATTGAATTAAAAAGAAGATTGTCATTTGGCCAGGGGTCCTGTATTTCAAGGGCTTCCTGGGATGGTACCCTCTTTCCATACACCCAATACTGGGTATATGGGATGAGGCAGGCAAAGACAAATTTACCTTCCTTCTTTTTTTGCCTAATTAAGCCAGAGGAAAGCCAAAAGCTGAGCTGCCACTGCCAGCTCATGCCTGCACTGCAGAACGAAGCTTCAAATGCCGCTTGTTGGGAAAGAATGAAATCAGCTTCCTTTCCAGGAACCTTCTACAGGAAAAGAAATGGCTCCCATTTCTTTTTCTGCATAATACACATGGAAAGGAAACAGCATCATATCTCAGAGGTATTTCAGATTCCAGCTCACAGAACAGCAGCAAGGTAGCAGTGGCAACTCACCTGCCAGGTGAGAAGGAAAGAAAGAAAGAAATCACTTGCCTGCCATCTCATCTTTAAAGCCCTAAATGGCCTTGGCACAGTATACCCGAAGGAGCGTCTCCACCCCTGTTGTTCAGCACGGACACTGAGGTCCAGCTCCAAGGGCCTTCTGGTGGTTCCCTCACTGAGAAGTGAATCTACAGGGAACCAGGCAGAGGGCCTTCTTGGTAGTGGTGCCCTCCCTGAGGAACGCCCTCCCTTCAGATATCAAGGAGATACAGAACTACACAACTTTTAGAAGACATCTGAAGGTAGCCTTGTATTGGGAATTTTTAAATGTTTGACACTTTATTATCAGACCCTTTCTTGTTCTTTCAGTCACTGAAACAGTTCTGATTTTGGAAACAGGGAGGGTCCATTGTACCTTTCATTCTCAGTTTCACTAGAGACTGGAAGCTAGGCACTTATTTTTATATGTCTCATTCTCAGTTACTTCCCTTATATATATATTTAAGTTAGTGTTTCTATATCTTGGTTTTTGCTGAGGGAAAGGTGTTTCATTGATCAATAGTTCTGTGCTTGTCTCTCTTATCTTCCACTCATTTTCTTGCACACTGATTAAAAAGTGTCTTTTGGTTAAAGTAGGCAACTTTTGAATGTCCACTAGCCACAGAAGGAAACAGAAAGGCAGGTTAGACGCTTTCAGCTAGAGAGATACAAATACTTAAATGCTGAGGAGCTGAGCATTTGTGGCTTCCTGTGTAACATGAAAATAATTTTTAAAAGCATAATCAAAGTGCATTGCAATCTAGAAAAAAAAACTAGAGTAGTGGGTGGAGAATAACACAAGCAACAAAGCTTATAAGATGGTTTTTTTGGTCTAACCATAGACCAGGGCTGCAGTATGATAAGCAAACATGGACTTTCCTGTAATTCAGCAGCAGTTAGAAAGATTTAAAAGGCAGTTGCACTTGTGGTAGCAAACCTAGCATGTATGTTTGAGCTGTAAGTATATAGTGGTATAGGCAAAAAGTCTCAGTTCTGCTGAAATGGGCAGAGCAATGGGTAAGCGTGTGAGCCAGGAAATCCCTGATTCAAATCTCCTTAACTATGAACATGGCCTTAGAAGAGCCACAAGCTCTCATCTCAGCCATACATCTGCAATATGATAATATGTTTAGTTCATTGGAATACTTCTCCATATGCCACCCATATAATCCAAGCATCACTTCCACCTGTGTTGAATTAGCCAAGTTAACTTGTATGTTTTCAGGATTAAATCTCACCTACAACCAAGGGTATCTCAAGAGAAGAAAACAATAAAAGTAATCTGAAGGTTGTACAGTGGTACCTCGGGTTAAGAACTTAATTCGTTCTGGAGGTCCGTTCTTAACGTGAAACTGTTCTTAACCTGAGGTACTACTTTAGCTAATGGGGCCTCCCGCTGCTGCCGCACCACCGGAGCACGATTTCTGTTCTCATCCTGAAGCAAAGTTCTTAACACGAGGTACTATTTCTGGGTTAGCAGAGTCTAGAACTCGAAGCATCTATAACCCGGGGTACCACTGTATTTCCCCCCATTGTCTCCCACCTATTAATAGGGAAATGATTCTGGTCTAGTTGAGTCCATGGCAGTGGGGCAAACAGATTTGTAGGAGAATAGTCAGAACTATGGCTCTTCATCAGCATGGACACAATTCACGGAATGAAGGGTAAAAGAATCACCAAAATATAGATTCCCTGTTGTTCAGCATTGCATCCTTTTGGCTACATATGAGGCTCTCATTGTGTTGTGTACATCCCAAATGTCGCCCTCAAGATGATATACTTTAATATGAGGTCACATTTCTTCAGCCAATTTCTTCTTTCCTTACAGGTACAAAATAATCACTATAAAGAACTAAGAAGTGAAAGGAAAAAATGGCAAGTGCTAATCCTGTTAGTCACCTCGGCTTTTTCTTTGGCAACATCACACGTGAAGAAGCTGAAGACTACCTGATGCAAGGCGGGCTGAGCAATGGACTGTATCTCCTGCGACAGAGCCGCAACTATCTAGGTAGCTTTGCTTTGTCCATGGTTCATGGTGGTAAAGTTTATCATTATACCATTGAGAGGGAAATGAGTGGCTCTTACGCCATTACAGGAGGAAAGTCCCACAGGAGTCCTATAGAACTCATTAACTACCACTCAGATGAAGTTGATGGTCTTGTTTGCCTGCTCAAGAAACCGTGTCATCGACCACCAGGAGTGGAACCAAAAACAAGCCAGTTTGAGGACTTGAAGGAAAATCTAATTAGGGATTATGTGAAACGAACGTGGAACTTGCATGTAAGTTTAGTTCTCCTGTGTTTTTCTGTTTTGCATTTGACACCTGGTGAGTATGGAGATGTGTGAAGGAGAATAAGAAAAGAAGTGAAACCTCACACTTTTGCAATGGCACCCAAGCACTGTGAGCATAAATGGCAAAATTTCCCAGCTAAAGAAAAATACCATTCTTGCCAGCACTATTCAGGCGGGGTTGGGGGGTGGAGACTACTTTAAGTTTTCCAGTTTCAAAATCCATGTAGCGATCAAATTTACTGTCACAAAAGCACAGGGTAGATTTTAGGGTGCTGTGTTTTCTTGCATGGGTCAGTCTTTTATGAAATCTGTTGGATTATTTGACATTTTATTTTTGCCTTCTAAAATGTGCCTTTTGAAGTATTGTAGCCTATTCTACTACTAATTCTACAGTTTTTAAATAAACAGATATACCAGGGGTTAGCAAACTTTTTCAGCAGGGAGGGAGCCAGTCCACTGTCCCTCAGACCTTGCGGGGGGGAGACTATATTTTGGAGAAAGAAAATGAATGAATTCCTATGCCCCACAGATGCATAGATGCATATGACCCAGAGATGCATTTTTTTTAAAGCACACATTCTACTCATGTAAAACACACTGATTCCTGGACCGTCCGCGGGCCAGATTTAGAAGGCGATTGGGCTGGATCCGGCCCCCGGGCCTTAGTTTGCCTACCCATGAGATATACAGGAAAAAAGTGCTTTGCTTAATATAGCTTAAAATGTTGTTGAGCTAAACATGGCTACTTGCCAAACACACGCACACACAGGCAAAATACTCTGGATATGCCCAGCACTTAGCTCAACTTCTGGAACTGCTTATTTTGTATTCTTACAACTTTCCCCCATTTCCCCCTACTGTGCAGGGCCATGCCCTTGAGCAAGCGATTATTAGTCAGAAACCACAGCTAGAGAAATTGATTGCTACAACAGCACATTTGAGAATGCCTTGGTTCCATGGGATAATAACTCGGGAGGAATCAGAACAACGTGTTCTTCTGGGCACAAGGACCAATGGGAAATTTTTGTAAGTAAACATGTTTTTCTTGCAATTTCTAGAGGCTTAATGCCGAGAACCTGAACTGCAGTAGGAAGACTAAGTAGTAGAGTCATTATTTCTAACAATACCAAAGTTTGCCAAGTATGTTTATCTTTACTCATCTATATTTCCATCTGGCCTTGCCATCCTGGAAGCAGCATTTATGGCTTATTTGCTGAGACATCGTAACTTATTTATGGAATATTGAATTGACTCCCCTTTTTTCTTGTTATGGATATGGGATAGTGTTTTTCAAAACAGCATTGTTAAGCTAACAGTGGATTATACTTTAACTGTTATTAACCAACTTTATAACTACCGTATTTTTCGCTCTATAACATGCACCCGACCATAACACGCATGTAGTTTTTAGAGGAGGAAAATCCGTAGGCATGCCACCCGTAGGCATTCCCTCTATAACACGCACAGACATTTCCCCTTACTTTTTAGGAGGAAAAAAGTGAGTGTTATGGTGCAAAAAATACGGTATTTTTCTATGAGAGGCAATGGTGATGTGGTGTTCTTCAGCATACTGGAAACATTAATTCTTTCAAGCACTTTCCACTGTTTTATTATCTCAAGTAATAATAATAATAATAAATTTTATTTATATCCCGCCCTCCCCAGCCGAAGCTGGGCTCAGGGCGGCTAACAACAATAAAACAATACAAAAGTACAACACAAACAACACTCTAAAATCATTCATTATAAAATTAATTAAATTCAAGCCACTGGCCACCATTGGGCCAGAGCTCCGCGAAGATTGCCGAGGGAGGGAGTCAGGCTGTGCCCTGGCCAAAGGCCTGGCGGAACAGCTCTGTCTTGCAGGCCCTGCGGAAAGATGTCAAGTCCCGCAGGGCCCTAGTCTCTTGTGACAGAGTGTTCCACCAGGTCGGAGCCACAGCCGAAAAAGCCCTGGCTCTAGTTGAGGCCAGCCTAACTTCTCTGTGGCCTGGGACCTTCAAGATATTTTTATTTGAAGACCGTAAGTTTCTCTGTGGGGCATACCAGGAGAGGCGGTCCTGTAGGTACGAGGGTCCTAGGCCGTATAGGGCTTTAAAGGTTAAAACCAGCACCTTAAACCTGATCCTGTACTCCACCGGGAGCCAGTGCAGTTGATATAGCACCGGATGAATGTGATCTCGCAGCGAAGACCCCGTAAGGAGTCTCGCTGCAGCATTCTGCACCCGCTGGAGTTTCTGGGTCAGTCTTAAGGGCAGCCCCACATAGAGCGAGTTACAATAATCCAGTCTGGAGGTGACTAATCCCTGTCGTACTAATCCCTGTCGGTTGTTGAGTATGTTCAAACCCAATGATCTTGGTGTAAGATTGTTGATTTGACTGTGTGCAAACCCAAATTTTATAAAGACAGAGATAACTTACCTAAGTCTACTCAAAAAACAGAATTTACTGCTCTGGAAAATACTGTTTGGTCGCTACCACGCTGTTGCTCATGACAGGCATTAAAGGCTGTGAATTTCTTTGCGGTGGAACAAATTAAGTGAATCCCCGTCCCATATTTCATTCACATTTTATATTTTGGGGTTCTTCTCCTCTTTTATCTGACTATGTCCTGTGATAACAACATGTGTAATGCATGGTTGCCTTTATTTCTGTTAACAGCTACGTAACCTATTTATAGATAGGCCAAGAAGTGCACAGTGTTCTAGTAATTCAGGAACTGGAAAATCCGACTCACCCATGTAGCTTGGACTAGGCAAAATCACATTAGTTGTTCTGCCTCTCTCCCCACTACCACCCCAGGCTGTGGCATAAAAGAAGTATGATAAGCCAATAGATTTGCTCTTCCTACCACATTACATCTGTCCTTCACTTTGGAAGCCAGTTGTTTTTAAAATGAAGGACTGCTGTAGTAGACAAAAATGGAAATCCTGAATTTTAAGGGTGTGATGTTTTCTGTAAAAAAGTAAAATCAAGCCACACTTGGGGGGACCTTTGTGTAACTTGCAGGGAAGTGAGAACTTGTAGATGTTAGTGCCTGTTAATAATAATAATAATAATAATAATAATAAATTTATTATTTATACCCCGCCTCTCTGGGCGGCTCCCAACCGAATATTAAAAACACGATAAAACATCAAACATTTAAAACTTCCCAAGGAATATTAAGGAGCTAGGAAGGTATTTGTTTTATGACAGAGTAATATTCTGAAGTAATTATTATTTTATAATAATTGGGATTATTATGAGAATTAAGGAACCCAATAATCCTTACTAAATGGACTAGGTAACTGCACCAGTCAATTCACACGGCTGTTTTTCTGGATACTGCTCAGTCTGTCGAATCTCAGTTGCGAAAACAGCTGTATTTTGGCTACTAGTTTGGGGTCTGGGGGTGGGTGGATAGTACGTCACTATTGTCTCCAGCAGCTATTAGACAAGTTGTGGGTGACAAAAGTAATTCTGAAGACCGTAGAAAACATGTTGAGAGCTTTACACAGCTAATAACAGTGGAGAAGAATTAGCCTCTTATTTGTTTAGGTAAGAATGACTCTCTGCAGTTTGAAAATTGTTCCTTTGTTTATTTCTTTCTTTTCTTTGCAGAATCAGGGAAAAGGAGAATCAGGGATCCTATGCTCTCTGTCTGCTCAATGAAGGAAAGGTGGTACATTATCGTATTGAGAAGGACAAGAGGGGGAAACTCTCAATCCCAGAGGGAAAGAAATTTGATACACTTTGCCAGGTTTGTCAAGTGTCACTCGCTGAGCTGTCTGTTATGTCTGCATATTGACAGCATAGACAACAGGAGTTTTGCTTTGCCGTGGGTCTATAGATTAAATGTGTTATGCAAAATCACATATTTTCCTGTCTTCCATTGTGGGCAAAAGTATGGGAGGATAACACTTACTTTGGTTAATATGAGCTGTTTAGATCTTCCTTAGAAAAAATTAGGTTAATTTGGGCTACGGTTGTTGTTGAGCAAATTGCAGGAAATCCCAAATCATCTAATTTATTCATGAAAATAGCAGAGTTATAGAAAGACAGTGAAATTCCATTTTTGTTATGCCCTCTCTGAAACACTATGTGCCATAAGGGAATATAAATTTAGGATTGCATTATGAGACATCTGTTGTTGCCTTTATTCCCCCCCCCCCTCTGTTTTGAGTCAATACAAATAACAAAAGACTCTCAAATTGGCAGAAATGTGCTCTTTTTGAATGCAGTTTTGTTACAAGTATGAATTCAAGATTTTCAGGATGTTATACATGTACTTGGTATTAGTTAAGTGTACATTGGGCTTGGATCCATGATGCTTGAGTCAGTGTGTAGGGTCTGCCATCATTTTCAGGTGAGTTTTCTACAAAGGAGTAGCAACAGCAAATGCATGAGTGATTTGTACACTCAGTTTTCATAATTCTAGTGTATCATGGGAAAGGCAAAATGGTGCCTGTTTCCCTACGGCAGTGATGGCCAAACTTGGCCCTCCAGCTGTTTTGGGACTACAGTTCCCATCATCCCTGACCACTGGTCCTGTTAGCTGGGGATGATGGGAGTTGTAGTCCCAAAACATCTGGAGGGCCAACTTTGGCCATCACTGCCCTAGGGGAATGTGTGAACTTTGAACCTTTTTTTGAGCATACACATCTTTCTTCTGGGGAGGTGTGCAAGTTCTTTCTTACATGTTAATATACAAGCACCAAAAGAACGTACATTAGTTGAACATTTTCCATTAACACTTCTTTTTAATTGAGGAAACCACCCTCGTCTTGGCTCCCAATTATTATTAATAATAGTAGTATTCATTAATGAAATGTTCAGTATTGCACTTTGCAAATAATAGTGGTCCTACCAACTGTGGTCAAAAGCGGGGGAAATTGTCAAGTCTTTTGCTCTGTAAACCTGGTTCTTTAATTCTAATGTGGTTGGAGAGGATGGATAACGTGTTGTGCACTAATGAGATAAATGAGCTCTGCACATGTCCAGAGGAACATTCATAAGTTATAGGGCTGAGGGTATTCGAATACATGGTTGAGACCTAATGAGTCCTAGCACATATGAGATACCGCATAGTACTCTATTGTTCTCTGTTATTGGGCTGTCTGTATGAAAGAGAGGGAGAGGGAGGGGTTTGAATTTCTGAAGTGGCACAGGCATGATAAGGACTGAATTTTGAATCCAAAGTACATACCACTTGCTTTTGCATCACTGTAAGCAAGACATAACATATGTGTTTGGAAATTAAATATGACATTTCTTGAGTGGAGATACTCAGCACCTCACATGTAGGATATATCTGTGTTTGCAGAGTAGGGCCAGGCTTCAGTATCACCCTTCTCGTCTGATCTTATTCTGCAACAACCATTCCAGTGCACAAGACACTACTCATATAGGGACTACATGAAGTCGGGATACCCAGTTGCACAGGGGCCCCAAACATGGAAAGCCCTGCAAGTGAATAGTGGTCATGCATTTGAATTTTTCAGCAGGCAGTGCACACAAGATAGATTTGTTGCAGGAAAAACACCTGGGGGCTTGGCTAAAATTGCTGCCACACACCATCATCAAAACAGGTATGGTCTACATGCAGGAAACGTGTGAACAGGGCTACTGTGGACATTGTCATGTTTGTAGTATGGCATGGGATCCTTAGCTAATGAGTGCTAATCGGTGACCTGATTGTGTCCTTCCTGCAAAATGAACTCTTTTCCAGAGGGCACAGCCAGAATCTCTTCACAAAGGTCTCCATTCACATAAATTCTTCTGTGGCTCATAGTAAAATCTCCTGGCCACCCCTACGCTACAGTATTTTGCTCACCACAAAATTGACCTAAGGGGAGCAGGTGCGTACGATAACTTAATGACTAATGGCTAATGAGAAAGTGGAGCTGCCTGGGGATAAAATTATTGGCTTCAGAAGTGGGGAAACAAAATGAAATATTTGAACCTGAGGACCAGAGAACCCATAGAGGGCAGCAGGACATGTGGCTGGATTTTACATATTAACTAGAAATGATTAGCTAAGTGTCTGGCCCTAAGCCACTGTAGCAGTTCAGTAGCTTGTTATTTCTCCTTCCTTCTAGTCTATTCTTTCTTATTTGTTTTCTTCTCATGATAGCTAGTGGAACATTATTCCTACAAAGCAGATGGACTCCTAAGAATCATCACAGATCCAGTTCCAAATCCTAACTTGAAAAATGGTGAGTGACTGGGTTTATTTTTAAAATGTAGAATTTGAGTCCCCATGGTGGTGTACATGAAAATCATCCATAAAATTATAAGAGCGTAAAATACATAACTGAATCCAATAAATTTTCTAAAAACACTTGGTAAATAAAAAAATGGTTTCAGCAGGTTGATAGGATATTGGAATTGTGGGTACCTGTATGATTCCAGTAGGAACAGTGTCCCAAATTACTGGTGCCACTACACAAAAAATCTTAGTAAATGCGGAAGCTGAAAGAATATAAGAACTGTGGGACTGTCAGGAGGACTTCTCCAGATGATTGCAGTGATTGATCCGTGTATACTTATTCATTTAGCCTTTATTGGCATAATGATTGATCTGTGTATAAGGGACAAGGAGGTCAGGCCATTGGTCAGTCTAGCTCATTGTTGTCCGCAGTGGCCCTCCAGAGTTTCAAACAGATTTGCAGCCATAGGTTGCCCAATCTTACATTACCTGTAGCAGTGCAAATGTGTAAAGCAGCAACACCCTGTGTTAAGCAAGTGGGCCAGGGCTTTCTCGGAATCTCTTTTAAATTCCCTTTTAGTGCTGCGCCTTGCAGGTTACTTGTTCAGTCCCTGGCATGTTCAGTCCATGGAGAGACCCTTCTCTGAAACGCTGGGGAGCCACAGCTAATCAATGCAAGATGACTCTGAGCTGGGTGCAGCTGTGCTCTTGAGTCTGTATAAGGCTGATTCCTGTGTTCATTTCTTGTTAGTTCAGTAATTTCATTTCTTATGCCACAGCTACACTGATGTTTGCATATTTATTCCCTTGAGAGTGTTCTTCTCCTGTCTCCCCCCCCCAAAATGTATTTTGATAAAAGCAGCAATAGTAATTAGTGTACCTCATTATCTTAGGCGTATTCACCCCACCGGATCACAGGCCTAATTTCAGCAAGGTAAGAAAATTGTGCTGATGAAAAGCATTTATGGTGGTTTTTAATAATAAAATAAAGTTCAAGGATGGTTAATTTTCACTTTTTGAGTTTCTTAATATATGAACATTTGCTATAATTTTCAGATATATTTGTCTGTTTTACATGCAATAGCATTAGACATTATGTGGATAAATTTTTTTGCTCCAGCTTTTAATTCTTCATAAGAAGTATTTTGGGGTGAAAATATCATGTATTCCAGTCTGCAGTGGGTGGACTCCAGTTGGTGTTGTTCCACAGTAGAAAGTATGGGAATTACTCCAAACTTCCAGAGCAGGTTAGGGAAGGGCATTGGGAAGAACCACCAAGATAAATATTCTTTCCTGTGCTGTTGACCGTGCTATATCTTGCATCCATGGAGTGGCACCAATTGGCTTCTACTCTTGTTTCACTTTGTACAGTGTATGATGTATTCTCTGCCACAACAGTCCAAATTTGGATATGAGAAAATACAATTATAAAATCACAATAATTTAAATTAAGATGTTCTGCATGTATTTGCTTGCTCTGCAATCATTGTTCTTCCAAAAATTTGGTTACACAAGGGATTTGAATGTGTTGACAAGGACTAGAGTAGATAGTGAGAGAAAGCAAGATAGGAGAACTGGGTGGAGGAAAAATAACGGGAACGTTTGGTATAGAAGCAAGGACATTACAGAGGGCCATAAAAGCCATTTGAAGAGTGAATGACAGGAACCAGAACACGAGAAATGAAAACTCATGGTCTCAAGCACTGAGCCCTTTTGAAAATTCCTGCTCTGTCTTGTATGATAAAGCTTTTCTTGTCAACGTTCGTCTCAGGGCTGAAGGAGGCAAAGCATTGACTTCAGACTGAATGGAGATGCATTTTAAAAGTTTGTTCACTTATTCAAATTGCCACACCCCTTCTCTCTCCTTTACACCCAACCCATGGGTGGTTGCTTGAAACACAGCTGTGCTTCTAGCATCTTTTACAATACAAACCCTCACTTGTTGCAGTTTACCATGATACGGTGATAACTCCTGGATGCATGCAGGAGGACAAATACATTGTACAAACAGATTGCAAAGTGGAGCAGTCTCTTTTGAGTTGGGTTTGAAGCAACCACTGACATGCTTACATGGATGAACAGGGCTGAAGAGTTTGAAGGTGTTTTTCATTTTTTTAAAAAAGAAATATTTGGTTTACAGTCTGGCAGTGCATATTATAAAGGATGTGTACAGGGCAAAAGTGAAGGTCCTTGTATGTGAATCCTGGCTAAAAATGCAAAAGTTCACAACCAAGTCCTATTCTCAGTAGAAAGTTTGGAAACCACTATTGTAAATGACTAAAGAAAATAAATGTGTGTGTGTGAAATATTTCTTACTTTTTCTGATACACTTATTTATCCTTTTGATATCCTTTACGGTTTCTAGACTTGGTCAACAGGTGGAATTTTCACCAGAATCAAGTCATACACTTTCCCAAAGCCGGGAAGCAAAAAGGTGCATAAACGCGGTGTTTTGTAAATTTGCAAATGTGTGGAAGGACTTACCCTCACGAAGCTCACTTACAGCTCTTATCAATGATTTGGCTCCATGCCTTGCTGCTAACGCTCTGCGCACATTTGGCAACTTTCTTCAGCTTCTACTTCTGGCCTAATATAATTAACCCATGGCTCAAATTTAGCTATGTAAAAGAAGTGATTGCATTTTATTTGTTGCCAACATGCTGTGCCATAATATTCATAACTAATAATAATGAGATCAGTTTGGTAGAATGGAGTTGAAAATAAGCTAGTATCACATGTGTGGGTGCATCTTTGAAAACTGCCTTTATGTTTCAATGAAACAATATTTATAGTTTCGTTTTAAATCTTAGTTTTTGTGTGAGTTATCTGTCTCTGAAACATGGGAAATGTGGAAAACAACTGCCCCTGCTTCTTTAGAGGAGATATTCCACCCCTCTGTTCTTCTACCTCCCACTATTGTACCAGCTAATAACATGAAACCTAGCACTGAGCATATGTACTCTCCTGCCCCCCCCCTCACCCTACCGAATTCCAGGAGCTATGCATTTTAGACACAATGATTGCTGGAAAAAGCCAAAGCCAATCACAGTGGCTGCAAGCTGAAATTAATCCTTAATTCTCCTGCAAAAAGGTTTATTTGAGGACAACTGGATGAATGGTGCCCATTTGTATGTTACATTACAAATAAAATATAAATAAAAATACTTCCTAATTTGTGGAGCAGATTGGCACATGCCTGCTTCTTTCCCATAACGTTGGGTCAGATCAGTTCTCTCTGTGAATTTTCACGTCTGTCTCCTTCATGCTAGTCCTAATGAATTCTGATATGAACAAACCTCGTATTTAAAAGTAAATCTCCAAACATTTAAACTGGTTTAGCCCTACTTAGTTGGCGAAAAGACCAGTGGCTTAGGACAAAATTTAAAAATATTGAGAGGGCAGGAAGCACAGTTATTCCATAGTTCCTGTCTTGGTGTTTTTCTGTTTTGTTGAAAGTCAAGAGTTTGCATCTTCCCTAGCAAGTGCAAGTACCAAAGTATGAAACGAGTGTCAGTTGGGAATCTCATATCTATGTTTTGCTCACTACTTATCCCCTTTAAATGTATTGTTCCAGTGACTCAGAAACAATTTCCCACTTCCATATATTAACAGGATACACAAAAAATAATATATGCATGCACTTTTTATAGTTATTCCAGAAGATGTGCACTTGTACTATAGTGTTTAGAGACTTTTGAGTAAAAATGTTTAGGGTACAATTGCTTGCTTTGCGGAGAGAATAGAGTTGATTTGTCTGATGACATGACTTCCCTTTAAATCAGTCTTATCTTAAACACTACATTTTTTTCTTCACCCAGGCATCTTTAATAGTGTTACTGATTGGTAGAGATGCAGGAATCTAAACAAGAGTAAGGCTGATAGACAACACCAAAATTCTTTTCAGGATCTCTGTTTCTTTGCAAGTTACACTGAGTGACACAAGCCCTGGACTCATTCCGCTGCAATCCCATCAAAATTTACAGAGTAAATATTTAAAAGATCAGCTCAACAACCTTAACAGCAGAAAGGCCCAGGGTGTACATGTTGCTTTTAAACATAGACATGGCGCTGGGTCCCACAATGCATTTTTCCCCTATACACCAGCCTTTGGCAACCTGGTAACTTCCAGATGTTTTGGACTACAGTTCCCATGCTGGCTGGGCTGATGACAGTTGTGGACCAAAACATCTGGAGGGTACCAGGTTGGCAAAGTGTGCTTGCTGTACACAATCTACCCACAGGTATTCCTGGCTCAAGAATGCATTGACCTTTAATGGGAGAAAACTAGGTAAACACAGATACAGGTGGCAGAACTTTTCCAGACACCAGAACTCTGGGAATTTCACCTGTTTGACCTGAGTGCCCTCCAACTGTCGGCACTAGTTGCAGACAGAATAAAATTTAAGGTGCGTTTCAGTCATTTAGTATTGTCCTTTTGTTGACTTATGCTGAAAAGGGCCAGAGACATAGATGAGTGAGTTCTCAGCACAATAGCAAACATCTGGAGAGGGTGGAAATGGTTTGTGGGATGAACCTATGTCTGCCACTTTCATTTCAAATGTTTGTAAATGTGTCAACCTGGGCTCACTCTCAAGCTTACCGATTCAGAGTTTGCGGGAGACCTGTTTATATGCTGCATATGCCATCAAAGGGAATCCATGAAAAGCATAGTACTGATTGGAAGAATAAGACTGAGCAGCTCCAGATGAAGCAGATGTAGGTTTTTTGAAAAAGACCAACTTTATTTGCTATTGAGTTCTCATTTGAACACAAAGCCATTAGTTCAGGCATAGGCAAACTCGGCCCTCCAAATGTTTTGGGACTACAACTCCCATCATCCCTAGCTAACAGGACCAGTGGTCAGGGGTGATGGGGGTTGTAGTCCCAAAACATCTGGAGGGCCGAGTTTGCCTATGCCTGCATTAGTTAATTCCCTCATCAGGAAGTTCTCTGAAATACTTGCCAGAATCCTTTTCTGCTTTAGCAGCATGTCTCTTACCTTGCTGACACAGATATGCAAGAAACAATCTGAAGATTTAGGTAAGCTTCGCTCGCTTTCTTTACTCATGCTTTCATTGCCTACATCTTTCATTGCTTAATTTTTCTTATCATGCTCTCTTTAATACCCCAAATATGTACTAATGGAAAAATCTGTTTGTGTGCCACAGCCACCTTTACCTGTCCGGAATGATGATTCTGGATTACCTTTTAGAACATCAACATCATCATTACCATCTGCCGCTTTCTCAGATAACCCTTATGGGCCACCACGTGTAAAGCAAGGTGGGCAACTGAAATCAGTTCTCTTTTGATAATAGTTGTTCCCCAAGTTTCCTTCTTATTTTGCACTGGACAGACTTTTCTGTAGAATATTTGAGGCACTAAACATGGAGAGTGATAGAACCCTGAGTAATTGTGACCATTCATAATGCAGAAACCTTTTTTTGAAAGAAAGAAAAAATCCTGGAAACGCTTTTCCTATTTAGAACAAGTACCGTATTTTTCCGTCTATAAGACGCCCCCATGTATAAGATGCCCCCTATTTTGGGGGATTCAGATTTAACCCAGCGGAAAAACCTAGTCTTATACAGAGAAAAATACGGTATATTTGTCACCAATCTACATCTTTGCAGCTATCTGTACTTACTTACTGACTTAGAAAATTCATAAACGACTTGATCAAAAGGATCTCCAAGCAGTTTACAAATTGAAATTGTAAGATTTGTAAGGTGATTCTAAGTACCGCTACTTTCAGATGCTGATATTGCTGGAGAGAAATAACAGCAACTAGAAATTCATGCAATTGACCCGGTAATTCAGAGAGAAACTGAGAAATGTCATGTTTCAATTTGGTACAGCCCTTGTCACTGGTGAGGGCTGGTACCCATGGAAAGGCATTTCTTTTCTCTTCTAAACTGTAAATAAATTCCAGTTTAGCAATGTTTAGCAAGGGTGTGTGAGAGAGTATGCTACTTGAAAAGGTACACAGCATTTTGAGTGAAACCCAGCTCCTCTCAGAACCCCTTCTGTTGAGAAAAGTACAAAACCCCATGATGCCAGTGTGAAATTTTAGGAAAGCCATTATTTAGATGAAAGCCAAACAGGTGCCTGTTAAGCAGCACAGCAGGAGGAGATTGGAGAGAAAAGCTGACAAATGGGAACTGAAGGTGGGATAAGGTAGGAGTTAGCCGGCAATGGAAGTGCAGCTAAATTGAGTCTGGGAGGAGGACTTGACATAAAAGTCTTTGCTGCAGAACTGGATATCAATGAGGGAAGTCCGGAAATGAAAGAGGCTTACCAAATAGCGGTAGGGATTGTTGCTAGCATATTGCACTGCATAGGAGGTGAAATGGATGAGAAAGCAGGCAGAGTACTCACATTTGACAGGCAGGGAGCACCGAAACATTTGTGTGCCAGAAAAAGCTAAACCTGTTCTGCTGTTCAACACCCAGGGGATCAGAGGTTGCCCATGGACACAGAGGTCTACGAGAGTCCATATGCAGACCCAGAAGAGATAAAAACTAAAAATGTCACCCTGGACCGAAGTCTGCTGGTCCTGGAAGACCACGAACTTGGTTCTGGTAATTTTGGCACTGTGAAAAAAGGCACCTATGAAATGAAAAAGTAAGTTTTGAAATGCTGTCATCTTACCATCCTTCCCTCTTGACTATTATTTTATTTTATTTGTCATATTCCTTTGATGATACTGCTGTTCTTAAGCCCTGGACCAGACTTCCTTTGCCTCCATCAATAGAAGCCCATGAGAGAGAGAGAAGGACCTGCCCTGCCTTATATCTGTAGAGGGATGCAGGTGGTGCTCTGGTCTAAACCACTGAGCCTCTTGGGCTTGCCATCAGAAGGTCAGCAGTTCAAATCCCTGCAAGGGGGTGCGCTCCTGTTGCTCTGCCCCAGCTCCTGCCAACCTAGCAGTTTGAAAGCACACCAGTGCAAGTAGATAAATAGATACCGCTGTGGCGGGAAGGTAAATGCACTCTGGTTTCCGTCACGGTGTCCCGTTGAGCCAGAAGTGGTTTCGTCATGGTGGCCACATGACCCGGAAAGCTGTCCACGGACAAACGCCAGCTCCCTCGGCCTGAAAGCGAGATGTGCACTGCAACCCCATAGTCACCATTTGACTGGACTTAACCATCCAGGGGTCCTTTACCTTTTACCTTTACCTGTATCAGTAGCACAGGTGTCCAGGATGGAGTGGGGTATGGCAGCCAGCTCAGGGGGGAGCTCCAGGTTAGCATCCCAAAGGTGTGTGTACTGACACCACCATCTCAGAGCTCCCTTGAACTCACCTACACCCCGTTGCAGCAAGCAGAAGCACTTCCAGTGCCAAGAGGGTGGCACTGCCATGCCTCCATCATGTGCACAGCCTACCGCAACTGTTGTCCTCTGGATATTTTAGACAACACCTCCCATAAGCCTTGCCTGCTGCAGATCACCAGGTTAGAGAAGATGATTTGGCACCAGAGTATGTTCCATAAAATAACTATGATTTATCTTTCTACAATCCACAGTGTTTTATTTTGGGGTGGCCTTTTTAACGTTAAGGGTATATTAAAGTCCTTTTCACTCAGTAATTTTAAAAAGCGAAAGCTTTTAATGTGTGATCCCATGCATTGTTTTTCCTAAAGAAAATCAGTAGTTAGTTTGCATAGATTCTCTGCCTCAGTGACAAAAGAAGGCACATATTTGTATACATTTTGTATCATATACAAATTTTATCCTTTGTTGGGGGTAAGGTGGATGGATGAACCAGGCCACACACAATTAATAAAATGTCTGACCTGCATCTTATGTGAACTAGAGGAGCTTTCCCCATAATTGTATTACCATACTAAAAAAAGACTTCACTTGCTGAATTTCTGCCTGCTTTTAAAGGCACAAGAACCTTGCTGTCTCCTAACTCCATTGGGATGTGTTCTCAAAAGATTCATTTGTCGAAACAGACTAACAAACAGTGTTCCGTCGTGTGTGTGTTGCTCATTGCCCTATTCATGTCGTGTTTATTTCCTTTTAAATACGCTTCTTGAATACAATACAGTAGTTTTCATAACTTTGGGTCTTTGACCTGTTTTGATACAAACAGCAAAGCTTTCCTTTTCTTCTTTGACAACAAGAACTTGTGCCTTTGACCAGAATATATCAATTTTAAGTGCTTATACCACCACCAACGATCCACTCCCAAGAATGCTCCCTTTTCCCCATCAGTGGGAAAGAAACCAATTAACCATATTTGTGCCCGTATATTTTGCTTCATAGCTTTTGCTTTAGAAGGACTTAGAGTGCATGAATTATGCAATGCAATGTTGCCTGTTCCTCCTCTGAGGTGTTGCATGCAGCCGCATTTGGAAGCAGAAACTGGTTAGATTGAGCACATGGTAAACAGACAAGAAAACTTTGAGCACAGCATATAATGTAGGTTTCCCGGTGGTTTCTTTTCAGGGGAAAGAAGACAGTGGCTGTGAAAATTCTCAAGAACGAAAGCAACGACCCCTCCTTAAAAGATGAACTGCTGAGAGAAGCAAATGTTATGCAACAGCTGGATAACCCATATATTGTCCGAATGATAGGCATATGTGAGGCCGAGTCCTGGATGTTGGTAATGGAAATGGCTGAACTTGGCCCCTTAAATAAATATCTGATAAAACACAGGTAAATTGGCCGTCCATATTATTTATTGAATTATTGTGTGTTAATAGGCAAAACTGATGGACTAATCACTAGCTTGAGTAGTTTTCCAAAGCTTTATTTTCTCCAAGAGCACATTTACTACTGGTTTGTAAAAAAGAAGTTCTACTTTCCCGTCACATTTGTGAAATTCAGTCAAAAGGTAAAGATGTGCTCTAAAAGAGTTGAGTACATCATTACTGTTTGTTCTCCAGTATGGATCCCTTTGAGATGGGATCCCTTCGTTCTTGAAAAGTGTAAGCACATAATGGATTGGTAACATAAGTATTTAGTTAGTTATGAGATATTTGTCTCCCCTTCACTCACATGAAAGCAAAGGGTCTGTTTCTGACTGGAAGCAAAAGGACACATGCCGTCAAAATATTTTCTGGATAGTTTGCTAACCCTTGGAAACAGATTTTTAGCTCATGGGGGGAGGGCTTTAAGGGACAGGAAAGGAAGAGCAGGTCTACTTGTGTAACATTGGATACCACACAAGCAAAATCCAGGAACAACTAGTTAATTACCAACAAAATAAGTGGAATGGAATAATAAGGAATGAAAATTTACTACAAATTGCTAAAGTAGTAAACTAGTTCTGGTTTTTCAGAGATGTCGCAGAAAAGAATATCATTGAGCTGGTTCATCAAGTTTCCATGGGGATGAAATATTTGGAAGAAAACAACTTTGTGCACAGAGATTTAGCTGCGAGAAACGTACTGCTGGTTACACAACATTATGCCAAAATCAGTGACTTTGGACTTTCCAAAGCCCTTGGTTCTAATGATTATTACAAGGTACTATTTCACCCTGTAATTTGTCTCGACAGAGATTTCTTCTCATGGTGTCACTGTGGCTTCCTGTGATGTGCATGCACTGTCATTGTAGTTTAAAATTTGTTAGCTGTCCTTCAACACAAAACATGATCAGGGCAGCAGGCATGCCTCTGCAAGGAATCTTTCCTTTGCTACATACACTCTCGAAACTACTTTTATTTACAACATGCAAGGCATCACTGCTGGGAGCTGAGCAAGGCAGGGGCCTGGGGGCTGCAGGTACAGCTATGTTATATGTGCTCAGTAGATTCTAGCAGGTTGCCCACACATCAGTGTACACATACACACACACTGATGACATCATCGGCTCACAACATGATGCAGTACTGGGAAAACTAGATCCACCAGTGACTAACCTTCCCCCTCTGATGGTGTCAAAAGAGGGTGGACTTTAGAAACTCTGCAAAATCATAATTCCTTCCTCTTGTTGCTGTATGCTGTGTTATATTGTATTTTAGTGTTTTGTTGGAAGCAGTCCGGAGTGGCTGGGGAAATCCAGCCAGATGGGCGGGGTATAAATAAATTATTATTATTATTATTATTATTATTATTATTATTATTATTATTCTAATATTCTCTTTTATGTGTGGCACCACTGTAGGCAGAACATTATGGGAAATGGCCAGTCAAGTGGTATGCTCCAGAATGCATGAACTTCTTCAAATTTTCGAGCAAGAGTGATGTTTGGAGTTTTGGTGTTTTAATGTGGGAAGCTTTTTCCTATGGGCAAAAGCCATACAAGGTACATTTTATATGTTGCTTTCCTTCATTAAATACAGATTCAGGTCTTTCTGTGCTTGTGCTTATGTAGCCAAAACCATACCACTGGAACACAAGATCTTACCACTAGCAGACTCGGAGTCATGCTGATGCATGCTCAAGTATTAAAAAATTGCGGAAATAAACAGGGGCGGGATACCCCAAACAGCCCTATAATAACTCAGTGACATGAACTAGTGATAGATTGAGAGGAGAAATAAAGGGATAAGTGAGAGGAAGGGTGAGTGGAGTGGCTGGAACAGGAGGACAGAGAAATATATGTAGCCATATCGTAATGTGAAAAGAACTATCTCATTGTCTGGCTCGGTCTCTTCCTAGTTCCCACTAACAATCTATTTTTAAATGTCCCCAGGGATAGAAGAGAAAGCTGCCCTAGACTTCAGTGCAGAATTTAGTATAGGTGGGATTCAGCACAAATATGCCTACCCAACTCAAAACCCAAAATGCAGATTCAGCATGCTCAGTGGGCACAGAGTGCTGATGGACTTGTAGGGGTAGGAAGCACATCTGGGTTGGTAGCCACGAGCAGAATAAAGATGCTGGAACCAGGAAGAGGAGCACTCTACACTCCATGTTGCTGCAGAGCATCACTTGTCCCTAAATAATTGAGTTTGACAAAAATAAGTAAATCCTTTCTCATTCTATTGCAGGGTATGAAAGGTGGGGAGGTTGCTCAGATGATTGAAAGAGGAGAGCGAATGGAATGTCCAGAAAACTGCCCACCTGAGGTCTATGAGTTAATGAAATTATGCTGGACATATGAGTAAGCATCATCATATTTGTGTTTCTTCTGATAAAAATATTGCATTTCTTGTGCTTTTCACTCCCCACTCTGTCTTCCCTTTTTCTGCATTTTAAACTATGAAATAAAAAGATGCAAACTGCCCTTGAAGGAACATTTCAAGCCAAAGGAATAAAATGTGAATTAACAATAATCATTGCCCTACTTAACACAGTAATGAAAATGAGAAGTAACGCCCTGCAAGCCAAATTGCAATATAGCTTTTAGACGAGATAACATAACTTTTTTATAACCACTGTGCACAGCTACATAGCAGCTGATTGTTTCTGGTACAGCATTTTCCAGAAACGGACTGGCAAAAGCTTGTTGAGCAGAACACTGGGCTACAACAGCTGTGCAACATGAGAAAATTGATTAAAAATAAAGATCTAAACATAGGGGTGTTTTTTTAAAAAAAAAAACCTCAAAAGTACAGCGATGTTCTCGGCACATCTCACAAACAGAAGACCCTTCCTTCAGTGATGAGGGTGCCCTAAATTATTGCAGTAGAGTACTTAGATGATAGGGATGCGGGTGGCACTGTGGGTAAAACCTCAGTGCCTAGGACTTGCCGATTGTATGGTCGGCGGTTCGAATCCCCGCGGCGGGGTGAGCTCCCGTCGTTCGGGTCCCAGCTCCTGCCCACCTAGCAGTTCGAAAGCACTCTTAAGTGCAAGTAGATAAATAGGTACCGCTTTATAGCGGGAAGGTAAACGGCGTTTCCGTGTGCTGCGCTGGTGCCGGCTCGCCAGAGCAGCTTCGTCACACTGGCCACGTGACCCGGAAGTGTCTCTGGACAGCGCTGGCCCCCGGCCTCTTAAGTGAGATGGGCGCACAACCCTAGAGTCGGACACGACCGGCCCGTACGGGCAGGGGTACCTTTACCTTTACCTTTTACTTAGATGATGATCACTCGGCACATGTTCTCGGTCACATGGGAACCCAGAACAAACTAACCCCAGGGGGTGGTGTTCTAGGGGCCCCTTTAAGTACTTTTTCTGCGAAACACCTATCTAAATCTCTGAGATAAGTTGTATAAGACAAAGGAGCATTATTGGCTGCTGATCCAGTTCTGCTTGTGCTCTTCAAGGAAGGGTCAAGAAGTAGCTTATTCCTCCCAGCCTCACAGGTTCTCCTTGAGAGCTCCCACCCGCTTTGTGGAGGGGCTAGACTCTGTATTCACATTGCAGCCAGGAATTGCAGTTTTACTTCAACTACCTGCATTTCTTCTCATAGCCATTATTCCCTTGCTTCATCTGGTGTAAGGCAGCTTGCTGTTTATTGCTGAGTCGGAACTAGGGGCTTAAAGTCTGTATTGCTCTCACAAACTTCCACCTAATAGTAATAATAATAATAATAATAATAATTTATTATTTATACCCTGCCCATCTGGCTGAGTTTCCCCAGCCACTCTGGGCAGCTCCCAATCAAGTGTTAAAAACAGTACAGCGTTAAATATTAAAAACTTCCCTGAACAGGGCTGCCTTCAGATGTCTTTTAAAGATAGGATAGCTGCTTATTTCCTTCACATCTGAAGGGAGGGCGTTCCACAGGGTGGGCGCCACTACCGAGAAGGCCCTCTGTCTGGTTCCCTGTAACCTCACTTCTCGCAATGAGGGAACTGCCAGAAGGCCCTTGGTGCTGGATCGCAGTGTCCGGGCTGAACGATGGGGGTGGAGACGCTCCTTCAGGTATACAGGACCGAGGCCGTTTAGGGGTTTAAAGGTCAGCACCAACACTTTGAATTGTGCTCGGAAAGGTACTGGGAGCCAATGCAGATCTCTCAGAATTGGTGTTATGTGGTCCCGGCGGCCACTCCCAGTCACCAGTCTAGCTGTCGCATTCTGGATTAATTGCAGTTTCCG
Source organism: Podarcis raffonei (assembly GCF_027172205.1). Lineage (NCBI taxonomy): Eukaryota > Metazoa > Chordata > Lepidosauria > Squamata > Lacertidae > Podarcis > Podarcis raffonei. Next base: position 52,548,787 of record NC_070612.1, on the reverse strand, counting down.
GGTCACCTTCAAAGGTAGCCCCACGTAGAGCGCGTTGCAGTAGTCCAAGCGGGAGATAACTAGAGCATGCACCACTCTGGCGAGACAGTCTGCGGGTGGGTAGAGTCTCAAGCCATCGTACCAGCTGGTAGACAGCTGCCCTGGACACAGAATTAACCTGCGCCTCCATGGACAGCTGTCAGTACAAAATGACTCCCAGGCTGAACACCTGGTCCTTCAGGGGCACAGTAACCCCATTCAGGACCAGGGAATCCCCCACACCCGCCCGCCCCCTGTCCCCCCAAAACAGTACCTTCTTGACACTGCTGGGGAGCAACATTTTCTGGCGTTACCTGCACATGTGGTCAAAACCCATCTCCACTTTTGGTCTTGAGGTAATGATGGCTGGAAATTGCCCATCTGGACTTAAATGAGGAGAGAGCAAAGGACGTGTGTGCCTATAACAAAAACGAAATGTCTTTCTTTTACAGCGTCGATGATCGGCCAGGATTTTCTGCGGTGGAGTTCAGGCTGCGTAATTTCTACTATGACATGGCACAATAAGAGCACTGTGTACTGAATGGCTGTAAATGGAGACACCATGCAGGAGGCAAATATGAAGAATGAAGATGCTCTCCGGTGAAAAGAGTTCTGCTGTACAAATGCCTTTGCAGCTTTTCAGAGTGTTTCTGCAGGAATCGTTTTCCCAGTGGGGTTGCACTTGTTCTTTGGATATTAATTGTGCTTTTAACCTATTGATGCTGTTGGACTGGTAAAAATGCTGGAGAATCAAGCAGACTGTCCCCACGCAATTTTCCTGCTCTCAGTAGAATACCCATAATGCTATTAAGAGATATTCAGTGCCTTATTTGTTCCTAGTAAATAAGGAATATTGATACTGCCACTTTCATAAACTTTCCTTGGGACAGTCAAAACAGGGATTGATTTTGGACCGGAACTGAGTCCTGAGCCTGCTTCAAGTAGCCAAATTCAGCCTTAAACTGTTTTTGCCAATGCAAAATGCAGAAGAAGTGTGTTGTTCATGTGCTAAACAAGAGCCTTGCTTTGGCCTCTGCTAATACTTCTTCCTCACTGTTAAGTCCTATTGAACACAGAAATTTAATTATTCTGTAGGCTATGTTCCACAACAGCAGCCTAATCACGCCCTCTTTCTTGATCTATATAACTTAAGGCTGCAATACCTAAGGAAATACTTGAGCAGTATTCTTGTTGATTGACTTCTGAGTATACATTTTTTTAAAATGAACTATAATTTTCACAGTAACGAAATATAGTGGTACCTCAGGTTAAAAACTTAATTCGTTCTGGAGGTCTGTTCTTAACCTGAAACTGTTCTTAACCTGAAGCACCACTTTAGCTGATGGGGCCTCCTGCTGCCGCTGCACCGCTGCTGCACGATTTCTGTTCTCATCCTGAAGCAAAGTTCTTAACCCAAGGTACTATTTCTGGGTTCGCGGAGTCTGTAACCTGAAGCGTATGTAACCCGAGGTACCACTGTAAATAAAATACACAAACTATCCACCAGCAGTGCAACTAATCTTAACCGGTATCTACAGGCTGTAGCCACCAATCCAGTGTGACTGTCCCATCTTGCAGGCTGCTGAAAAGTACTTCCATGGGAAGACACAGGAGTTGATGGGCATCACCTTTTGAAAGACTTTTGCTGCCCCTCAGAATCTCCAGGTGAGCACTGCACATCTCAGGATTTGCTTGCATGGAGAGGCTTAGATGTGACTGAACCAAGGAATGCCTTCAGATTTAGCACCCAATATGCAGGAATCCTTTCACTGGTCCCCATGCATAGTTTGTCGCATTTTAAATAAGCCCTCATAGCCTGCATTATTGCTACAAGAAGCTGGCTGGCGGAAGGCGCATCCCTGAATTTCCTTCCCCTAGCACCCTGAAGGGCTCCTAGATTTACTGTCTTGAGCATAAGCACTGCCCCTAAACAGTGCTGGATCCATTCCACAGCCTTAAACTGAGCTTTCTGATGTGGTTTTGTTGCCTTAATTGTGTCCCTGAAGACCAGCAACCAAAATGATCATGGGACTGCAGGAACTCCCCTATGAGCAACGGTACAACAGTTGAGTCTTTTCAGCACCTCAAATGCAACAAATAGAGAGGATCATGACATTTAAAAAATGGAATATCTCTTTGTAATCAAGCAATGCTGCAGAATGTAAACTAATGCCAAACAATCAGATTCAGAAATCTTAGCACTAGGTCCTATGAATGCAAAATGCCTTTTTTAAAATAGTTTTTAAAAAATGAACTTCTATTTTCATTGCCTATTTATGTACAGAAAACGCTTCTCTTATATTATTTCATATGGTCTACATTTTGATTTTGAAAAACAAACATCTGTTTATCCAATTTTTCCTGGCTGTTTGTTTTCCTTGGTCTGGTTTCTCTGCCTTTGTTCAGGGCCAATTTATATCACGAGAAATTCCATGGATGGGCGGTGGGAGTTGCCTTAGGACTGTGGTGATAGCCCTTCCTTGTATGAATTTTGTGGTTCATACAAGCCCTGCCTATGGTTCATAGAAATCTGTGAGTGGTGTAGATTGGGGAGTGCGGGCAAGGTAACTGGAAGTCCAGTCATCAGGAAATGTCACTTTCATTTGCCCAGGGACATCTATATCAGGCATAGGCAAACTCGGCCCTCCAGATGTTTTGGGACTTCAACTCCCATCATCCCTAGCTAACAGGACCATTGCTCAGGGATGGTGGGAATTGTAGTCCCAAAACATCTGGAGGGCCGAGTTTGCCTGTGCCTGATCTATATCTATTGTGGTTCTGTGGGAATGCTGATACGCTCAGGCTGTCGTATTGGGTGCAAAATTCAGCTGCCTACACATTTCAGTTTATGTTTTAATGTTCCTGAGCTCTGCTTTTGTAGCTGCAAAGATGTGCTTGAGAGGGTGCAGGCAATGCTTGCTGTAAACTCAGAAGCTGAAGATAGGACTGGGAATCTCAATAGCTGCCTGAAACGAAGGGCTCATTCATACTTCCATTTGCCCCGCTGCTTTCAGATTTCCCATGGATTGCCGTTTGTTCCGATTTAGCACTTAAAGAGCAGGTTTTCCAGGGAAAGCAGAAGGACAAGGGCAAAACAGTTCAGACCTGTGCCTTATAGGAACAATACAAGCCTAAGTGACACGATTGGGCCATTTAGCGGGGTGCTGATGGCAGTTTCAAACTGGCGGTGAATCCATCTAGAGATGTGGTTGTATTATTCCTATAAGGTGTGCAATATCCTTACATTTTGCATGCCATTAGCCCTTTTAAGTTACTCATAGTGTTTGAAAAATTTTATAGAAGGCTAGGAGACACACCTCTCAGAAAGCTAGACAAAAATGTTGCCCTCTCTCCCACTAGTGGTTTTTGAATCTGTGTACACACAATGTTACCTGGGATGCAGAGCTATCCTGTAGTTTTCAGGAAATGTTGTGGTTTGATGTGGTTTTCCCAAATCCAGCACTGACTGTAGCAGGAAACTAACCAGACAGTTTGCATCCCTTCCTGCTCTCTGCCCATTGGTGTGGACAGACTGCTGGCGAGGTGGAAACACATCAAAGCATGTGGACAGAAAGGAGCAAATACACCTTGAAACATAGGGGGGGTGACTTCATTGCATTTTAAACCAGCAATGTGTCCATAGTCCTAAAGAAAAGCGAAACAGCAAGAGGAAACTCCTGACTCCATCCAAATGCAGCTAAGGCCAGTGCCATCTAGTGAGCAGATGATAAAATGGCAGTGTCTTCACAACAGTTTACTCTGAAAGTGAGCATGATAACTACGTGTTTCTTCGATGGGGGGGGGGGCTTTGTACATACTGCAACATAAAATAGATTAGATCAGGTGAAAGGGAGAGAATAAAAAGGATCCTAACGGGAAAGCACATGTGATCTGTTTCCTGGCATTGTTTATTTATTGGAATACAGTGGTACCACTGGTTACGAACTTAATTCGTTCTGGAGGTCCGTTCTTAACCTGAGGTACCACTTTAGTTAATGGGGCCTCCCGCTGCCGCGCGATTTCTGTTCTCATCCTGAGGTAAAGTTCTTAACCCAAGGTACTACTTCCGGGTTAGCGGAGTCTGTAACCCTAGGTGTTTGTAACCCAAGGTGTTTGTAACCCGAGGTACCACTGTATTTATAGATTGCACTTTCATTAAACAACAGTAAGATGGTATACGTCATACAAAATTAGAATAAGGTCAATAGAAATGCCCATTATCTTAAGCCTCCCAAGTCTCTGAGGATACATAATTATATCAGCAAAAAAACAAACCCCAGTTCTTATTAAACACCTCCAAATCTTTCCCAATCTAGAAGAACATGTGAAGAAGGTAAGAAATAGCTTGCAACCCCTTCTCTATATGCAGGAGTTTGGACTACCTCAAAACTCCAGGACTGACATGAATTTGCTATCATGAGCATCTTGTGGGAACCAATCCAACCTTTAATTTGACCATTATTCAATATTGACTTGTTCTCTGTCTGTCTGTCTGTCTGTCTGTCTGGCTCTCCAGGAAAAGGTTCCCCTTAAACCTAAAATTCAGTAGAAGAAATAGCAAGCCCATTTTCTAGTCTGATTCTTTCAAATCAGAACCAGTGAAGGCAGTGAAGGTCTTGTGTGAGTGTCTGGAGGTGGTTGGAGGATGGATGGCGGCTAACAGATTGAGGTTGAATCCTGACAAGACAGAAGTACTGTTTTTGGGGGACAGGAGGTGGGTGGGTGTGCAGGACTCCCTGGTCCTGAATGGGGTAACTGTGCCCCTGAAGGACCAGGTGTGCAGCCTGGGAGTCATTTTGGACTCGCAGCTGTCCATGGAGGCACAGGTCAATTCTGTGACCCGGGCAGCTGTCTACCAGCTCCATCTGGTACGCAGGCTGAGACCCTATCTGCCCACAGACTGTCTCATCAGAGTGGTGCATTCTCTAGTTATCTCCTGCTTGGACTACTGCAATGCGCTCTATGTGGGGCTACCCTTGAAGGTGACCTGGATACTACAACTAATGCAGAATGTGGCAGCTAGACTGGTGACTGGGAGCGGCCGCTGAGACCACATAAACACCAGTCTTGAAAGACCTACACTGGCTCCCAGTATATTTCTGAGCACAATTCAAAGTGTTGATGCTGACCTTTAAAGCCCTAAACGGCCTCGGTCCAGTATACCTGAAGGAGCGTCTCCACCCCCATTATTCTGCCTGGACGCTGAGGTCCAACGCTGAGGGATCTTCTGGCAGTTCCCTCACTGCAAGAAGTGAGGTTACAGGGAACCAGGCAGAGGGCCTTCTCGATAGTGGCGCCTGCCCTGTGGAACACCCTCCCACCAGATGTCAAAGAGAAAAACAACTACCAGACTTTTAGAAGACATCTGAAGTAGTGATGCTAAATTCTCAAGAATAATCTTTTGGACATCTGAAGGCAGCCCTGTTTAGGGTAGCTTTTAATGTCTGATGCATTACTGTATTTTAATATTTTGTTGGAAACCGCCCAGAGTGGCTGGGGAAGCCCAGCCAGATGGGTGGGGTATAAATAATAAATTGATATTATTATTATTACTAGTCCCAAATTCAAATCTATGCCTGTTAATATCCAGCATTTAATGCTGCCATGGATGTGGCATCTTCTCTGCTGGATTTTTCCACGTGTTTTGTTTAATCTTTTGGTGTGTTTCTGTATTTCAGTTTCTTACCGGCTTATCATTAATAATAATATTATTATTAATACACATTAAGAACTGCCAAGTACCTAATTACTGCATTGCCAAAATCCACACACTTCCTCTTAACTCCAGGTTTTGAAAAGATAACAAACAGGGAGATGTATGGAATGAAAATGTTGGTAAGTGAGGATTGTAGCAACAGCAAAGAAGTTGGGTAATGAAGAGTTTGATGAAACTTTTCGTCTCACCCACCCACCCATTGCCCTGGCAATCTAAGCATTGCCAAGATCCTTCCTCCACTGCCCCCTTTCCTCCTGTTAAGAAGAAAGTCTTCTTTATTAGCATCAACCTTATTTATTTATTTATTTATTTATCTCATTGCCCTCCCATCATCTCATCCCTTCATCTAACAAAGATGGAACAATAAAAGCAAAAGTGGAACCCCCTATGCAAAATACAATACGCAATAAGAATAAACATTGCATTCTGTTGTGACGTGGGGTTTGTGATTTCAGCTCTCTTGACATAATATGCTGGAGACAGTTCTGTAGTAACACCTCTTTATTAAAGCAAACAAGACTGAGAACTGAGGAGGGGAGAGCTACATTTATAGGGACAGGGAACTAGCTAGAAAGGATACATTTTGGAGGGAACAATATCAGGCAATCACAGTCCTGCCTTTTGGAGGAAACCAATAAGACAGAGGATCCAAATACAGCAGCTTAAATGAACCAATAGTAGCTGTACCCTCTGGAACCAAAAGGCAGTTACTTTACCCTAATGCAAATACAGACAATAATAATACAGATATAAAATCCTTTGACTCAATACACAACACATTCTATAAAATGGTGTCCTTCCGAAAGCCTTCCAGAATGAATTCATCTCAAACGGCCACCTGAGTACTCTGGGCTTCTGCTGCAACAGAGCTCCATAGGTGGGTGGCTGTCATTGAGAAAGCCTTGTCCCTTGTAGTGACACCCTCCAAGCCACATTTCCTCAGGGCAACACAAGCAGGGTCTCCGTCGCAGGAACGCTGCCGACAATGCATGGAGTTTGCGGGACAAGTCATCTTGCGAGAGAGTAGGGTTCTTCTGGCCTCCACGTATCCACCATGTACCCTCCAAAGGGATGTAGCCCCTAGCAGAAAAGAATAATTCCCAGCTCCTGTGCTACACTGACATCTCCGAAAGGATCACTGCTAGTTTAACCTCTGTGTATTTGATTGCTGGGGACATGGGTGGTGCTGTGGGTTAAACCACAGAGCCTAGGACTTGCTGATCAGAAGGTCGGCGGTTCAAATCCCTGTGACGGGGTGAGCTCCTGTTGCTCAGTCCCAGCTCCTGCCAACCTAGCAGTTCGAAAGCACATAAAAGTGCAAATAGATAAATAGGTACCGCTCCAGCGGGAAGATAAACGGTGTTTCCGTGCGCTGCTCTGTTTCGCCATAAGCGGCTTAGTCATGCTGGCCACATGACCCGGAAGCTGTACACCGGCTCCCTCGGTCAATAAAGTGAGATGAGCGCCACAACCCCAGAGTCGGCCACGACTGGACCTAATGGTCAGGGGTCCCTTTACCTTTACCTATTTGATTGCTGCCACCTCATCTCATATCATGGGTGGCAAAAAAAAATCCCACCCTCCTGGCAGCTGCCAACACAGATTCAACGTGCCTTGCACACACACGGCAGCCAAGCTGAAAGCAGGACAATACCACAAATGGACTCATGCAGTGACCTAGCAATTCTAAAATATTGACACACTTTTACTCTCGCAAGATTGAAAGTATTGCCCTCGGCTGTACTTGAGGGACAATTCCAACAGATTCCACGCAAAAAACACTTATATCCCTGTGGAGATGGCAGTACTGAATCGGTGCCGCATGCCCTTCTGGCTTGCACTCTGTTTTATAAAGACTTGCAGAATGAGATTATCACCCCTCTTTTATTGCCCATTCTGGGCCGCCCAACCACTGCCACAGTGTCCTTTCTCTTGGCAGATCAAGATGAGCAGGGGACAGCAAAGGTTGCAAGGTCTTTAGCTGGGGAAATCAGAATAAGAGCTACTACAGTGATACCTCAGGTTAAGTACTTAATTCGTTCCGGAGGTCCGTTTTTAACTTGAAACTGTTCTTAACCTGAAGCACCACTTTAGCTAATGGGGCCTCCTGCTGCCGCCGCACCACCGGAGCACGATTTCTGTTCTCATCCTGAAGCAAAGTTCTTAACCTGAGGTAATATTTCTGGGTTAGCGGAGTCTGTAACCTGAAGCGTATGTAATCTGAAGCGTATGTAACCCGAGGTACAACTGTATTTGACTGTTGATTCAAAACCCTAAAATGTATTTTATATAACTGACTTTTTATTTCTATTCTTTGTATATCGTATTGTTGTTTTATTGCTATGGCCGATGGCTGACGCAAATAAATAATAATAAAATTTTATTTATATCCTGCCCTTCCCAGCCAAAGCCGGGCTCAGAGCGGCTAACAACAATAAAAGTAACACAACATTCTAAAATCCATTCATTCTAAAATCAATTCAAAATCAAATTAATGACAACCATTGGGCTAGAATTTTGTGAAGATTACCAAAGGACTGTGCCTTGGCCAAAGGCACGGTGGAACAGCTCTGTCTTGCAGACCCTGCGGAAAGATGTCAAGTCCCACAGGGCCCTAGTCTCTTGTGATAGAGAATTCCACCAGATTGGGGCCACAACCGAAAAAGCCCTGGCTCTACTTGAGGCCAGCCTAACTCCCAGCAACAAATGCCCCAGTCAAACTCCCTACCAGAGTAGGTCGCGGTGTGTGTGTTTTTTTCTTTTTGTAAATCTACCGAAGAATAAAATAAAACGCAATCGGGATTAAGAGGTTTTCTCAGGAAGGTGGAGGCAGTGTGTGCCGTGTCTCACTGGTGAAGTGGTGACAGCACTTTCCCTTCTAGTATGAAATGCGGGGGGGGGGCAAAAATAGGGGGTCGAGGAAGGCCAGTTGTGGGGAGAGGGAAGTGAGAAATGTCCCTATTTTCATCTGAGGAATGTTGGAGGCTATGCCCTTGTTCTGAAAAACGTCCCCCACCTCTACCATCTACGTAGTTCCATGGAAGCCAGTTTGCATGAACATCCTCAAGCATGGTCTACACAGTATAATAAAACACATTTTTCTCCCAAGCTTGTATCCCAGGCTGAGCCTCCACAGACCTCTGACTGCAGCTAAAGTCTCTCTTTCCACCCTACTTTGCTCCTATCCATAAATAAGCATAACGTCTTTTGGATTCCTTATGTTCAGTATGTCTCCACCGTGCCAAGTAACCTGTAAGAAATATATTTGACCAACAGATGGCAGCCTTTGAATGTATATTGTTTCTACTCTGCTTTTAATTCCAACTTTTGCTTTTTTTAAAAAAAAAAAGAACCACCATCACTCCCTTTGGTTAGTGGTCCACAAACTTTCAGCAAATCATGAATGCTTTATAAAAGCAATGAAGGCTCAAATACACAAAACAAGAATATGTAACTTTCTGTCTATGAAACAGTATTGGAAGGCTTCCCCGATTCCCAGAGCCATATATAAATATAAAATATAAATATAAATAATATGAAAATAAATAATATAAATAAAGTGGTACCTTAGTTCTCAAACTTAATCTGTTCTGGAAGTCCCTTGTTCCAAAACCAATGTGTGCTTTCCCATAGAAAGTAATAGAAAACGGATTAATCCGTCCCAGACTTTTAAAAACAACCCCTAAAACATCATTTTAACATGAATTTTTCTATCTAACGAGACCATTGATACATAAAATGAAAGCAATAACCAATGTACTGTACTATAAAATAAATAAGACAGTATTGTCGATGATAAAAATAAAAATTATTTTTTCCCACCTGTACTGATGATAGTCACTGTTTGGATAGGTTTTTTTAATCCATTTCTACAGTCACACATCAATCAATCAGTAGCTGAACTGGGTTCCACACTCACAAAAACAAATTAAAGCCTCAAAAACAGAAAGGCGAAATAAATAACAAAAACAAATACAGTGGCACCTTGGTTCTGGAACGTAATCCATTCCGGAAGTCCGTTTGACTCTGAAATGTTCCAAAACCAAGGCACGGCTTCTGATTGGTGCAGGCGCCCCGGAAACAATAGCGGACAACCGCATCGGACTTTTGGCTTCCGAAAAAAATTCAAAAACTGGAACACTTACTTCTAGGTTTTCAGTGTTTGGGAATAAAGGAGTGCCAGGGCATTTGAGAACCAAAGTACCATTGTATAAATAAATGTGCACACACACCAGTTTAATGCATGCTTACTCGTAAAAAAATCCCAAAAAAACTCTTTGAAATCAGTGAGGCTAATTCCCAAGTAAGCGTGCACAGGCTCACACATTCACCAATGGAGTAAACCCCACTAGGCTTAATGGGGCTTTAATGGCAGTTTATTCTGTTTTCCTGACATTTCCTTAACTGTTGCAGCGGTTCTCAACCTGTGGGTCCCCAGATGTTGTGGGACTACAACGCCCATCATCTCTGAGCTCTGGCCTTGCTAGCTAGGGGTGATGGGAGTTGTAGTTCAACAACATCTGGGGACCCACAGGTTGAGAGGCAAACTAAGGCCCGGGGGCCGGATCCGGCCCAATCACCTGCAGACGGTCTGGGAATCAGTGTGTTTTTACATGAGTAGAATGTGTCCTTTTATTGAAAATGCATCTCTGGGTTATTTGTGGGGCATAGGAATTCGTTCATTACCCCCCCCAAAAAAATAGTCCGCCACCCCAAAGGTCTGAGGGACAGTGGACCAGCCCCTGCTGTAAAAGTTTTCTGACCCCTGGTTTAAGAGGTACTCCAGGCAAGGAGGCAGGGAATAAAAGGAGCAGGAATCAAATAATTGTCCCATGTGAGGCATGCTTCAGATGAAACATGCTTTGGCTCCAGCTTCACATCTGCAAGCTAATATTAAGTGCCATTGTGCTCAACGTGGCACACTTTTATTTGGGTGTCAATTTTAGCCAACATATACTACCAATTAGGCTGGCATGTACTCTGACAAGGGGGATGCAGTCGCCTGCAGTGAAATTTTTCAAGGGGAACAGTTAGAACCAGAGGCCCTAGCTTGCGAGGGGTGGGGGTTGATGTCATAGGTGTGATATTGTGCACGTGTGAATTGTGCCTGCCTCCCTAAGCGGGCAGAAACTTCCTGGGATTTGCGAAGAGGTGCCAGGGCTCAGACAGGATGCTGGAGCCCTCCTGCCTCCTTCCTCCTTCCAGAAACTGCGTGGGCTTTGGGAAGATGGCAGGACAGATCTTGGACCCATCAGAGCCTCGCAGCTCCCTCCCTAAGCCGGGCAAAAGCTATCCATACTTTAGGGAGGCAAAACATTTAGGTAAAGGTAAAGGGTAAAGGATCCCTGGACAGTTAAGCCTAGTCAAAGGTGACTATGGGATTGCGGTGCTCATCTCACTTTCAGGCCGAGGGAACCGGCGTTTGTCCACAGACAGCTTTCTGGGTCATGTGGCCAGCAGGACTAAACTGCTTCTGTCACAACAGAACACCACAACGAAAACCAGAGTGCACAGAAACACTGTTTACCTTCCCGCCACAGTGGTACCTATTTATCTACTTGCACTGGCATGCTTTCGAAATGCTAGGTAGGCAGGAGCTGGGACAGAGCAACAGGAGCTCACCCCATTGTAGGGATCTGAACCGCGAACCTTCTGATCGGCAAGTCCAAGAGGCTCAGTGGTTTAGACCACAGCGCCACCCGCATCCCCTTAGTCCAATGACTGCATGCCACTGGGTGCATGAGGTTTGTTTGTTTGTAAGCAGGCAATCCAAGGCAGCCTGTCTTCCAGCAATTATTTCTACATGCACATCTATAATGGAAGTTAGCAGAAGCAAAATGTTTGCAAATTTTGTTTGTCCTATTTTTCAGTAGTGCGCATCTTCTTTCAGAGTGACTGGGCTGCCCTACCACCTGCATAAAAACCAGTTTAAGCTCTTGGATTTTGTCCAAGAGGACAAGAACTTTAAAAAAGAATGGGGGGAAATTGTTACCGTATTTATTTAGGAGACCACGGTAAGCAGATGAAAACATTAGCAGGATTTTAATCATACTTGTAACAAAGACTATGGAAAATTCAGATTGATAAAAAATGTGGATAACGGAATGATATGCAGTTGAAAACGTTGACAATAGGACCCATGGAGCGGATGGGGGAAAGTCTTGAGATTCAGAGAAATCTCTTTCTATGATATGTAATTGATTTTGTTATAAGTTTATATTTGTAAAATCAAATAAAAAATATTTCATTAAAAAAAACAGTTTAAGCTAAAGGCCAGTTTTACAATATATGAGCACAGCAGAAAAAGACACATTGTTGTTGTTTTTATCATCATCATCATCATCATTGAAAAGAATTGTGCCAAACAGCTATTTCCAAGAAAGCTGATTGATGAATTTTCAGTTTCCCATAAAAGGGCTGTGCACTCATAATCCCTGCCACTGGCTTGGCCTGTATGATCTTGCCAGTAGCAGCTATTGGTGCATGCAATTTCCTTACGCAGTTGGAAGACCTCTGCAAAGCTGCTTCCATGCATATGAGGCTTCCTGGCTGGATCAAGACAAACACAGATGCATTGGCTGCAAATGTAGTGATGTTCTATATGCACAAATAAAAACAAGCCATTTTTTCATCTTGTAGGGATAATTTTGCCCGCGAGCTCTCAGCTTAGCAACGTAAGAACATCAAGGCACACGCAGAGCGGTGTGTTCGCAGACCCTGGATTAATTCCAACCATTTAAATGCCGGTTTGTGAGTAATTTTTGCTCTTGTTCCTGCTGTGAGTATGGAGGGGGAGAGACCAGGAAAAGGCGGCTATTGCTGGAAGCAGAGTCCATGGCCACTAGCAGCTATGAAATATTATGCTTGCTTGGCACTGAGTGCGTAAACAACACATGGATTTGACGTGGAAAGCAGAGTTCTCAGAAAACGCTCTCTTGATTGTCTCATCTAGCGTGATGGCTATTTTGGACAATATCCTATTATTTTCTAATTTACATGCGCTTTGCTTGAAGTATTGTGCAGGCAGCACATCATGTACTGAAGCGAGCAGCTCTAAGAATGCCTGCTTTGCGTTCCCTACTCAAGGAACTCAGTCATAAAGCGCAAGGCAGATCTCTCCTCTTCTTTTTCATTGCCCCATCTGTTCCTCTTTTCTTTCTCTCTTCTTTGCTGCTGTTGTGCAGCACAGTGCCGGATTTACGTATAAGCTAAACAAGCTATAGCTTAGGGGGCCCCCAAAAATGTAAAGGGGGAAAAACTGGATGTACATTTCCAAAATATAAGATAAAAAACAAATAAAATAAAACCTACATACAGCAACAGTGTTTTGTATTGTGTAGGCTCCTGTGATGTAAATAATGTACCTTGCCTGCTAGCCTGCTCCCTAAAATATCACTGGTTTGCTCATTTCTATATATAGGGTGCCTACATTCTGCATGGACTGGTTGCACGGCAACATGTGCAAATGGCTTTAGATGCCTATTAGGTCCATAAATTACCATATAACATATATTCAACACAAAGAAACAGCAACAATTTGCTGTTGACAAAGGACAGCTGGACATATAAAGGGCCCCATTACCTTCAGTAGCTTAGGGCCTCATCAAACCTAAATCCGGCCCTGGTGCAGTGACGTTTAAACGCAGTCTGATGCAGACAATCCTCTGCAAGCTCGCCGGAGACAAAAGCTGGTACATTTGCAGCTTGCAAAGTGGTTGAAGAAGCAATGAAAGATGGAGGGAGGGAGGGACGAGTGGAAGAAAGAGAAGCTGTGCACACACCAACAATTTCGGTTCAAACGCAATAATTGTTTTGCATTTCTTGCATGCCCACATCCAGCTTTGGTGAGCCCTGGGCCATCTGCCATGCACAATCCAGTTGAGATTCCTGCAATTCAGGCGGTTGGACTAGATGGCCTTTGTGGACCCCTTCCAACTTTAC